>NC_068910.1:220160570-220463070 GCF_023091745.1 Budorcas taxicolor | reverse complement strand
GTTTAGTTGGAGATTTCCAGTAGATACTTAATAAAAACAATGGCCTCAAGCATAAACAACTCCTTGAATTTATGTTCCAAAGTTCTGTTAAAATAAACAAGATTGCTTTCATCTATAATTTATGCAAAATTTTCTCTGCTAATCAGCAGGATAATGAAAAAATGTGGCCCTTAAAATTTATGATAATTTAGATAATTTATCAAAAATAGTCATTTAATTACTATTAATTAGATTTATCATAATTAAATCTTCAAAGCACTACAAGATAATTGTCATTATTAATATTATGGCTGGTATCATGTTAGAAAGAGTATACTTAAAACAATTTACAGGCATATACTCACTGCAGAAAATGGTTAGATTCTAAACAGTTCCTTTACAGCATCTATTTCTCAATATACATGTATGTGCTTTCATATACAGGACAAGTATTTATAGGCAAGGTTCATCATTTCTGTACAAGTGTTATAATGTAGTTAAGATCACAGAGTTTGTGGTCAGCCAATGCAGTGTGTAAATTATAGCCCAACTATTTAACAAGTCATTTTAATTCTCTAAATTTTTTTTTCCTTAGTAAAAATCTCTTGATTTCAAAACTTTTTTAAAGCTCTGAAAATGGGAAACTTTTTGAAAGCTCAGCATAAATTCTATTGTATATAAACTTTATCTAAACTGATGTGAGGCTATTTATATTCTCAATGTTTCCCATTTGTGAGAATAACAATGTTTGTTATTATGCAGAAATATTAATACATTTGGTAGAGATAAATTAGGAGTTAGGGTTAATATATGCACACTACCATATAAAATAAACAAGGACCTACTGTATAACACACGGAGCTCTACTCAGTACCTTGTAACCTCCAAAAATGGAAAAGAATCTGAAAAGAATTGTATAACTGAATCACTTTGCTGCATACTTGAAACTTAAACATGGTCAATTTTTTCTCAGGTTAGAAAAATATTAATATACTTCATTACAGAGTGCCACCCCAGACTCCAGTAGAGTGTGCTGCAACATCTGGTCATTCAGCGTATTGTCTTAACTAACATCTGAAAAATCTTTCATTCTGAAATGCACCTCTCCTCCAGGGTTTTGGATAAGGGGGTGTGGAGGAGGAGTGCTCAGCTTGAAACTGCTGGGAAGAATACATGACAATACATGAGAAGCACACGTGTGTACTGTATGTGCACATGATGACGTATCAGGTCATATCACCCTAGTCTACACTGCCTTTGACCCAACAAAAACAGGATGAAAGAAACCATGGAAATTCATTGTGTTTGTTGAGGCATCTCACGTTGGGCTCCAACCCATCCATACTGTGGTGAGTCCCCTGCCCGCCCAGGCCCAGGCCCGTTTCTCTTCCTTTTCCTGACTTCCTGCCTGCCCCATCGCTGTTTGACTTCCTTTTTCAAACAGAATCTGTCTTTCCCTTCCTGTCCCAGTGTTCCCTCAGGCGTCAAGATCCTTTTTGATTCAATCAGTGCCTCCCATCTCTCTAAGCACCTAACATCTACTACTACCTAACAGCTAATATACCTACCTATCTAACATCTAGAAGAATAAACCAAATCCTGGTCTGCCCCAAGACGCACTCATACACACACACACAAACCACATGTTCCAAAAGGCCCCACCCAGGAGACTCCTCTCTATCCATCTGTAGAGGATAACTCAACATATGAAGAGCTGGCTTCTGTTCATGTCTATCTGCAATGTCTTCTCCCAATACAGCCAAAGTGATAACACCACTCTGTTGCCTAACACCTTACCCTGGCTTCCTATTTCCAACTGAACCCAATACAGCTCCTTTCCGCCGTGGCCCTGATATGGCCCTACGGGGTTCAGCCTCTTCTTGTTACTCAGAACTTGCTTCGTATCACTTTCCCCTTTAGGAATGATCTGCCTTGGACGTTCCCTCATTACCTCTAATGTTTCCGTCGCTGGTTTCATTCCATTGTTTTCATTATTTAAGTATCAGGTCACTTTTAGAGAGGCTTTTTATGATTATCTTATCTAAAGAAATAACTTCTTTTCCCCTTATCTACTCTCTTCTGTTTCTCTTCCACTTCCTCAACATCATGTATCTCTCTCTTTACTCATTTTGTGCCTTTAGGATCTCCTCCCACACTCACTATTAGAACAGAAGTGTCACGAGGGAAGGGACATTTTCTCAACAATTCACATCTTCTTCCCCAGTACCTAGAACTGCGCCTGACATATAGTAAGCACTAAATAAATACTTATTGAATGAATCATTGCTCTGACTTGACGACAGGCGAATAAACAGCCGAACATAACAAAAATAAAACCACTGCTCTAAAAAAAAGCTACTAGTATCTCAGCAAGAAAAGACAAGTTATATATATTAAAGTAACACAGAACGATGTAGAATGAGGTGCCTTTTGTGTCGGAGAAAAGGGGAGCCGTTCCTGTACGCTAAAGCAGTCAGGGAAGGTGACGTTCGATAATAGTCCTCTGCCCACATTCAATGCCCACCCCAAAAGGAGGGCGCTGGAGTGTTGCTGGATGAGTTGAAGTTCTGTAATCCAGGAGGAAAAGGCACTCTGTGGCCAGGATATGACTACCCACAAAGACAACAGCAGATTCACGCCATGTGGAACAATGCCCACCCCAAAAGGAGGGCGCTGGAGTGTTGCTGGATGAGTTGAAGTTCTGTAATCCAGGAGGAAAAGTCACTCTGTGGCCAGGATATGACTACCCACAAAGACAACAGCAGATTCACGCCATGTGGAACACAAGTGTTTACCTTACTGCCAGTTAGTTACTAGCTTTGGATATTAGAGCCTTAACCCAAATCCCAAAACACTGATTTGGTAAGGTACTTTTAACTTGCCAAAATGAAAATTAAAAAAAGGATTCTTCCTTTCCTGACTTGTGTCCACCTTCAAGGATGGCTACTAAAGGTCACTTCTGCTTCATAGAGCCAAAAAAGATTCTAACCCAAGAGAAGAGCGGTGTTCAATGGAACATGCATAACACTCAATATAGGGCTTAGAACGCCGCCAGTAATCAAAGACGCTAGCATCTAACTGAAAAAGAAGTCATGGAATGTTCTTAGAGAGCCATTTCTACCAAGGTAGACATTGCGTATTATGAGAAGCCTGAGAGGCTCAGAATCATGTTTTAACCTTACTAGGTCTTCTGTTTTTTACTGTCTTTATTGTGGTCTCACTTTCTTATGGTTGCCTAACCTCAATTATACAATGTCTACAAAAAGGTCATTATGAAGAAAATACCTAAAATGTATCATTTTAATCACTGTTGTCCAGGAAAAATCTCATAACGTCTCAGATATTTATTATTTTAAATGGAAGCATCAATTTCCATGGAATAAGAGTCTATGTAGAAAAGACATTTCCCATGGAGTTCTCATAGAACAAAAGTCTACGTAGAAAAGAAACTTTTGCGTCTCAAAGGTGAATATTCTCTCAATTTCACTCATTCAGCTTTAGGATGAATGTGACACCGGATAAAAATCACGGGTCCTAACCAGCTATATGACCCTGGACAAGTCAAGTTGCATTTATAGGCCTCATCCTCCTTATCAGCAAGTAAGAAGCTGAAAGAAGACAATTTTTCTGGCTTCTTTAGTGCTTTACCAGAGGAGGACCTCTGAATCTAATTATCAGAGAGGAAAATCAGAGTGAAATATTAAAGGACAGGAGGCGAACAAATATTCTACCTCTAACTCAGCAGCACACATTTTCTGAGAAAATCCTAATAACAGGAAACAAGCCCAGAGGAAGTACTGATATTATGATTTGAATTTCTATCATTTTAGGTAGCATTATTTCTAAACAAGCTAATGTAGCTAAATTGATCCTAAACTCCCACACAGCTGCTAAAAATGTATTAGTTGAGGAAATTGTCTAAGGTGAAGTCTGTACTGTGTGGGAACTTGTGCTTGAATTCAAATGTAAATATAAATAGCTCACAGGGATTTTTTTCTCCCTCTGATAAAATGTCAGAGAGATTATTAGGAGACCAATTTACAACCAGCCTTTACATTTAATTGGATAAATATATAATGCACAGAAAAATCAAGACACTAAACCAAAGTTTGGTGATTTAGGAGCTAAGTCATGTCTGAGTCTTTGTGACCCCATGGACTATAGCCCACAAGGCTCCTCTGTCCATAGGATTTCCCAGGCAAGAATACTGGAATGAGTTTCCATTTCCTTCTTCAGGGGATCTTCCTAACCCAGGGATTAAACCCAAGTCTCCCACATTGCAGGCCGTCTCCTGCATTGCAGGCAAATTCTTTGCCAAGCCACCAGGGAAGCCCCAAATTTAATATTAGAAGTGATTAAAGCTGATAATGCAGTATTTCCAGAAGAAACATGCTAGAATGTATAGAAAAATTAGTCTTTATGTTCTCATGGATTTTATAGAAAATATTACATAAAGTGGTATCTCAACTATTTAGAGTCACATGAAATATTTATCACCACTCTATGGACCAATAAAAAATAAAGAGTACAGAATAAAGTGTGACTGATAAAAAAGTTATTCTGCATGTGTTTCCAATCATGAAATTACTAGAGTTTTCATATTTTTATCTAAAAGTGAAGAGAGTATTTCTAAATTACTATATTTAGAACCTGCTAATTCATCATCAAAGGTGTGGACTCAAAGTACTTGTCCCAATGTGATGATGTCCTTTAAAACTCATGGTACTTCCTCTGGGGTAAGGAGGCCAGAGTCACCATTTTAAAAAAAGAAGGAAAAGCAGGTGGTGGTGGGTGGAGGAGAAGAAGAGAAAGAAGATTACAACAAAACAGAAGAGGAAGCCATATTCCAAAGAGCTGGGCAAAGGCTTTCATAAAGTAAAACATGAAATGGCTGGTGTCTAACTCAACACAGTAAGTTGGCACATTGCTTCTTTTGCAACACTTTTCACTAACAGAAACAAAAACGATTCTAGATAGACTCAAAAATTCCTTTTGTTAAAGAAAACACACATAACAGTTTTTACTAGATAGAAGTCAAAATGATTCAAATGTTATACGTTTCTCCACTATAATAGTTTTCAGGTTTTATTATTGGAAATAACAAGCATATCCATTGTATAGGCTGGACATCACCTCCTTAAGGATAGTGAATATTTTTATAAATGTTTTATAAATATTCTAATGAAATTAGAATGAAAGCAGATATCAGGCAAACAGAATAAGGAACATGCTTTAAGACACGATGGGAAAATAAACTTTTGAAAACATGAAAATTCAGTGTTAATTTAGTTCTGAAGACTGAGAACATTAAAAAAAAATCAATATTTCTTAAAAACGTAAAGAAGGTCCTAGTTTTTTTTTTAATTGAAGTATCTGTAAACAAAACAAGAAGACAACCCTCAGAATAGGAGACGATATTTGTGAATGAAGCAACAAAGATTTAACCTCTAAAATAAGCAAACATCTCATGCACCTCAATATTATTAAAAAAAAAAAACAACCGAATCAAAAAAATGGATGGAAGACATAAATGGACATTTTTACAAAAAGACATACAGATGGCTAAGAGGCACATGGAAAGATACCCAATAACATTAATTATCAGAGAAATGCAAATCAAAACCTACAAATGAGAGCTTTTAAAGTAAACGCTTAACTCTTGGTTGGCTTGCTTGACTTCACCCAAGGTACTTTTTTCATTTCCCTAAAAGTACAGGGGGCACTGAGATTTACGAACTTGCCAGGAGAAATGTAAAAACTTAATTATGTTTATAAAACACAATTTTAGAGGAAATCACCATGTTTATTGTCTAAAAACGTATTCTATCCAAATATATTTGAAAATCTACAGAAAACAATCCTTAAAATAGAGTTGCCTTGTAAGGGCTAGTACCAAGGCCGGGGTGAAGCTGGCAGGCACGCTGGGCTGAGCGGAGAGGCCGAGTGGAGAGGCGGCTCGAGGGGCGCCAGCGACGGGGAGGGGGGCTCGTCCGTCTCGGGGTGTCTGGCCCTCCTCATCTCCTTTCTGTGTTTTAGGCACAGACGAGAGAAGGAAGGGGATGTGGCGACGTGAGAGTGGCGACAGGCAAGACGAGGAGCGGGGCTCTAACGGGCGCCGGGAACCCGCGCAGACCAGGGGTGCGCGGCGCTGCCTGGGCGTCCCGGGTGCCAAGCCTGCCGGCGCCCAGGACGCGCGCAGGCCAGTCGCGCGGAAGCCAAGACAACTGCTTTCTTTGAGGATGGACTGCAATATATGGCCTACGCAGTGCTCAAGAGAATCGCAGTCACATAAACAACTCCCTCTTTCTTAGGGGAATTTATTTAGATACCGGTCTAAATGCGCCGTCCTCTTCTCCCGAATCATACATTGTGAACCGCGCCCCTCAGGGGCGCGGTGTGCTCTCCTGTCGCGAGGTATATGTCCACACAGAGCTCTGCCTTTCTCCCCGGCCCCTCTTCTCTAAATCCTTTATCTCTATGCGACGTCTACAAACTGAGCAAAGAACTGAGAAGTGAGAAGTTAAGTGTGCCGTAGACAAGCAGATCTGCCTCACAGTTTTAATTAAAAAGAAAGCGGTTCGACTGATTGAATGATGTCTTGCTTTCTGCACCTGGGCAAGTACAAGCTTTCACACATTGTCTGGCACGTAGTAGATAATCAATACATATGTAAATTAGGAAGACTTGTGTGGGTGGGGTGCGGATACTTCCTTCCATGACCATCTGGTGGCTGGCGCTTAAAATAAGACAGGCCTGAGTTTCAGTCTGGACTCTGCTACTTTATGAGCTCTGACGCTGGGCAGATTGCTTGATGCTTCTGAACTTCGCTGTCTTCGTTCGTAAAATGGAAATGTGGCTAACATTATAAGGTTGCCGTGAAATAAAGGAGCTTATGTATAAAGCTTGCTTAGTAGACTGACTGGGACTTAATAATAGACCAAGAAGTGGGAGGTGTAATGATGGCAATGCCAATGCTGATGGTAATGATTCCTGAATACAAGTGACTCAGGAATTAAAAAAAAAAAGAAGTCCCCTTGGAGGGACTTCCCCGGCAATCCAGGGGTTAAGACTCTGTACTTCCAATTCAGGGTGCACAGGTTCAATCCCTGGTTGAGGAACTAAGATCCCACAAGCCCTATAGCCAAAAAGTTCTGTAAATAAATAAATAAGTAAAATCAGCTCTTTAAAAAATAGTGGGTTTCCCTGGTGACTCAGAGAGTAAAGAATCTGCTACAATGCATGAAACTCAGGTGCATTCCCTGGATCAGGAAGAACTCCTGGAAAGGAAATAGCAACCCACTCCAGTATTCTTGCCTGGAGAATCCATAGACAGAGGAGCCTGCGAATTCCATGGACAGTCCATGGGTTCACAAAGAGTTGGACACGACTGAATCACCCTGCTTATTTAACTTCTATGCAGAGTACATCATGAGAAACGCTGGACTGGAAGAAACACAAGCTGGAATCAGGATTGCCAGGAGAAATATCAATAACCTCAGATATGCAGATGACACCACCCTTATGGCAGAAAGTGAAGAGGAACTGAAAAGCCTCTTGATGAAAGTGAAAGAGGAGAGTGAAAAAGTTGGCTTAAAGCTCAACATTCAGAAAACGAAGATCGTGGCATCTGGTCCCATCACTTCATGGGAAATAGATGGGGAAAAAGTGGAAACAGTGTCAGACTTTAGTTTTTGGGCTCCAAAATCACTGCAGACAGGGACTGCAGCCATGAAATTAAAAGACGCTTACTCCTTGGAAGAAAAGTTATGACCAACCTAGATAGCATATTCAAAAGCAGAGACATTACTTTGCCGACTAAGGTCCATCTAGTCAAGGCTATGGTTTTTCCTGTGGTCATGTATGGGTGTGAGAGTTGGACTGTGAAGAAAGCTGAGCAC
This sequence comes from Budorcas taxicolor, assembly GCF_023091745.1. Classification (NCBI taxonomy): domain Eukaryota; kingdom Metazoa; phylum Chordata; class Mammalia; order Artiodactyla; family Bovidae; genus Budorcas; species Budorcas taxicolor. The sequence continues at coordinate 220,455,193 of NC_068910.1, read as the reverse complement.
TGAAGAATTGATGCTTTTGAACTGTGGTGTTGGAGAAGACTCTTGAGAGTCCCTTGGACTGCAAGGAGATCCAACCAGTCCATTCTAAAGGAGGTCAGCCCTGGGATTTCTTTGGAAGGAATGATGCTAAAGCTGAAACTCCAGTACTTTGGCCACCTCATGGGAAGAGTTGACTCATTGGAAAAGACTCTGATGCTGGGAGGGATTGGGGGCAGGAGGAGAAGGGGACGACCGAGGATGAGATGGCTGGATGGCATCACCGACTCGATGGACGTGAGTCTGAGTGAACTCCAGGAGTTGGTGATGGACAGGGAGGCCTGGCGTGCTGCGGTTCATGGGGTCGCAAAGAGTCGGACACGACTGAGCGACTGAACTGAACTGAACTGAACTGAACGACTAGCACTTTCACCTAAAAAAAAATGCTTTGGTGGTTGAATAGAAAAACACTAAAATTCTAATTTCATGCTGATCAGCTTAAAAGTTTAGTAACAATTTTTTGTATATCTATCATGTTTTTGACATTCTGCAAAGATAAGAGAAAATCAAAAGAGACAAGACCATCTCCAAGGAGTATGCATTCTTGCATGGCAGATAAATATATAAGTAAAAAGTACTAATAATAAAATAATAGCAGCTTAAGGGCTATCTCTTTCTCTAAACTATAGTTCCAAATAACATGTTTGTTAAGATAATCTGGGTACTAAGAGAAGGAAAGATTTACAATAGTACTGCTTTTTCCTTCCCAGTCCAGGAAGGAAGTCAAAGTATTCCCACTACTGCCAAGTAACAAACATCAGGACAAAAGGAAAGACTGCTTTAGGGAGAGACCCCACTGACAGGCAGCAGTTCTGTAGAAGTCCCAAGCCTTTCCTGCCGGCTCCTGCGTGACTGAGACAGGGGAGTGCCTGCTCAGATGAGATGACCCCAGTGCCACACTTTCAGTGGAAACGCTGTCAAGCTCCTGAGTGCACTGAAAACGATGATCCTTCACAACTGAGTGAGCAGAGAAAACTTCAAGGCTAATCACATACCATCACGGCAAAAGTTACCTGTGAGCTCTTCTAGATTTCAAAACCCATCTCAGCTCCTCACTTTACAGAGGCTACCCAAAGCATGTCTCACTCTGGGTTAATGAGATATTTCTCACTTTTCTCTGTAAAGTTGGCAATGGAAGCAATCAGCACGCTTCCCTGCTCACTTCAAAAAGCATCACAGGCACTAATTTAAAAATATACATGCAATCATTCAAGTGGATTTAGTGATCAGAGGCGATCTGTCATTCACAGCAACTTAATCCTGGTTGGCTTATTTATTTATAGATTCAAGTTACCAAATATCTATGTGAAAACTGAAGCAGAAACGAAGGAAAGCTATGTATCTTTACTATTTGCATCAACCCTCAACATATGACAACTTGAAAAATACACAGCAAGGAGGGATCATTAATTTTCTCTGAATCTTACTTTTGCCCTTCTAGTCATAAGCAGCCATACAGAAATGAATGAGTAAGAGCAAAATACGTGAGATGCATCCCCTAAAGGACCTAATTTAACCTAGAAAACTCTAAGCCAGTGAAAAAGTCTCTCAGCAAGCAAAACAACCCAGGTTTTCTTAAAACTTATGTTTATTTGGAAGATGAACTGAAACAGAGTTTATTCATATGATTCACAAAAATACATACAATTTATAAAAACAAATAAATGAGATTAGAACAAGTAAGAGTCTCTGTGGCTAGGAATAGTATCTGTCCTTAAAATAAATGCCACAAGGACTCATATATTTGCCAAAAGAGGCTGAACATTCAACTTTGAGAATTCTGAAGCCAGTTTATGGAAAAAACACAATCCGTTTCACAATATTTCCAAAATCTCTTCCCCATCTAATTCTCTGGTATTGAAAGCTGTTGTGAATTCTTTAAGCTTTGAGAAACTATTACACTGTATATAAGATACAGTGTATATAAGATTACACTGTATATAATAAGATATTATACCTTTGCAGCAATTAACAATTAGCTGAAGCAATATTAAATTATAAATAGTGGTGTGTGTGAGTGAGTGTACATTATTTGGACAGTTTGGGAACCTGTTAAAGGAAGGAAGCAAAGACATAGGAGGTTAGGGGCACAGCAGATGCAGTTTACCCGGAACCCGGATGCCTGTCCTTCAAAAGACGCATCTGCGAGGCAGGATTAAAGTGATGCCATTTTAAGGGCCTCATGGAAAAACTGAACAAAATATTAACATAAACTGATACAAGGAAAGGACATCGACTATGATGTTGTAACACATGGATATGAATCTCCTCCGTGCCTCTTAAATGGAAAGATAGCTAACTACTTCCCAAACTAGCCAGGTACTTGTGAAAGATAAATGAAGTACTATGCGTGTTTTTATAATAAAGCATTTCTGTATGCTTTTCAACAACATAATATTAAACAAAAAATGGATATTAAAGTTCTATGACAAAAAAACAAAAGATATGTTTATATAAACTGACAGTCATCAGGAGAAAATCTATTGATCCCTGATAGGCTCCAGAAGATCAGTTTTAGCTGGAGCTACCCATTTACTGGATGACAAGCATGTGCCCAGTATCTGTTATACCACAGGATAATAAGATATATCTATTTTATTTTCCACTTATGTTGACATTCTAAAATATTAGGTGGTAGTGTCCCCACATTACCAAAAGAAGTGAGAGGCTGTACACAAGATTTCTAAATGAGGTCAACAAAACTGGTTTTGCACACTCTGAACCCTTCATCCACACTGAGGTTATAAAAGGGTGGGGTTGGGAGGTTAAGGGTGGTGGTTTCAAGAGAACAAAAAGCTCTTGGCTTTCTCATCAAGCCCAGGAAACCAGCCTTTACCAACAGAGTGTCCTCTGGAAAGTTGGGGAAACCAGTCTAAACAGTGAGCACCGGGGGCTGGCCAGTAGCTTTGCTGGTGCAGTTAACAGAGGCTGTGGTGTTGGCCACAGCCAGTAAAGAGTCTGGAGGTGTTCCCCGCGGACTCCACAAAATCCAGGCCCACACGGGAACCAGTCCAACATCCTGTGCAAGAGGGATCCCTGCAGGGCTGAAGCGACCCCCTTAGAAGAAGCAGAAGGTGTACACTGGATGTCTCAGGGATGAAGAAAGAGTCATAAGCTAAAGATGACCATGATCCCCCAGATCAAGAAAACAACAGGTGATAAAGCTCCTGGGACGTGTGCTGTGTGCTGTGTGTGCACAGGAAGAGGTCTTAAAGAACTCAAAAAGTGCCCCAAAGAGAAAAACTTCACCACGACCCCAAAGCACACGGCATATTCTGAAGATTTAATACTCAGATGGCCCAGCCATCAGCCAATCAGAAGAGGGCAGTGGCCAGCCAGAATAGCTTCTACCACTCGGCTGGAACAGCACGTAGCAAACTCACTTCAGCTTTGCTCCCAAATGCCGACAGCTTACAATAATACTTGTCAGCCAAGAACTTCTCCACCCAGTATCTCTCCTCTCTCCTCCAGGTTCAGCCCTGGAAGAGCCAGTCTAATGGATGGCGAGGAGGAGACTGTCCCACGACAGAGGCCAGACTGGACCACTGCTGCGGGAGGGAAGCAGGTGTCGTTTCAGAGGAAGATGGAAACTGCGGCTGTTACATCGCACTGCATCTTTGTTAACCTTAGCTACAGTAATGGAAACCTTTCCATTACCCGACGCTGACCGAAAGTGTCACAGAACTTGACCTAGATTTTCTCCAAGCAGAAGGAGAGGACTGGCCCGGTAACAACGGGTTGGAACAGGGCATGAAGTTGGGTGGGGAGGTATTTCAGTGAAACAATCGCAGTTACAGATGTTCAGGTAACAGTTCTGATGTCTTCAAAATTTCCGCCACAAAACTCATTCCTCAAAAGAAAGTTGATGCAAAGCTCAGCATGCAAAACAGATGATCACAGAGTGTCTCTAGTTGGGAGAGGGGTGGGGAGGGGGACAAGGGAGGACAGGTGAGTACCGGTCCCCTAAAGATGCTGAAGCTCAGGTTAAAAGGCAGATAAGGCTTTGATATCATAATTATATTTTTAATTCTTTTCTATTTTTATTTGAGATGAGAATTCAGCCTCTCCACAAGTTTTTCTGAGGAAACTTGTTAATGAGGCACCTTCTCTAAACATGTCAATGAAAGCTGTTACACTTCATCGTTCATATTTGAAAATAACTTAGATGACTGGGGTTACACTTAAACACCCGAGGCAGAGCAGACCAGTGTTCTAAGATTTACACTTTACAGGCCTGGTGACTCCTTGGGACTGTTTCAGCCTTTTTTCAAAGCATTTGTTCAGATAAATCATGTTTAGAGTTGCAACTTAAGAACCCATTCGATACCAGTTACAGATGGAAAAGCTGGAGCTAGAATACCAATAGCTGGAACACTGCTCAGTAATAAAAAGTAATCAACTACTGATAAACGTGCGTATCAACTTTATCAGCATGGATGGACCCTCAAGGAAATACGCTAAGTGAAAAAAAAGTCAATCTCAAAAAATACTTATTGAATTCTAATACTGATACCGTGTTCTTGAAATGACAAAATTATAGAAATACAGAGCAGATTAAAGGTTGCTGGGGGTACAGAGAGAGGTAGCTGTGATGATAAAAAGATTGTACGAGGGATTCTCGTGAAAAAATGGTTCTGTATCTTGACTGCTTGACTGTGTGGTTGTTCCACAAATCGACACGTGCGATAAAACTGCATAGAACTGAACACCCACACACATGAGTACATGTAACATTGGGGAAATCGGAATCAGGTGAATGAATTGCTGTGATATAATTAATACTCAATTTCTTCATTTGTAGCATGAGGATAAAATTTCTGCCATGCCTACTTCATTGTATGTGAAGAATAAATAAGAGGCACTTGTAACAAGGAAAATTAGGAAGTATTATATAGATATATCAAGGTATCTAATAAGCAGAGGCATTTGGCTATAATCTTTCTGGTCACTCCCAGCTGACATCCAGCAGCACAGCTGGAGTGCTAGAGGAGTCTCATCCCTATCATACTAACCACGAGTGGTCTGGTCACCTGTGTCAAACAGCACACACCAGTGGCTTTGTTACAGAAATGCTGGGAGAACTGTTAAGGGCCTAAACTTTCCTTGAGGATTCTAGGTATCTCTTGTTGTCTTCCAGTTTAGTGTAGAATTTAAAATTATATACCACCACCATCTTCAACTTGACTTTCAAAGAAAGCTATTGGTTTTCTTGTTATCCCCACCCTCCTGTGGTAGGCTGGTGCCACTGTGTCTGCTGTCTGGTTAGCCTGCTAGGCTCCTCTGTCCACGGAATTTTCCAGGCAAGAATACTGGAATGGGATGCCATTTCCTTTTCCAGATAGCCTTCCAGCATGGGTAATTTAACCAAATTTGGTTCCATGTACCTAGGAAAGTCCTTGACTTCATGAAATCTTTAAATGAGAGGGCAAGGGACTTCCCTGGTGGTCCAGAGGCTAAGCCTCTGAGTTCCCAGTGCAGGGGCCCGGGTTCAGTCCCTGGTCAGGGAAACAGATCCTGTATGCTACAACCAAGTAGCAGTCAAGTAAATAAATTAATCCCTTAAAAAAAGCCTTTTAAATAATGAGAAGGGAATTCTTTGTATTTTGAAGGTTCATTCATTCAAGATGCACTTGATGTTCTAACTATGTCCAAGGACCTGCTGCTTAGGAACAAGAAGTACGCTGTCAACAAGACAGGGAAGATTGCCATGGTCCTGTGACTTCCATTCTTGTCAGAGTAGGTGACCTGTGCAAAACATCACACACACGTATATTTTTCACATTGTGTAGTTTCTCATTACAGACAAATTTTGGACTGGCCAAAAAGTTCGTTCAGGTTTATCCACACCATCTTACAGAGAAATCCGAGCGAACTTTTTGGCCAACCCAATATTCAGGCCCTCTCTTTCTGTGACGTTTTCATAAATCAAACAAGTGGCATCACACATTTTATATTCTATGGCATTCTGTTTAAATTTTGACAGCATGTGAGAAAATAAAGCCATTTAAAGATACCAGACTGTCATTTTGTGAAGAAAATAAACACGGCCAACCTTTTTTTAAGAACTAACTTTTCATTTTTGAAAGACTCACCGCCCCTCACACACACACACAGAGATAATATTAACAAAGCAAGCACTGTCACTGACGCTGGTGCTCTGCTCTCTGTGCCTGCTCGTTGCGGGAGGAGCATTATCCCCACAGCTGTATTTCCCAAATGACTCAGTTTGTGTCTCCCTCCTCCAGGGGATCTTCCCAACCCAGGGGTCGAACCCAGGTCTCCCACACCACGGGCAAATTCTTCACCAGCTGAGCCACCAGGGAAGTCCAAGAATACTGGAGTGGGTAGCCTGTCCCTTCTCCAGGGGATCTTCCCGACCCAGGGATCGAACCCAGGTCTCCCACACCTCGGGCAGATTCTTCACCAGCTGAGCCACCAGGGAAGTCCAAGAATACTGGAGTGGGTAGCCTGTCCCTCCTCCAGTGGATCTTCCCGACCCAGGGATCGAACCAGGTCTCCTGCATTACAGGTGGATTCCTTACCAACTGAACTATGAGGGAAGCCCATTGAGATGTTAGCAAACGTGATAAGAAAAGTCTTTAAGAAGTCTATTACTCGGCTGGCTTTGTGGTGTCTTTGCCATGATCACAGAATCCAACTCAGATCAGCATATATTGAGAGGTGTATGGAGCAGAAACGCCTCCAGGTCAGCTTCCTGTGAACAGACCAGACAGGGCAGAGCCTGAAGATGCAGAAGCCAACGAGCCTGGTCAAGGGCCCAGCTCAGCACAGCAAAGCCCAGGCTGGATTGTGGATTAGCTGACCTCCCAGCCAGCCCATGACTTGTCAGCTATGTGAAACAATAGACCACTAATAGAGCAGGCAAGTCTGTACTACTGATAAAAAGAACATTGATACGATTTTACTGGCAAACAATTACTCTGTATTGTTAATTTCAATAGCTTCATTGTTTATTTCACTTGTTTCTCAAGGCACTTCTATTCAATAATTTGGATCAGTACAACTAATAATACGCCAGAAAGGCTGCTCATCAAGAAGTTGTGAGACACAGAATATCGAATAAGTGGGTGTCATTGCCAGTAGTATAGCTATAATTCCACCCTTCCCCAGGGAAGCATTATGCTTATTAAAGCTTATGCCCAAGAAAGCATTTCAGCAGCTTTCAGTTCAGCTCAGTTCAGCCACTCAGTCGTGTCCGACTCTTTGCGACCCCATGGATTGCAGTATGACAGGCTTCCCTGTCCATCACCAACTCCCAGAGTCCACACAAAACTATGTCCATTGAGTCGGTGATGCCATCCAGCCATCTCATCCTCTGTCGTCCCCTTCTCCTCCTGCCCCCAATCCCTCCCAGTATCAGGGTCTTTTCCAATGAGTCAGCTCTTCACATCAGGTGGCCAAAGTATTGGAGTTTCACGTTCAACATCAGTCCTTCCAATGAACACCCAGGACTGATCTCCTTTAGGATGGACTGGCTGGATCTCCTTGCAGTCCAAGGGACTCTCCAGGGTCTTCAACAACACCACAGTTCAAAAGCATCAATTCTTTGGTGCTCAGCTTTCTTTATAGCCCAACTCTCACATCCATACATGACCACTGGAAAAACCATAGCCTTGGCTAGATGGTCCTTTGTTGACAAAGTAATGTCTCTGCTTTTTAATATGCTGTCTAGGTTGGTCATAACTTTCCTTCCAAAGAGCAAGCATCTTTTAATTTCATGGCTGCAATCACCATCTGCAGTGAATTTGGAGCCCAGAAAAATAAATTCTGACACTGTTTCCAGCGTTTCCCCATCTATTTGCCATTTCCTTCTCTAAGGGATCTTCCTGACCCATGAGTAGAACCATGTCTCCTAATTATAGGCAGATTCTTTACTTTTTGAGTCACCAGGGAAGCCCCCAAAACTTCCTTACACTTCTTTATAATTCCACCCTTCTCCACCTCTCCTCCTACTCCTAAGCAACCACTAACTGGCCAGAATCATTTTTAAAATGTGACGTGGTTCTACAGTCAGCCCTGGATGTGTGTCACCCAAGTGACCAACACCAGTGGTCATGACCCCTCACATTAATAGAACCGTTGTTTAAGTCATCCACTAAATGCCACTTGGAGAACATGCTACTTGTAACTTTCTTAATTGAGTTTCCCAAAGGACATGTTCTTAAAAAGCACAAAAAAGGTTTGTGTCTCCAAGTGAAGTCAACCCTAACCACTAAGGTCTTAACCCTAATAAATGGCATGTCTTACAATTTAGCTCCAAGTTTTTGTCATCTTATTAACCACAAAGTGCTATAGTCAAGACAATATGTATCTATTCCAGCTTCACTACTTATAAAGTGTATGATTTTGACAATTTATTCAGCCTTTCTGGGTTTTAATTTCTTATCCACAAAGTAGGAATAAAAATATCTACTTTGCAGAATTGTAGCAATTAAATAAACTAGTATAAATGAAATGTCAGAAATAGCATTGATTCATGGTTACTCAGTTCAGTTCAGTTCAGTCACTCAGTCGTGTCCAACTCTATGACCCCATGGACCGCAGCACGCCAGGCCTCCCTGTCCATCTCTGTCTCCTGGAGTTTGCTCAAACTCACATCCATTAAGTCAGTGATGCCATCCAACCATCTCATCCTCTGTTGGCCCCTTCTCCTCCTGCCCCCAATCCTTCCCAGCATCAGAGTCTTTTCCAATGAGTCAACTCTTTGCATCAGGTGGCCAAAGTATTGGAATTTCACCTTCAACATCAGTCCTTCCAATGAACACCCAGGACTGATCTTCTTTAGGATGGACTGGTTTGATCTCCTTGCAGTCCAAGGGACTCTCGAGAGTCTTCTCCAACACCATAGTTCAAAAGCATTAATTCTGTGCTCAACTTTCTTTATAGTCCAACTCTCACATCCATACATGACCACTGGAAAAACCATAGCCTTGACTAGACGGACCTTTGTTGGCAAAGTAATGTCTCTGCTTTTGAATATGCTATCTAGGTTGGTCATAACTTTTCTTCCAAGGAGCAAGCGTCTTTTTATTTCATGGCTGCAGTCACCATCTGCAGGGATTTTGAAGAACCCACATTAAAGTCTCTCACTGTTTCCACTGTTTCCCCGTCTATTTGCCATGAAGTGATGGGACCGGATGCCATGATGTTAGTTTTCTGAATGTTGAGTTTTAAGCCAACTTTTTCACTCTCCTCTTTCACTTTCATGAAAAGGTTCTTTAGTTCTTCTTCACTTTTTGCCATTAGGGTTGTGTCATCTGCATTTCTGAGGTTACTGACATTTCTCCCGGCAATCTTGATTCCAGCTTGTGCTTCATTAACTGTCAATTCACCTCCCCTTTCCTTCTTTCTATGTAATCAGAGTAAAGTTGAAAGAAGAATATGGGTTTTCAATTAAAGGCTGGGAGAGCCCAGCCTCCCATGTGATAGTTTGAGGCAAAATCCTGAGGCTCTCTAGGGTCCTCTGCCTCCTTTTCTCTAAAATGGAGACAATAAAAATCTTTAGGAACAATCACAGGCCAAGAGAAACCCAAGTCACTTCCATTCAAGGTATCTGGTGTATCAAAATTAAAGAGACAGCGGACAGGGTTATATAAACCCTTGAATATTTATTTTTATTTTTTATTTTATTTATATTAACAATTAAAGTTGGGAGATAAATTTTTCCTCAACTTCATCGATCTATCACAGAAGATAATCTCGAAGGTAATTTATTTATTTTTTATAATTTTTATTTTTACTTTATTTTACTTTACAATACTGTATTGGTTTTGTCATACATTGACATGAATCCACCATGGGTGTACATAAAAGTCCAATGTAAAGACATTTGTACTTGGAGACCTAAGGCAGGGCAAAAAGTGGCTATTTCAAAGAGTTCTTGCCGGGAGTCAGCATGAGGAATCCTACCCATGACAAGGTCATGCAGAGAGGCCTGATAGGCATGGCGAGTCAGGTCTCAGGGTTTCCCCCTGGAATTTCCTGAGCATGTACCCCAAAAAACAGAATCTGCCTGCCTTATTGTACTGTGCTTTTCCACTCTTCTGACACACTCTGGAAAAAGTTAACTCAGGGCTTTAGTCTTCTGTATTTGAAAGGGATGTTTCAGTTCAAACCCCCTCTGATAACTCTCTAGCTTGCCTAACAGGTTCCCGGACTTTTTACAGCTTGTGAATTGCTTACAGCTCCCCAACTGCAAGAGGCACAAAGCTTAAAGCTTCTTAAAGATACAGAGCCTTTTCTAAAGAGCTAAAAATCATATTGGTGATGGGTTTCACTGTTGACTCAATGATTGCTGCCAGACCTCCATATTCTTTATCATTTAGGCACCTGAAGGATATTAATCAATGTAATAGGGATATAGAAATAGGAATGTAGTAGTTTTGATGTTAGCAACACTAGACTTTTGAGTTAATTACTTTTCTTTGGTATATATCACTGCACTCCTCTTGTGTCCTTGCTATGTAAGAATGTAACTTTATTTAGTGCTGAGCATGGCACCAGACTTTGGGAAGATCAACACAAATAAGTCTTCTGGTTGGCAAACCGTTATCAGAAAAAAGGCTGTAAAATGTTAATTGGCCCTCTGGCTAGAAGATGATGTAAATCACCTAAAACTTGTGTATACAACTAGGTATGCAGAGAGAAAAGCCTGGTTTTGATAAGAGTCAGGGCTGCTGACGCTGCATAAGTTTGTATTACCCATTGATCTCTATGTACAATCAAAAAGGTATAAAAGGCCTTTCTAGACAATAGAGGCCAGGCCAGTCATTGGAAGGACTGGTTTCCCCTGTACCTCCTCTTTACTCTATTTTCTGGCTGAATTCGCATCTGGGGCGTGGAGGCTCGCCATGTCTACTTACTTGCCCCGGCTTCTAAGGTCCATGAGAGAGGGAGCCCAAGGCGGGGCACTCTCCGATATTCAAATGGACGCTGGTGGCCTAACGTAGATGGTGCAAGCTCCTTGTCTGGAACTTTATTGGCTTTCCACTAAACCAAGTTATTCAGCATCTTTTCTCCACTAAATTTTCCTACTATACTATTATTTCCTAATCTTATATTTCTAAATAAATAAGTTTTTTCCTCGCCTACTCCGTCTCCCTTTCGAATCACCCTGGATCCACCGGGGCTGGACCCTGGCAAGTTCTGAAGATTTTGTTATGAGGTGGGCATAACATATGATGACTTGGGGACATCTTTGAAAGTGAAAATAGGTATCAAAGAATATAATTATATAATTATTATAGTATCTATTTTTTATTATTGACTGGTTTTACAATATCAGTGAACCTATAGCCTTTCATTTTCCCAAAATTATTTTGAAACGTAAAATTATTTCTATGAGATGGCATCTATATATTACCAGAAATAAAATAACCTAAACACAATGATTTTTCATTATATTTTCACACATTTGTTGTATACTTAGCCATATTTGTCTCTTACACTAAGTTGCTGGTATTAATGTAAATAATATCTCTCTTGCATCTATATTATATTATTTTAATGTTTTTTTGTAAAATTTCCTGTAATTTTCCTCAGTGGTGCATTTTATGCTTAATAAATTTGAAACTGTGGGCATCTTCAGTTAACTCTTTGCTATAGACCATAAAAAGTTTTAACTGAAAAAATATTCTGTACTTGCTGAACTACCTTAAAGACACAGGATAAATTCCACTACACAGAGAATATTTTCAATTCTATTTGTCCCCAGCATTTTGCTACACTGAGAAAATCTCAACTCAACTTTTTATGTTAAGCATCTAAGTATTTCAGTCCAAATCCCTCATTGGTCCTTTCATTACTCAGAGAAATTACCTTCAAAAAAGGTACAATATAATACAAATTCTGTAATACAAGAAATTGTCATAAAAAGGATCTCTACGATTCTTTTTAGTGTTTTGTCAAATGTAGGTGCTGCAAAATGACAGACCTTTTCAACTGTGTTCAGTTTTAGTACTGATCAATGTGCCCAATTAAAGACAGAAGCAAAGTCTTCCAAGCTAAAATATTCCCAGTATTCCAAAGGAAAATTCTTAAATCTAGTACATAGTTTGAGCTCTTACTGTTTCACTTTCCCCTTTTCTTATCTAGTGATACATTTCAAAGTACTCCTGTCTTTAAGCTTGGTTTACAATACTTGCCATCCACTAAAATGAAGTTTTTATATACTCTGCTGATTAAATACTTTGACTAAATATTTTCAAGTGATTTCAAACAAAATGAAAAGAAAATACAAAAGGCTCATTCAGAAAAGAATAATAATTGTCAGGCATTGAGGCTGTTTACAAAGCATTCATTCAAAGGCTCAGACAGTTTAAAATTCTGGCTGATGATGGCAGTAAAAAGGAAAACCAAGTTCTGCACGCCACTTGCTTTCCTGCATTTAACAAATAGCACATAGTGTGACTGCTGTAACGAATTCTTCACATATAAACATATTTGGTAATTATGAACATTATAGCCGCTATAATGATTGCTTGAATATACCACTTTTCGACACAAAAATGTACAACCAAGTTCAAGCACATTTCTTTCTCCTGCATATATTTTTTAATTTGACATGTATTATCTTCACTATGATGCTATACTCCATCAGAATTTACATTTTTCTTGTCACCACAAAACAAGTAATTTTATTTTTAAGGATTCATTTAACTGAATTTACAGTAACACTTAAAATAATATATGATTTATCTTCTATAAGATAAGCTTGGGAAAGCGTTACTTACATCCATGAATTTGATGCAAAAACTCAAGTATTATTAAAATTAACTGATTTTTCATAGAAAACTTTGATGGTATGAATACTAAGTTCTTCTACTATTGAATCAATACATTAACCCTCTGTTGCTTCATTTTTTTCTGTGTACCAGAAAACTCAAATTTAAAACTGAATAAAGTTTTCAACAATACTATAGAACTACTGACATGTGGAAAAGAATTAACTGCAAAAGCTTTATGCTAAGTGAGGAAGCCAGAAGCACCCCGCCCAGACCAGCATGCGGCACACCACGTGGTTTCACATTAACCATACATCCTAGAAAAGGTAGCACTGTAAGGTGGGGGACAATTTAGTTGTCCCTAGAGACTGGAAGTGGGAGGAGGGTAATACCTTTGGTGGGAAGGGGAAGATACTGTTGCATATCTTGAATGTGGTGGCAGTTTTATGACTACAGGTTTTTTGAAAACTTCATTGAATTATACTTACAAGGGATGATTTTATGGCATGTAATTTTTAAAAATTTATTTAATTGGAGGCTAACTATTTTACAATATTGTGGTGGATTTTGCCAAACATCGACATGAATCAGCCACAGGTGTACATGTGTTCCCCATCCTGAACCCCCTCCCACCTCCCCCCTCACCTTCCCATCCCTCAGGGTCATCCAGTGCACCAGCCCTGAGCACCCTGTCTCATGCATCAAACCTGGACCCATGATCCACTTCACATATGATAATGTACACATTTCAACGCTACTGTCTCAAATCATCCCACCCTCACCTTCTCCCGCAGAGTCCAAAAGACTGTTATTTACATCTGTGTCTGTTTTGCTGTCTCATATATAGGGTCATCATCACCATCTTTCTAAATTCCATATATATGGCATGTAAATTATACCATTGTAAACTTCCCCCCAAATAAAAAAGAATGAATGAATGAAATTCATTTAGAAGATCAATTTTTTGATCTAAATGGAAAATCACGCTCCAGTAGAGAAGAGCAAACCATATTGGGTCTGTCCCTTTACCTCTAATCTCTGTGGCCCCAGCTTAGTCAAGCTGACTCCGGACGTTTGCAAAAGAACATTGCCTGGAGCCTGAAATACACAGAATAACCCATTGTTGAGGCTCTGAAGTTTAAGGGTATAACACTTTTCCATTCACATAGAGATGAACAAATTGCAGACCAGAAAAGAACAATTGTCTTGGAGTTTTTAAGGAACATTGTACCAGACTTACGAGGGCAGCTGCAAGAACAAAGGACTTTTGCACCAAGAAGTTTGCAACAGCCTCCTGCCCTTTAAGGATGAAAGAAGCCTGAATGATTCTAACTCAGGTAAGAGGTTCTTTGGGACACTGGTCCACCATCTTCTTGGTCTGCTGGCTTTTCAAACAAAATCAATACTTCTTGCCGCAACAGCTCGTCTCTTGACTTACTGGCCTGTTGTGCAGCAAGTAGTGTGAACTTGAACTCAGTAACAATGCTGCCGTCCATGGGGTCGCTGAGGGTCGGACACGGCTGAGCGACTTCACCTTCACTTTTCACTTTCACGCATTGGAGAAGGAAATGGCAACCCACTCCAGTGTTCTTGCCTGGAGAATCCCAGGGACTGGGGAGCCTGGTGGGCTGCCGTCTATGGGGTCGCACAGAGTCGGACACGACTAAAGCGACTCAGCAGCAGCAGCAGCAACAATGCTACATAGCAATTATGACCAAGGTACTTTCTGTGGGATGAATCGTCGTTTGCAGGCATAACTTCCTGACATCAGATACTAATGTAAAAAATAAAAACATGCTGATACTTATTCAGCAGATTTGTGGCTTTTGATGTTACTGGGGTCAGTAACACTGCCCCAATATGGGCACCCACGGCAGATGCAAACGTCAGCGCGTTCGTGCGCGCTTAACCTACGTCAGCACGTTTGTGTGCGCTTAACTTACGTCTCCCACTGAGCGCACTGGCTTGCGGCCCTGAGGCATCACACGTGTTGCGAGGCACGGTGTCACAGGAGGGTGCTGTGCAGTGTGCCTGTTGTTCTAGGAAAGGACATGCATACATGTTCTTCACCTGGAAAATGCCAGGATACAAGATATGTGTTGCTGCTGGGCATCTTTCAGATTTAAGAACACATTAAAGTAAGGACTGCGTTCAGTACACAGACATCTGAGACACCACTAGAAAACTGCCGTGAGCCGAAGCTGCAGAGCTGACTGGAGGCCTAGCAGCCCGTCCTGGCTTGTTCTAATGTAACAGTGAATGATAATATATTAGATTGAGAAAAATCTGGCACCAATATTAAGCCCAATGAGATTACACTGTAACTGGCACAAATACGGATGTGTGGATCCCCCCACCAAAAAGCCAATAACATAGACATACAAAAAATGAATATCACACACACACTCTGAAATTCTAAATAAAACAGTAACAGGTAAAATTCTAAGTGAATTGCTAAATAAAACATTACCAAGTGAAAACCAGCAACACATCCAAGAAATTTTTATTGAAAGAATGCCAGGATAGTTGAAATTATAAAATTTGTCAAAAGAATCTGTTAATTGATTCAAGAAGAACCACAGAATTACCTGAATAGGTGATGAAAAGAATTGATTAAACTGCTTGATAAATAAGAACACATAACAAAATCTCTTAATAATAAAATATTTCTCAAACTAAAAACCAGAAAAATTCTTATTAGAAAAACACTAAAATAATTCCCATTAAAGTCAAAAACAAGAAAGATGTTCTTTATTATCACCATTTTTTTTAGTATTTATAATACTAGCCAAAGCA
Source organism: Budorcas taxicolor (assembly GCF_023091745.1). Taxonomy (NCBI): domain Eukaryota; kingdom Metazoa; phylum Chordata; class Mammalia; order Artiodactyla; family Bovidae; genus Budorcas; species Budorcas taxicolor. Next base: position 220,439,618 of record NC_068910.1, on the reverse strand, counting down.
ACTAGACAAGAGAAAAACTAAAGGGACAAAAGTAAGAGCTGTGAAAACTGGAAATAAAGCAAACTTTTCATTATTTGACAGCAATATTATTTCTTATCTGAAAGCCTCAAAAACCCAAGTGCAAAATCATTACAAAGAATAATAGAAACTCAGCAAGCTGACTGGTTAGAAAAATAAAAAAATGTAAGAATCAATAGCCTTCGAATAAATAAACATGACTGCATTAGAAACACTAAACACTGGAAGGAAAGGGTCGACTTTATCCAGTGGTTACAAAGATAAAATTACTAGGCATCAAATAAACCAGAAAAAAGCAAGCCTTTATTGAGAATCCCCAAAAGAGATGTGAAAGATAAAAATATGCAGCAAATTTTTGGATATGAATTTTCAACATTATAAAGATGTCATTTTCCTACAGGAGATTCCATTAAAAATACCATGAGGGGTTTTTCCCACTAGATAATCTGATTCTTAAGTTCCTGTGGACTTCCAAATAAGTACAATTAGCCAAGTAAAATTCTGGAGGGGAGACAGAATAGAATGAGACTTTTAACACACATCATAAAACTTCTACAATTAAAACTGTGAAACTACACACTAAGAAGAAGATAGGCGAATATACTAAGTCAAAAATAGAATTACACAGACGAATGTAGAATATGATAGTCCAGACATTTCTAATCAGCATGGAAAAGACACATTATGGAAGAATATTGTCAGAAAAATGGATACGGATCTAGAAAGGAAGAGCCTGATCCCCACACTCTACTCAGTAGACTGAATCATACAATGTGTTGAGTAAAGAAATCGAATACACAAAATGAACCTATGCTCGAGCACATAGAACACGTATATAGGATACATCTTGTTAATAATTTCAGAGTAGAAAGCATCTCTTTAAGTACTGCACACAACACAGAAATCATAAAAGGAAAATCGATTAATTCATTTACATAAAAATGCTAAAATCCACCAAAACTGGAGGAAACACATACAATTCACATCACTAATAAGGTGTTCAGTGTGTTAGTATGTAAAGAGCTCACAAATGTCAAAAAGGGAATGAAACAATTTAATTAATAAAGGGTAATGAATATGAATAAACAAATATGCTCAGGAAAGGAAATTTAAATACAACTTAAATATATTAAATAATGCTTAGCTTCCCTTACAGTAAATACATGTACATTAAAAATGACAATAGAAAGCCACTTTTTATCAATTAGTTCAAAAGCAATTCAAGCGATGGAATGAAAGAATGGATATGCTGAAATGCTAGGCAAATAGCTATTATTATTATCTTTTAATTAACCGTATAACTTTTATTCAAACCCAAAGTTACAATACAATACAAAAGCTGCAATCCCAAGACATTCACTCTTCTCAACAATTCATGGAATCACAGTAGAAACAGCTTTCTGGGTTGAGGCTAAAACAGGCTCCACTTAATCTTCTACTTCATTCTTTCCACTGAAGCAATGGCCAGAACACTACACTTAAGGACAAGCTACTTCCTGTCAAAGTGAGAATCTGACATTTCAATAACATCTGACCTTCTTACAAAGATCATTTCTTCTAGACAATCAGATAAAACACTGAAAGTTGGATAAGTGTTCTGGCCTCAGTTCCCTCTAGTTTAATAACTAAGACAGTAAAAACAGTAAGAAACTCTGTTGCACTGAGCAGAACAAAAAGGAAATCTGTCCAAAAGACTTATTAGAACAAAAAACAAACAAAAAAGAGTGCTTTAGATTAGATCTGCGAGTTAGCGAGCAGGTGCCCTTACTTCTTCCTGTAAAGGAGAGCGAGTCACACAGTCCTGTCCAACTCTTTGCGGTTCCATGGACTGTAGCCAGCCAGGTCCTCTGTCCACAAGATTCTCCATGCAAGAGTACTGGAGTGGGCAGCCATTCCTTTCTCCAGGGGCTCTTCCCAACCCAGGGATCAAAGCTGGGTCTCCTGCATGCCAGGCAGATTCTTTACCATCTGAGCTACAGGTAAGCCCTCTTCCTGTAAGTTCATTATAAAGAAAAGGTAAATGATTGCTGCTGACCTGCCTCTTGAGAAATCTGTATGCAGGTCAGGAAGCAACAGTTAGAACTGGACATGGAACAACAGGCTGTTTCCAAATAAGAAAAGGAGTACGTCAAGGCTGTATATTGTCACCCTGCTTATTTAATTTCTATGCAGAGAACATCATGAGAAATGCTGGGCTGGAAGAAGCACAAGCTGGAATCAAGATTGCCAGGAGAAATATCAATAACCTCAGATATGCAGATGACACCACCCTTATGGCAGAAAGTGAAGAGGAGCTAAAAAGCCTCTTGATGAAAGTGAAAGAAGAGAGTAAAAAAGTTGGCTTACAGCTCAACATTCAGAAAACAAAGATCATGGCATCTGGTCCCATCACTTCATGGGAAATAGATGGGGAAACAGTGGAAACAGTGTCAGACTTTATTTTTTGGGGCTCCAAAATCACTGCAGATGGTGACTGCAGCCATGAAATTAAAAGACGCTTACTCCTTGGAAGGAAAGTTAGGACCAACCTAGATAGCATATTAAAAAGCAGAGACATTACTTTGCCAACAAAGGTCTGTCTAGTCAAGGCTATGGTTTTTCCAGTGGTCATGTATGGATGTGAGAGTTGGACTGTGAAGAAAGCTGAGGGCTGAAGAATTGATGTTTTTGAACTGTGGTGTTGTTGAAGACTCTTGAGAGTCCTTTGAACTGCAAGGAGATCCAACCAGTCCGTTCTAAAGGAGATCAGTCCTGGGTGTTCATTGGAAGGACTGATGCTGAAGCTGAAATTCCAATACTGTGGCCACCTCATGTGAAGAGTTGACTCACTGGAAAAGACTCTGATGCTGGGAAAGACTGAAGGCGGGAGGAGAAGGGGCCGACAGAGGATGAGATGGTTGGATGGCACCACCGACTCAATGGACATGAGTTTGGGTGAATTGGGAGCTGGAGATGGACAGGGAGGCCTGGTGTTCTGTGGTCCATGGGGTCATAGATTCAGACACGACTGAGCAACTGAACTGAACTGAACTGAACTGAAAAGTGCATAACACTGGATAATATATTTCTCCCATAAAAGTTGACTTAAAATAAGTAGAAGAATTTTCTGTGTAAGACAGTGTAAAAACACAAAAAGATGCCACTATAACAGCCATAAAAATTAGAATATCTTCTATAGAAAGAATAGACTGACAACAAAAACATCACAGAAAGTTCTAAAGTCAGTAAATTCTAAGGACCAAAATCTCAAGGAAGATGGGTTTACTTTTTCTTTTAAAAAAAATGGACAGTAGATATTCTTAGATGAGCAAAACTGCTTTGCAAGTGAGTGCACTTAGTTCCAGATACGAGTCTTAAGTACCAATCAAAAAACAGTCCTTAAATGACAAGTACTTACAGCATAATATATCAAAAGGCAAAACAGTATATGAACCAGAAAAGGCTAAAACCTTTAAAGCAGAAATCCCTTTTTGCGAGAGTTGGAAACTAGAAATGCTGTCACAGATTGCCCCAGCCTGTTTATACTTACTATTAAAAAACCACATTTTAGAGGCAGTGTGATATAGTAGAAAAATCACAGGCTATAGTAGAAAAATCACAAGCTACTGTGATAACGCTGGGAAAATTCCGAGCTTGAGTCCTGTCATCTGCTACAGAAAGGGCGCTGAAGTGCCTGCCTCCTTGCTGAGCCGGGCTGTGTAGGAACAGATAACGCAGCAGCCAGCCACACAGCATGGATGCAGACAGGCCCCAAACGGTAGTCACTGCTATCATCAGAGTCCCATAAAAGAAATTAGTACTTCCCCATGTGGAAATGAAGGGCTAGAAGTCAGTCTGGAATTATGTTTCAAAACTACATTTAAGCACATAGTACTGTATAAATAGAGCACCAGTTATCACTGAAAGGCAATAAAGGCAGTCAATATACAAACCTGGTCTTTAAGAAGTGTGAATATTTTTAGCCAAAGAAACATTTATTGAGCACAGACTTTCTTCCCAGCATAAGCCCAAGCGAGGAAGCAACAAATGAATGATACAGTCAGAGCTGGAAGAAGCTGAAGGCTGAGTGTTGACACCTGAAGGCAGGTCATCAGAGCACGCAGAAGAGCTGAGTAAGGCACGGCCTGAGCAAGGTACTGTGGCCGCTCGGGAGAAGGTCGCCTGACTCTCTGGACTCTCAGGGCGGGGGCCAGGCAGAGGCCCAGAGGGTTCCAGGTGACAGTGTCTGCAGCCTTAGGAGGCAGTGGCTGGACAGGATTCTGCAGAGTGACCTTGGGGTGAGATGACACTGAGGAAGAAGTGGCAGGGAACTGTCCACTGCAGGGTTAAACGATGACACTGCTTTTACAGAAAATCACTCTGGGGACATGCAGGCTGAAAGGGGGCACAAGTGGGTCAGATAGAAGCTTCTGCCTATGAGAGTCTAGGAGAGTAAGGCTGCCATCGTGCCCATGAGAAACGGGTCCAAACTGGAGCGGGAGCAGGAGAGGGAGATGAGGCGCCCAATCAGGGCACTTCCACAGCGAAACATCAAAGCCTGATGACCCATGAGATGGACGGGCCGCTCAGGCCGGCTCAGAGCTCCCGCCTGAAGAAACGGGTGGGTGGGGACGCCAATTACAGTGCCAGAGAACAAATAGGGTTCATGGGCTAGAAAAGAGTATTAGTTCACTTGGGGTCATGTGAATTTTGAAGGGCTTAAGGGAGATGTTAGTTGTATTAACAGCTAAAAAGGAAAGCAAAATTAATTTTCCAGGGAATTTATAAGCCAAGAACCACATTTGACTGTTTAAATTACTGAGAAAACTCTTCAGTTGCTGCAGTTGTTAAGTATGACCTATGCCAACGATGAAGTTGAAACCTCATCGTTTTTGTTTGCAGGCGCTGCTAAACCAAAAAGGATTTAAAAACAGTGTTTAGACAGGATCAGCAAATAGGCACTGCCTGGGTGAGCCTACTGTCTCTGAAGAAGTGGCAATTCTGTACCTTTGAGTGTTGGCGTTTCTCCAGTCGCTTCACGGGGACTAGCACACCCTCAATTACTTTTCCAGCACACCCTCAATTACTTTTCTTCTTCACAGGCGTAGTCCTACGGAGCAACACAGTGGTGAGCAGCCCTGGGGGAGAAAGGCACTCAGCTATGCAGTCAGAAATCAATCTTTCCCTTTCCTAAGGAAAGCTGGCTTCATGGGCAAAGCAGACATTCATGAACAATTGAATCACACACAATTTCACTGTGTAATAAGGGACCCTTGCTCAAGTGTAAAGGCTTTATTAAGACACAGTAAGAAGAAGGATCTTAGCGATTTGGTTTACACACTTGGACAGCCTATAAGAATTAATTACAGTATCTAGACATAAGAGCCAGATAAACACACACACACACACACACACACACACACACAATAAAATAATATCTTGCTTTTTCAAAGACAAGACCAAGCCAATATAGCTCTCTCCCACTGAAGCCCATGAGCTTGAGTCTCTCAGCTTTGTTCAGAGAGCCCAGGAGAAAATTCAGACACCAAGTATTGTAACTCTTAATAGGTAGAAGCTGAAAAATATTGCAAAACTCTCATGGAAGCTGCGAGTAATCTCTAGCTGGAAAGAACAAACACTTTTGGAGGGAAGGGAGGAAGGGCAGTATAGGCAAGGGGATTAAGACGGTACAAATCTTCAGGTAAAAAATAACCTACAAGGATATGTTGTACAACATGGAAAAGACAGCCAATGTTTTATAATAACTATAAGTGAAATATGACCTTTGCGATTTGTGAATCACTATATTGTGCACCTGTAACATATAATATTGTATATCACCTATACTTCAATTTAAAAAAGAAAAAAAAAGGAGTACCTTCAGTTTCCTAGGCTCAGTGACAAGTGCTACACAAGTTGGCAAAGTAACTGGAAGATTATTTTTTGCCCTTTTCATATATGAGCTGAGCATTCCCACCCAGAAGTCATTTACTGTGTGATGCCCCCTGGAGAAGCTATTCCTCCCTCAGCCAAACGTGCACAGCCCTTTGCCTAAACTTGCTGAACACTCGTGTCCCTTTCCAACCCGACAATGGTAATCTGTGCCTACATTTCCTGTCCTCTTTTAGAGAATGGAAAGCCTGCTTTACCCCAAAGATGCTAACATAATGGCTTTGTATAGAGTCAGCATGGATTAAACACCCTCGAGGAAATGTTTGACTCACTGAATAAAGACGTCCTAAGAGAGAACGCACCCTCCCAGACAAGCATCGTGTCTGGTCTACAGGCAATGTCAAATACCAGAGCCTAGGAAAATACGCGGGGGTATAACTTCTATTCTTAACCTGTTTACCTATCCATGCTCTTCTGTACGATGATGTCGAAACAAAATTATCTGGTACTTCTAAAGGTCATGTAGAAAAATGTTTATTATTATATCACACTCATTCAAAGAAATGCACTCTGGTTAGCTAAGTCATGTCTGACTCATTTGCAACCCTATGGATGTAGCCCACCAGGCTTCACTGTCCATGGGATTTTCCAAGCAAGAACACTAAAGTGGGTTGCTATGCCCTCTTCCAGGGGATCTTGCTAAGCCAGGGATCGAACCTACATCTCCTGTATTTGCAGGCTGATTCTTTACCATTGAGCCACCAGGGAAGTCAGTTTAAATCCAAATTCTTATAAATCAAACACTTTGTTCATTGCAGGAAAGTTTTGAGAACCTATATGATAAGTCTTTTGCAGGATAAAGAATTCATCTCTCAAGTCAAAAGAGTGAAAATAAATAATTCCCTCCTTCCTCATCCCTCGTCTCAATTTGTTCTTCCCTCTCCCTTTTTTTCTTCTTTTCTATGTTTTAGTAAACTTGGGATAAAGCTTATATAAAGAAAAGTATTTAATTTAGCATAGTTAACTTCAACACAACAGTGCATAATGTGGAGTTTCTTAAAATTTGAAACATGGTTAGAGGCATAAAAAAGAGATGGAAAACATACTCTTTCAAAACAGTCCACATACAGGCCCAGTTACAGAAGTGGTTCTGAAGGTAAGTACAGTGGAAACAGCTTGGTCCGCTTAGGGTACAAGGACTCGTCTTGGATCCTAGACGGATGCCACAGCTGTGGACTGGCTCACCCTCCAGTACACAGACCAACAGACCTCATGGGCTCTTCCTTATCTGGAAAGAGTGCACACTGTCCAAAGACTGGGATTAATATTCTGAAAATGTCTTTATGTCTCCCACCTTTTTCCTAGATCGGAGAATGAAGAGTCTGATAACACCACTGACTAAACGCGTCCTAGGCTGGGCTGACTCACACATCATCACCAAATATAGAGAAACACCCTCAGCCCAGTGAGTTGGGCCATACATTCACCAAGGATTCAGATGCGAGTTTATGTGCATACAGAATTACAGAGACTGTGCTCAGTAAACCTGCCTTACAGAAAGACAGATGTGAAAATGTTAGGCTTTGTGTGATGGGACAGCGATGGGACAGCAGCAGCTCAGAAGATTTCCAACCCCTCGTGTGACACCTCATCCAATCCCTTTCTCTTGCATATGGACAGGTCATGTGATTTTAGAAGGCATTTTACAGATGTAATTAAGATCCCTCATCAGTCAACTTTGAGTACATCGAAAGGGAGATTATTCTGGGTGGACCTGATGGAGGTGAGCTCCTAAGAGAAAGTTATCCTTGCTTTTTATTTTTTTTTTAATTTTTGTTTTAGTATAGTTGACTTACAACGTGTTAGCTTCTGCAGCAAAGTGACTCAGTTACATAGATGCATATATCCACTCTTTTTTAGATTCTTTTCCCTGTTGGCCATTACAGAGTAGCGAGTTCCCTGTGCTGAACAGTAAACCCTTCAGTTCAGTTCAGTTTAGTTGCTCAGTCGTGTCTGACTCTTTGCGACCCCATGAATCGCAGCATTCATTATCTATTTTTTATATAGTAGTGTGTACACATCAGCCCCAATCTCCAGTTTATCCCTCTCCCCCTTCCCCGCTGGGCTTCCGTGGTAGCTCAGCCGGTGAAGAATCCACCTGCAATGCAGGAGACCCTGGTTCGATTCCTGGGTCAGGAAGATCTCTGGGAGAAGGGATAGGCTACCTACTCCAGTATTCTTGGGAATATTCCCTGGTGGCTCAGACGGTCAAGAATCTGCCTGCAATGTGGGAGGCCTGGGTTCAGTCCCTGGGCTGGGAAGATCCCCCGGCTGGGAAGATGATTCCCCTGGAGAAGAGAACGGCAAACCACTCCAGTATTCTGCCTGGAGAATTCCATGGACGGGGGATCCTGGCAGGCTAGAGTCCACAGGGTCACGAAGAGTCAGACAGGACTGAGTGACTTTCACTCTCATTTTTCACCCTTCCCCCTTGGTTATCATAATTTTATTTTCTATATCAATGAGTCTATTGCTGTTTTGTAAACAAATTCATTTATATTCTCGTTTAGATCCCACATTTTAGACAAATATATTGTCCTTCTCTGCCTGACTTCACTCGGTATGACAGTCTCCAGGTCCACTCACGTTGTGCTAATGGCATTACTTAGTTCTTTTTATGGCTGACTTATGTTCCATTGTGAAGAAGTTAGCCCCTCTGCGGTGAGAGGGCCTGGGGAGGGGTTTTGCATCAGGAGCCCAAAGGAAACCAGCTGCTGAAAAAAGTCCCAGCTGAAGACCTACACGAAAGCAGAGGCCTCAGTCCTAAAACCCCAAGGAACTAAATTCCTCCAGCCACCCTGTGAGCTTGAAGGAGGGCCTCAAGCCTCAGCTGATGACTTGGTTGCCACCTTGTGGCCTTTCGAAGGCCTGGGCACAGGGCCCCAGCTAGTCCCTGCCTGATGTCTGACCTAGAGGACGGTGAGAAAGCACGTCACCGAGGCGGGGGGTGGTTCACTGCACAGACGCAGAAAACCAGCGCGGGAACCATCCCTCCAAAAGAACGGGAGTGCCAGCGGCTTCCCGTGGCGTGTGAAAACACAGGCGAGTCTGTACAGACTGCCGCTCGCGAGACACATCTATGCAGCGCTGCGTGTTTCTGCCAACGTTTCCACGGAACAGCTTGTTACACAGACCCACACACGACGGAGCTCCTTCTTTTCGTCGGCTACATGCCTTTGGATATTTCCCACACTATAGCCCAGAAAAGACTCAGGAAGTCCCGGGTGCTCCCTTTTTCACTGTGCTCCCTTCCTGCAGCGCTCGCTACCTTACTTCTCTCTGTCCTGGTATTATGAAATCTACATACCTTGAAGAAACTATAAAGACGAAAAGCCATTAAGAACTGCCTTTGAACAGGAAGCATTCCCATTTAACAAATGTCGTTGGACCACTTTGAGCAGGAATATATAAAATATATGCAAATACGAATGAGTGTCTAAACCACCATTATTTCTGAATACTTTGACTGGAATCTCCTTGACAGAGTCCAATGGGCTACAAACTTCCTTTAGAGCTTCGACCTTGTTTCACTAACCCTAAAGGGAAAAAAATGTTCTGGCCAAATTTTGATGTGACTGGAAAATGTAGGATAATGCACCACTTTGTTTGGAAACGGACACTTTTCTTTGAAAGTTTTATATACTCAAAAAAAAAAAAAAAAGTGTTTTTCTCAGACGGTACCCTGTGGCAAACATTCATCACACTGAAAAACTCTTTTTAAAATATGCAATTATGTGCTCTGTTATTATACCTTCCTTTGTCCAGGTTAATATTCATGTATTTAAAACAATTGTCTACTCTGAAAGTAATTTTTTATGTACATTAATGGTGTAAAAATAAAACATTATGCAGTCATAATGTTAAGATTGTGTGTATGTGTGTGTGTGTTCAACTGTTTTAAGTGAGAAGTATGGCTATATGCTGAGTCAAAGAAATTCATTGGAGTTACTTTTACCCCTAAATGGGGTTCAGTTCAGTTCAGCTCAGTCGCTCAGTCCTGTTGGACTCTTTGCAACCCCATGAATTGCAGCACGCCAGGCCTCCCTGTCCATCACCAACTCGTGGAGTTCACTCAGACTCATGTCCATCGAGTTGGTGATGCCATCCAGCCATCTCGTCCTGGGTCGTCCCCTTCTCCTGCCCCCAATCCCTCCCAGCATCAGAGTCTTCCAATGAGTCAGCTCTTCACATGAGGTGGCCAAAGTACTGGAGTTTCAGCTTTAGCATCATTCCTTCCAAAGAACACCCAGGACTGATCTCCTTCAGAATGGACTGGTTGGATCTCCTTGCAGTCCAAGGGACTCTCAAGAGTCTTCTCCAACACCACAGTTCAAAAGCATCAATTCTTCAGCACTCAGCTTTCTTTCTAGTCCAACTCTCACATCCATACATGGCCACTGGAAAAACCATAGCCTTGACTAGACGGACCTTCATTGGCAAAGTAATGTCTCTGCTTTTGAACATGCTATCTAGGTTCGTCATAACTTTTCTTCCAAGGAGTAACCGTCTTTTAATTTCATGGCTGCAGTCACCATCTGCAGTGATTTTGGAGCCCCAAAAAATAAAGTCTGACACTGTTTCCACTGTTTCCCCATCTATTTCCCATGAAGTGATGGGACCAGATGCCATGATCTTCGTTTTCTGAATGTTGAGCTTTAAGCTAAATGGGGCACACATATTCAATACTTGCAAAGTTCTAGGTTTTTCTAAGTCTCATTTACGTTCAATTTACCAGGAGAACATATTCCAAGAGTAACTCTATGCTAGGGAAGTTCTATATGAAATGACTTGTATTTTCCAGTAGTTGTTGAAAAGTACACTGCATCTGAGGAAAAGCCTTCAGTTAGCGGCCCACTACTGTCTTTCACTCCTGACAGAGAGGTCACTTCTTAAACATTAAAAAGAAGAAATATCCTGTCATGCCAAACAATAAAGTGTCTCTGGTGGTGGTTTAGTCGCTCAGTCTTGTCCGACTCTTTGTGACCCCTGGAGTGTAGCCCACAAGGCTCCACTGTCCTTGGAATTTTCCAGGCAAGAGTACTGGAGTGGGTTGCCATTTCTATCTCCAGGGGATCTTCTGGATCCAGGATCTTCTGGATCCAGGGATCAAACTCAGGTCTCCTGCATTGCAGTCAGTCCCTTGCATTGCAGGTGGATTCTTTATTGACTGAGCCACCAGGGAAACCCAGGGAAAGCATCACTAGGTGATAAAAAGCATTGTCAGCTGCTTTGATGCTGTTCTGTGATAATACAGCAAGTGATAAATTATAGATTATGTTATAGGGTTTTATTGTCATATATTTAATTTTTCCTGGGAGAAATTTTAGATGATGTTTCAAGATTTATTATTTTCCACTACAGTATTAAGTCAACAAAGATAATAATAATACTGCATGGTGGCTAACTAAGGGGGCTGCTAGGGTTATTGTTTGGTCTCTTATTTTTTCAATGATATTGCCCAAAATAAAACAGAGTAAGAAGTTAACATGACTATAAAATATACCCAACAAATAAGGCAGAAATGTACCAAGTAAACACACCATGTTTTGAGTACAGTCGCATTACTCTTTCTCCAGTATAATTTTTATTTGGACAAGTGGTAATTTTGCAAATTTAAAACTTGCAAGTAGTTTTATCTTTCCCAAGGAAATAAACAACTGCTCTAAAAAAGTCAAGAGAGAGAAGGATGATCATAGGAAAAGAGTTTCAGGGACAGTAATTATACTTAATAAAATTGTGTCAATACATAAAAAATAGAAAAGAATAAACTAAATATTTAGCTGGCAAAATGGTTTGCCATGATGCTAGATACAGCAAAATGTGTGGCTAAATTTTGCTGAACGTATTTTTTTAAGTTTCAGATTATTCAGGTCTTCTTGCAATTCTAAGAAAGTGCAAATGAGAAGACAGATTCCTCATTCCTCGAGTGGGGTTTGTTGGGATGGGGGGGGGGGGTATCATTATATGCTGTGCTCCACTGATTTTCAGACTGATTTGATACAAAGTTGTCCCCTCCAGGAATTCCACAGGCCCTTGGAGCACAGGACAAGCATGCTCTCCTTCTACAGTTCCAGTTCTGCGATTATTCTAAATGCTGGTGATGTGATGTGACGATGGTCTTCCCAAACAAGGCTTTAAAACTTCTAACCTTCTATTTCATTCACCTGAATGTGTAGTCAAAAGAGAAACAGAGCTGTTCAGTAGCACAGCATTCTTTCTCTTACATGCCCTCTGTTCATCAAATGTTATAGTGAAAGAGGCAAAGGTGTTCTTACAGATGATCCGAAGCCTCCTCTCATTAGCGACTGATACCTAAATATAGCCCTGCTGAAATTCCCAGCGCTATGCTGAGAACACACCGCATTCCATTCAACTTTAAATGACAATGAAATAAGCAACCACCGTTTACCAATTAGTTCATTTTCAATAGATGTATTTGTAATCAATATCAAAAGTCTTTGGGGTTTAAATTTTCAACTTCGAGAATAACATCCACTAGAAACTAATCAGTTCCTAATGTAATAAATAGTAGTGACTGCAATCATGCATGAAGACAGAAGTGGTGACGTTGTGTAGAGGTTGGGCGGTGGGCATGATGGCATCGGCAAGGGTTTGAAAGCCTAATGATGGTATTTTCTCTTCTTATCATCTGACTAAGACAATAGCATTGCTCTTCACTGGTACATCTAGAACATAACAGGGGAGGGAAAAGCTAAAGATAAAGATAAAACCACTGGAAAGAATGTTCACAACAACCACCCCAGTAGGCTGGATGTCAAAAATAAAAACTGAAAAAAATCCAGTAAATATTTCATTCCTCCCTCTCATAAACTTTCCTAACTATCCCTGAAGCGCCTAAGTCCAGGATTTACTTCCCACCATAGTAAGACCTTGTATCCAGACTTCTGGAGTTGTGTGCTCCCCCAGCAACTCCGAGAAATATGCCATCATCCTAAAAAGTGATATCGAAATCACTACAAGCCTTTGGAGCTGATGAGTTTCTACGAGTTTTGTGCATAGGCAGAAAAGGAAAGCCAACACGCAGAAGCAACACAAGCTAGGAGGACGGTGTGAGCATTCATAGTGAAACCAAGTGATAGCTTTTGCTGCGGGCGAAGCACAGACTGCTCATTGCAAGGAAAACCAACAGCCCTTGGAGAAGGAGGGCTTGAGAAGCCCGGAAGTAACGGGGACCTGACCGTGGTACTGAAAGAGAACCATTCGCAGATGTGATCACGTCTCCTAGAATCCACAGGGCATATCTTTGCTTTTAAACTGAAGCTTAAACAGGCTAAACGTCCAGTGATTTTCGTCCTCAAAATACATATGTATATGTTGAAACTTTCTCTTATGATAGATCAGCCTTTAGCATGCCCAGCATCTCTTTCCACAACAGTCTCTTCTGGAGTGCTAGGGTAATTCCAGATCGAAAGGTATTTTATTCTACCTGAGAAGCAGGACTGGATATTCTGACCAACTCACAACGCTTAGAATTCTACAGGAAGCTTACACTTGGCGATCTTGATTCTAGTTGCATTTCTTAAACTCAGATGGGATCATGCCTATCCAAAAGACTTTTCAGAATGAAGCTCCACTGAAGAAGAACACTCCAAACTCTCCCTATAATTTGTTGTGTTAGTCGCGCTGAGTCTATCCGACTCTTTGCGAGCCCATGGGCTGTAGCCCGCCAGGCTCCTCTGTCCACGGAGCCTTGAAACTCTAGGTAGATTGGCAATTCACCGATATGGACAATTTTCATCTTCACCTCATAAAACTAATAAAAACCGATTTTTTAAAGAGGCATTACGGGACCCACAGATAACACAGGTGTAGGTCTTTCTTCAGATTATTTTCCAGCCTTTACAAACCCAAAAATCAAGGGGGCCAAATACATCGAAGTGTTAACACTACACTGAAAAAAAAAAAAAAAAAAATCCTCCCCACAAAAGACACCTCGGCAAGAAGCGAAGGAAACACTCCCCTGGTGCAAAATGGACAGTGGGAACGAAAGCAATTTACATGAGAAAAGATCGTTTAAATATATATATATATATATATATATGCAACTCATCCAAGTGCAAGACTTACGTGTTCCGTCAAAGCGGGTGGCGATGGTGTCCAGGAAGGTGTTCTGGGGCGCCAGTAATCCTTTCATAACCGGCATCTTTCCAGCGCGGTGTGAGATTCTCCATCAAAGTTTGTGCAGGAGGATGGCTCGGGAGGAAAGTGCCAAGAAGCGGAGCGGGGAGCGCAGGGCCGGCCGGGAGGGGCCGGCGCCGGCGAGGGGCCGCCGCGAGCGGCGGGAGGACGCGAGGGCGGGGGCGCGGCTCCGGCGGGGGCAGCCCCGGGGCGCCCGCCCGGCCCGGCCCGCAGCGCCCGGCCCGCCCGGCGAGGCCACCTGGCCCACGCTCCACCCCCGCGGCCGCGGGAGCCCCGGTGCCCCCGCCGCGCGCCCCCTCCGCGCCGGGCGCCGCGCCCTGACCGCCGGCGCGGGGGTCGCGAGGGCGGCGCTCGGGGCTGCGCGAGGCTCGGGGCGCGGGGAGACGCGAGCGAGCGCCGCTCCCGGCCCCGGGAGCCGGGGAACAAAGACCCCTTTGTTCGGCGCCGGCCCTCTCCCGGGGAGCCCGGAGTCCCGTGGGTGTGGTGTCGGCGAAGGGGAGGAGACAGGTCGGGCAGGTACCCGGCCGCCCGCGCCCCGGGGCCGGCCCCTCCCGGCGCCCCCGCCGAGCCCGGCGCCCGCGCCCGCGGGGGCGGCCCCCTCCCCAGGCCCGCGGGTCTCTCACCCGGGACTCGGCGCCGCCGGGGGCTCCGCACCTTCCCATCCCCGGCCCCGAATCGGAGCCTTCAGCCCCTCGCCCCCGGATGGCCACTGGTCCCCGCAGGCCATGCTAAGCGAGGAGAACGAAATGATATAATAGCTTTTTACTTGGACGGTGAACGGGGTCCCACTCTGCGGGGAAAGGGGAACAAAACCTAGAAAAGTTTGCTGTTGCTATTGATTTGAAAACCGCCACGTAAGTAAACACGCGGGAGGCTGCCTAGTGAGAGCACGGAAGGCCAGCCGCGCCGGGGCCTCGCCCGCCTTCCCGCTCGCAGGCGCGCGGCCCCGGGTAGCAGGCCGCGCCGCGCCCCCGGCCGGCGTCCGGGAAACGAAAGCGGGCCTCCGGGCCCCGCCGCCCCGCTGGCCCGGGGACGCCCTCCCGCCCTGCGTCCTGCCCCGGGGAAGCCTGGCCCCGGCTGGGGGCGCAGCGCCGCCGCGAGCGGGGCACCCCGCAGCGCGGCATCCAGCAAAAGTCCGCAAGGGAAGCGTGTGCGGGAGGCGAGCCGGGGAGGGCACCGGGGCAGCCCAGGTGCCGGCGCCCGCGAGCAGAGAGGCGGGGGCGGCCGGGTCCGCGCCGCCGGGCGAGAGCGGCCCCGGGGCTCCGGGGTCTCCGGTTGCGGGGGCGTCGGGGGGACCCCGAGGCTGTCGTCACGGCTCGTCCAGGCCCCCGGGGGGCGGGCTGTCGGGGCGGAGGCACGCCCCCCTCTCCCCGCCCCGACCCCCCTTCCTGGTGATGCACTTCCTGCGGCCGAGGATTCCCTTTGTGTTGAAATTCGAGGAGATCCGGCCTCCGCGAGCTGCGGGAGCGGCGGCGGCGCGCCTGTCACGGGGTGGGCTTGTGGGGACTGGTGAGTGGGTGGCCAGGGCGACAGCGGCGGGCGGGGGGCTCAGGGTCCGCGCCCCCGTGCCCGGCCCGCCCGGCCCGAGCCAGCTGAGCTCGGCGGACACCGACTGCGCGGGCGGAGTCCTCCAGCGGCGCGCCCGCCACCTGCCAGTGGCTGGGGGTCGCCTCTTGGGCAGAGCGGAGACGCACAGACGAGGGGCGCCCTGCTGCCTGGGCGGTGCAGGGGATTCGAGAAAAACCAGCCTGCTGCTGTCAGGGCGCAAGCCGGGGAACTCCTCCTCTGAGGCGCCCTGAGGCTGAAGTGAAATATAAAATACATGAAGTGTAAACCACGACTCGGCTTCAGAAAATTTGTACTTTGGGGCCGTGTGTGTGTGTGTGTGTGTGTGTGTGTGTAAAAGCTGTTGTGTCGTGGGCTTTATCTGTATTGCCGAATGCATGAAATCCCTTGCAAGAAACAAGCAACACGAAGGACTTCGGAAGGGCACCCCACCCCCCGCACCCCGAGAAAGCGCCGGTTTTATGGCGAATGGAACCGGCGTGTCGCTGGCTGCTTTAGCCCTTCCTGCAGCACCTGCTCTGAGACCTGACAAGACTCCCGTCCAAAATGCCCGAAATGCTTATGCAAGATCGGGGTCCTACTGGTCTGTAGCAAGTGAATCTCACCGCCTCTTAGATATTTCCCCTGTGTGCCTGCTAAGTTCCTTCAGTCCTGTCTGATTCTTTGAGACACTGTGAACTGCAGCCCACCAGGCTCCTGTGCCCATGGGATTCTCCAGGCAAGGACACTGGAGTGGGCTGCCATGCCCTCCTCCAGGGCATCTTCCCAACCCAGGGTCGGAACCCTCCTCTCATGTCATCTGCGTTGACCCGCCTGTTCTTTACCACCTGGAAAGCCCCATGTTTTTCCCTACCAAGATGAAATCTTTCTTAGGAGGGCATCAGCACTCAAGTCATTGGGTCCAGGCCATCTCTAAGCTTTGGCCTAGTCAAGGACCTAATCCTAAGTGCTTGTGAGGCGGATGAAGCCAAACTGCGACTTTAAAACATGACCTTGATGAGAGTTGAAGCATATCCCAGTTCCCTTAGACATACTTTGGCACCTTGAAATCAAAGAGGCTCAAGAATGAAGGCAACACAATGGAAACTTGGAATTCCAGCACCATCTGTCACAAATCTCCCTTCCTTTCCTTAAAGGAAATGTTCCCACTGTCCTGTGTGTGCCAAGTCACTTCAGTCCTGTCCAACCCTTTGCCACCCTATGGACGGTAGCATCTCAGACTCTTCTGTCTGTGGGATTCTCCAGGCAGTACTGGAGTGGGTTGCCGTGCCCTCCTCCAAGGGATCTTCAAGACTGGTTGACAGAAAGGAACCCAGCTCATCTCATTGAACACCTTTCCATCCTGTGGAAACCGTGACATTTCCCTGTGACCTGAGTAAGACCACACCACGAGAACACAGGCTGACCACACAACCCACTAAACTCAAGGCCCACATGAAGAGACTCATGTTCACAGAAGAGATCATTTCTTTGACTCATATGTAAGAGAAGACACAAAATCCCTCAACTCAGACTAGGGTACTCTGCGTTATGTTCTATAGAAGGCCTCTCTAGGTCAAACCAACACTGATTTTCCATGTCACAAATCATCCTAAAACCCACAATAATAATATTCTGTTTTGCTCCTAGATCTGCCATTTGGGCAAGGCTCATTGGGACAGCGCGTTTCTGAGTATCTTCTGATATGTCTCCCTGACTTGGATGGAATCCAGTGCTGACTGTCAGCTGGGGACTGAACCAGGGCTGGGGCTTGGGGGCCTGAGTTCTCCTTCATATGAATCTCTCCAGGCATCCCTGGAGCACGGTGATTGGGCTTCAAGAGTGCATAATCCCAAGAGACAGGAGTTAGGATCGACCTGTTTCTTAAGGCTTGTCTAGAAACTGAGAACAAAGCAGGCACAGAGCCCAGATTCAATGGGAGGGAACACAGGTCTACATGTTAGAACCCCCACATCAACTTGTTAATACTTCCACTTTCAAAGGAGGTTGCCTTATAGTAGTATTCCAAAATTTAAGAATCTGTTTTCACTTATTCTATGTGTTTTCATAAGAGTTTCGGATACAAGATCTGGGCTCAAGTCGATGAATTTTGTAGGGAAAATGTAAGACGCAAGTGAAAAACTTACAGGAAAATCACTTGAGAAGGAAAGCCAAATTGTAAGTGCCGCTGTTTCCTTGAATGTTAATTCTTTCCTGTTGCAGAGAAGTCAAGGAGAGGGCTTGAGCCCTGCTTCACCTGCACTCTAGACCTGGGCAATCTCAGTCCGCCCTTCCCTCCAGCACACGGCTAGAGCTGTTTACAAAGACAGAGGCTTGAGAGAGGAACCTGGTATTGAAACCACTGGGACTGAGCCCCATTGAGTGAGTGAGTGAGTGAAGTTGCTCAGTCATATCTGACTCTTTGCAACCCCATGGACTGTAGCCCACCAGGCCCCTCTGTCCTTGGGATTTTCCAGGTAAGAATACTAGAGTGGGTTGCCGTTTCGTTCTCCAGGGGACCTCCCCGACCCAGGGATTGAACCCAGGTCTCCCACACTGCAGGCAGACACTTTACTGTCTGAGCCACCAGGGAAGTCCGAGCCCCATTAGGGCCTCTGTATAAATGCTCCAGGTTCTGGTGGGCGACCTTGAGGGTCTGCTGTCTTGCAGCCACTCTAAAGGAGCCTTGTGTGTACGTTCTTCGCTTATTACGCCTCTCATCCACCCAGCTGGAGGGATCTGCGCTGCCTTTGGTCTCTGCCTATGCCTGCCTTGGGGTGAGTTTCAGGTTTCATTCTGGGAGCTCCTGAGGTTTGGACCCAGCATCTCCCCCGTGCTCCATGCTGTCTTTTCGGTCTGGATGAGACTGCAAGGGGCTTTAGAAACCCCCTCACCTGTCTGATGATTTTAGGTCTCCAGGTCCATTTTCTAGACTATAGCACTCATCCAGTGCCATGATACAAACAAATGCTTCTTATATGTTCACGTGTTTGACTATAGGCTTTGAAAATATTCTTAAAACTTTCTGGCAACAAGAATTTCAGCCCTCAAGAGAAGTGAGTGCTTGAATTGAGAGGCTGGTATGAAAGAGCATTGGCCAGAGGTGCCTGTGCTGCATGCGGCTCTATCGCTGCCCCTTGTGATTTTCCTGCGACCTTGAGCAGCGCACTTACTCTTTATGCATTTCCGTTTCCTCAGCTGTAAAGTGAGGATAATGCTTTCCCTACCTGCCTCACTGGGTAGTAAAAAATATTTGTGCAAATCTTTGAAACCCATAACAAGTGGCATATGTTGTAAAGGATTATTAGTGTCATCTAGTGAGCAGTTCTCCTTTCTTGGTATTCTGTGTCTCTGTGTGGGTGTGCTGTTGCTGAGTCGTGTCCGAATCTCTGCAACCCCATGAACTGTCGGCCGCCAGGCTCCCCTGTCCATGGGCTTCTCCAGGCACCCATACGGGGGTGGTTTGCCATTTCCTCCTCCAGGAGATCTTCGCGACCCAGAGCTTGGACCCAAGCCTCCTGGGTCTCTGGCGTTGCAGGCGGATGGTTCACCACAGGACCACCTGGGAAGCCCCATTTTTGGTATTCTAGCACAGCTAATTCAGTCCTTTGCTGACAATAAATATTGTGGACTGACTGTTATAATGTGTGGTCTTATTAACTAAGAACAGGCTTCCCTTGTGGCTTAGCTGGTAAAGAATCTGCCAGCAATGTGGGAGACCTCGGTTTGATCCCTGGGTTGGGAACATCCCCTGGAGGAGCAAATAACTAAGAACACATTCATATAGAATAACCTGTCACAACAGATGGCTTCTGAGCTTTTCCTTCTAAATATGAATGGTTCCAGAGCTCAGAAGGAAAATCAGTGTTTTTTTTTTTTTTAGAAAAACAACTTTTACTTATTTACTTATTGTGTTTTAGGCTGTGCTGGGTCTTCCTTAGTGCGAGGGTTTTCTTTAGCTGCAGTGAGCAGAGGCTGTTCTCTAGTTACCGTGCTCTAGACTGAGAGACAACAGGCAGAGGTCAGTGCCGTTGCACAGGACCTGTGAGGTGACTGACGGTTCACAGGAGGAGCAGCGGCTCGCGCAGTCAGACGTGGGGAGCAGGCTCAGGCAAGGCAGGACAGGCTGAGCAATTCAGGACTGGCTAGTTTAGGAAATTCTGAGGGGCTTTTGCTTTGCCTTTAAGTTACACAGTACCTGCCCCCCAGATGATTGAGATCAGGGGAAATATTAGCTTAGAGCGTGAGACTTAGATAAGGAGGTGGTTGGTGACATAAACCTGAGACTGGTTGGTTTTCCTATAAAAAGCACACTCGTAATTGAGTTATCATTATCTTTAGGGATTAGTCAGCCTTGGGAAACAGAAGCAGAAGATATTAAGAAGAGGTGGCAAGAATACAGAGAAGTGTACAAAAAAGATCTTCATGACCCAGATAACCACAATGGTGTGATCACTCACCTAGAGCCAGACATCCTGGAATGTGAAGTCAAGTGGGCCTTGGAAAGCATCACTGCGAACAAAGCTAGCGGAGGTGATGAAATTCCAGTGGAGCTACGTCACCTCCTAAAACATGATGCTGTGAAAGTGCTGAACTCAGTATGCCAGCAAATTTGGAAAACTCAGCAGTGGCCACAGGACTGGAAAAGGTCAGTTTTCATTCCAATCCCCAAGAAAGGCAATGCCAAAAAATGTTCAAACTACCACACAATTGCACTATCTCACACGCTAGTAAAGTAATGCTCAAAATTCTCCAAGCCAGGCTTCAGCAATACGTGAACAGTGAACTTCCTGATGTTCAACCTGGTTTTAAAAAAGGCAGAGGATCCAGAGCTTAAATCACCAACATCCACTGGATCATCCAAAAAGCAACAGAGTTCCAGAAAAACGCCTGTCTCTGCTTTACTGACTATACCAAAGCCTTTGACTGTCTGGATCAAAACAAAATGTGGAAAATTCTGAAAGAGATGGGAATACCAAACCACCTGACTTGCCTCCTGAGAAATATGTATGCAGATCAGGAAGCAACAGATAGAACTGGACATGGAACAACAGACTGGTTCCAAATAGGGGAAGGAGTACATCAAGGTTGTATATTGTCACCATGCTTATTTAACTTCTATGCAGAGTACATCATGAGAAACGCTGGGTTGGATGAAGCACAAGCTGGAATTAAGACTGCTGGGAGAAATATCAACAACCTCAGATATGCAGATGACACCACCCTTCTGGCAGAAAGTGAAGAGGAACTAAAAAGCCTCTTGATGAAAGTGAAAGACGAGAGTGAAAAAGTTGGCTCAAAACTCATTGTTCAGAAACCTAAGCTCATGACATCTGGTCCCATTCAGTTCGGTTCAGTTCAGTCGCTCAGTCGTATCCCCTCTTTGTGACCCCATGAATCGCAGCATGCCAGGCCTCCCTATCCATCACCAACTCCCGGAGTTCACTCAGACTCATGTCCATCGAGTCCGTGATGCCATCCAGCCATCTCATCCTCGGTCATCCCCTTCTCCTCCTGCCCCCAGTCCCTCCCAGCATCAGAGTCTTTTCCAATGAGTCAACTCATTGCATGAGGTGGCCAAAGTACTGGAGTTTCAGCTTTAGCATCATTCCTTCCAAAGAAATCCCGGGACTGATCTCCTTTAGGGTGGACTGGTTGGATCTCCTTGCAGTCCAAGGGACTCTCAAGAGTCTTCTCCAATGCCACAGTTCAAAAGCATCGATTCTTTGGCGCTCAGCCTTCTTCACAGTCCAACTCTCACATCCATACATGACCACAGGAAAAACCATAGCCTTGACTAGATGGACCTTAGTCAGCAAAGTAATGTCTCTGCTTTTGAATATACTATCTAGGTTGGTCATAACTTTTCTTCCAAGGAGTAAGTGTCTTTTAATTTCATGGCTGCAGTCACCATCTGCAGTGATTTTGGAGCCCAAAAAATAAAGTCTGACGCTGTTTCCCCATCTATTTCCCATGAAGTGATGGGACCAGATGCCATGATCTTCGTTTTCTGAATGTTGAGCTTTAAGCCAGCTTTTTCACTCTCCTCTTTCACTTTCATCAAGAGGCTTTTGAGTTCCTCTTCACTTTCTGCCATCAGGGTGGTGTCATCTGTATATCTGAGGTTATTGATATTTCTCCTGGCAATCTTAATTCCAGCTTGTGTTTCTTCCAGTCCAGCATTTCTCATGATGTACTCTGCATAGAAGTTAAATAAGCAGGGTGACAATATGCAGCCTTGACGTACTCCTTTTCCTATTTGGAACCAGTCTGTTGTTCCATGTCCCATTACTTCATGGCAAATGGATGGGTAAACAGTAGAAACAGTGGCTGATTTTATTTTGGCGGGCTCCAAAACCACTGCAGATGGTCACTGCAGCCATGAAATTAAAGACACTTGCTACTTGGAAGAAAAGCTATGACCAACCTAGACAGCATATTAAAAAGCAGAGACATTACTTGGCCAACAAAGGTCCCTCTAGTCTAAGCTATGGTTTTTCCAGTAGTCAGGTATGGATGTGAGAGTTGGACCATAAAGAAAGCTGAGCGCTGAAGAATTGATGCTTTGTACTGTGGTGTTGGAGAAGACTCTTGAGAGTCCCTTGGACTGCAAGGAGATCCAACCAGTCCATCCTAAAGGAAATCAGTCCTGAATACTCACTGGAAGGACTGGTGCTGAAGCTGAAACTCCAATACTTTGGCTTCCTGATGTGAAGAACTGACTCATTTGAAAAGACCCTGATGCTGGGAAAGATCAAAGGCAGGAGGAGAAGGGGACAACAGAGGATGAGATGGTTGGATGGCATCACCCACTCGATGGACATGAGTTTGAGCAAGCTCCAGGAGTTGGTGGTGGACAGGGAGGCCTGGCGTGCTGCAGTCTATGGGATCGCAAAGAGTCGGACGTGACTGAGTGATTGAACTGAACTGAACTGAGCCCTGGGAAGAGCAGTCCCTACAGTTTGTAAGGCCCCCAAGTATCAGAGCATCAAGAATACAGAAAGTAAGAAAATATGGTCAATATCATTGGCCCTGTGATGAGTGGATGCCAAATAGACAAATAGAGAATCTAAGAAAACAGAGAAAGCTATCCAAGCATGGTGTTAGAAGAAAAGGAGCTCTGGGCAGATATTTGGTGCCAGGAAGTGTGCCAGTCGAGTGCCCTCTTTAGAGCATCTGCTGGGAGGAGTGTCACTGGTGACAGCGTCTAGCTCTCACACTAGGATCTGCCACTCTCTCCACGCTGAGCCAGGCTCACTCTGGACTACTACCTGCCAATGGCCAGCAGTATGCAAGAATTATAGCTTGGCAGACGGTGCCCAATGTGGGACTCTCCTAACAGGTAATCTTTGCTCCGGGATCCCTCATATCTTGGTGGACACTCAATTATGTAGCCTACTTCCAACCCATCATCCTGCCTTCCTGTTCTTTCGGGGGTATACACCTTCCATCACAGTCTGAAGACCCTCCCTGCCTTGCGCATCTAACCCTGTCTTAGTGTCTGCTTCTCAAAGGATCTGAACTGACTTGGACACATCAGGGTGGGAGGTTTCCTGAGAAGAGAGACCCATGAGTGCATTTGCTAGATTCTACTGCTGACAATGAATCTTAAACAGAAAAGGGAAAAAGCTTCATTTATTTCCCACTGCCTTCCTGCAGCGTCTACTTTTCTTTGTCTTTCCCCTTTTGAGGTCTGGTTCACCATCAGCCCCACTGCAATCTGGAAACCAATGTCAAGCGTCCTCTCCTTACAGCCCAGTCACCCACCACTCATCTGTGTGCCTGTGAGCCACCGCGTCTGCAGAATCATTTCTGCATTTTCTCCTGTCGCTCTCCTGGTTGACATAGTCAGTGATTTTCACTAGGGTGATTTCCCCAGCTGGTCATCCTGCATCAAAACTATTCTTCTTTATTTTATGCTTTGTTCTGCTGCTAGCGTAATGTTTTTCTATAATATGAATTGATCATATGGTCCCCTCCTTAAAACCCCTATATTTTAGAAGACAAGCAAAATTTCATCCCCTGTTCTATCAAGGGGGCAATTATCTGCCACTGACCTCTGCATAGACCTGCAGCCTCATCTGCCAGCACACATCCTGCCCTTGATCCATGCTGAATTGTGTTCAGTTTCCAGAATGAACTGCTCTCCTTCAAGCCTCCATCCCTTTTAACAGTGTGTTACCTATATCTCAGATGACCACCTTACAACTTTCCTCACCAACTGAACTCAACCCAAAGGTCACCTTCAATGTCGCTTTCACTGAAACCTTTAACACTTGCCCTGTAGGTATAGGCATGCTGCTAAGTCGCTTCAGTCGTGTCCAACTCTGTGTGACCCCGTAGACGGCAGCCCACCAGGGTCCCCTGTCCCTGGGATTCTCCAGGGAAGAACATTAGAGTGGGTTGCCATTTCCTTCCCCAGTGCATGAAAGTGAAAAGTGAAAGTGAAGTCACTCAGTCATGTCCGACTCCTAGCGACCCCATGGACTGCAGCCCACCAGGCTCCTGTGTCCATGGGATTTTCCAGGCAAGAGTACTGGAGTGGGGTGCCATCGCCTTCTGCAGGTATAGGCATGAGCCTGCCATAAACGTGGAGTAACCAAAACAAAGCTGAAGCCAGACAAAGCTGAGGAAATACTGTGTGATGCTTATGTAGAGGCTTCCCTAGTGTCTCAAACGGTAAAAAAAATTCTGCCTGCAATACAAGGGACAGGATCGACCCCTGGGTTAGGACAATCCCCTGGAGGAGAGCATGGCCATCCACTCCAGTATTCTTGCCTGGAGAATCCCATGGACAGAGGAGCCTGGTGGGCTACAGTCCAAATTGTCACAAAGATCTGGACACGACTGAAGTGACTTAGCACAGCAATAGCATCCTCAACTAGAGTGAATCTTCACAGTTGCCAAGTCACGTGGCCAGGAATACAACCCATATCTTTTTGCCATTCAATGAATGTGAGCCTCTTTGGGAGGGCAGGAAGTGGACCTGGAGCTAACACTGGCTTTATCTGTGTATTAGACAGCCCCGTCTCTCCCTTGCCTTGAGGATGTTCTGTCACAGGAAACGTTGTGCCCCAGTGTCTGTTCTGACTTTCCAACACTCTGCTTAGGCCCCCTACAACACAGGCTGCCACCCCACCTCCTCAGACCTTCACGATGAGCACCCTCCATTTCCTGCTCTCTCGTCTGCCAGTGAATTTATACCCGCATCCTTTCTACCATCTTTCCTTTGCTCCCATGTCTTCTTGTCCGTAGCATCACACAGCCACCTGTACTTTTTTCATAGTCTAGAATCTTGCTCTTTCTCAAGACTTTCTTATATCTTTGTTTTCCCTCCCTACTGGCTCCTTCTGATAACCTAATGCAGACTCTCTGACTCTAAGAAATAACCTTCCTTGACCTCGTCAATCTTTGTGCTTCCTTCTTAGGCAGGTTTCCTGAAAAGCAGTCTATAAGCAGCAGCAGGACTGTTCTCTTACTTCCTTATTCCCTCATCAACCCTCTATAATCTGGATGCATGTTCAACCATTCTGCTCTCTTTTGACGTCATCAATGACCTGCTTGTTTAAACTAATGCCCATTTTCCATCCTTATATCCCTGAATTTTTTTGCTGCATTTGATTCTGTCAAAAAATCCCTTCTTAAAACTCCCTACTTCATAAGTTTCTAACACAGCAAACATTCTTTTCTTGGACAAAAAGATGCTTCCTTGTTATACGTTCAGTATTCTTCAAAAGACTCTCTTCCTTCACCTATTCCTGGTGTTAGTCAGGATTCCATGAACTGGACCACTAAACTTCTGCATCTCAATTCTTGTCATATTTTAAATATATGTTCTAGGAGGATATGTTCCATATCTTTATCTGAAGCCCAGGACACTCCTCTGAGCTTCTGAGGAACAGTGTTAAACTGCGGGCTTTATTTCACCCCTTGAATATTCCTCCCACATGAATGCTTATTCTTCCTGTCAGCTAATCTATGTGAGGCTCTAGAAAGGCATCCTTATGCCTTATTCCCAGTGTCCTTCAGATCCTAAACCCCTTACTTGGTCTCCCAACTACATTCTGAAGAATCTCTAACTTTTCCATCCAATCAATGCCCTACTTTAGGGCTCTGCCATCCCTTATTGGGGGGCTTCCCTGGTGGCTCAGATGGTAAAGAATCTTCCTGCAGTGCTGGAGACCTGGGTTCAATCCCTGGGTCAGGAAGCTCCCCTGGAGGAGGGCATGGCAATCCACTCCAGTACTCTTGCCTGGAGAATCCCCATGGACAGAGGAGCCTGGCGGGCTGCAGTCCACGGGGTCCCAAGCGTCAGACACTACTGAGCGGCTGAGCACGGCACAGCCACCCCTTGTGGAAATCCCCTGCAGTGCTCTCCTGACCGGAAGTTTTCTCTTCCTGAATCCTTTCTCTGCACTCCAGGCTGACATGACCCACCCAAAGGTAAATGCGATCATGTCGCCTCTCTTGCTACCTATGGGATAAAGTCAAAGGTCTTTGTCTGAGCTCAGATCAGCTCTCAAAACACAGTTATTATCATCTTCACATGTTATGTTCAAAGAGTCCCAAATTCCTAGAAGTTTCCAAAATGTAGAGTGGTCTTCTAGAGGCTGTGACTTTGATCATATTGTCCTCAGTTACCGGAAAGTGCTTCCCAAACTTCCTGGGCGTAACCACCATATACTCCAGCCGAATTTGAATGCCACTTAAAAGAGAGCTGTTAGATGTCACAACAGCTATACATCAGTTGCTGAATATGATCTGACCTAGTATTACCTGTGTATTTCTGGGTGACTTATTTATATTTTCTGAGTATCACAGTAATGGTAATAATGTACATTTCACAGGGCAATTGTGAGGGGTAAATGAGGCAACCTAAAAAGGTGATTAGGATCCACTGCTGTCCACCATTGTATTCCCGGTGGCTAACATGGGCTCCGGCACATCATAGACACAGAAATATCTGTTGAAAAGATGCAAGTTAGTGATCCTAATTATTATCTTAATCATTTCACTACTACATGATTTGATATCTGTCAGTGTATCCCTCTGTCTCTTATACCTGACACTAAGCTCTTTAACATTTATCTTAAGGAGATTAGCTTATGCAATCTTTTAAGGCTATTTGGCACAGATGATGTATTTCTAAATGTTTAATGAATGAGGAATAAATGAATGGATGAGTGAAATTTTTCTAAAGCAGGCCCTCCCCTGAAGCAAGAGTCAGCATTAACTGTAGGACTTTCATTACAATTTCTTTTGTACTTTCTCTTGTACTTTCCCTTGTTGATTGATATCCTGAAAGCAGGATCTGGATGTGGGCATTCACTTTTGATTTATTGATCTACAAATCACAGAAATTTGAACTTCAAAGAATATTCTGAGTGCTTTCCATTATTTTGCTGGGTTGTTCATTTACATGCAAGAAATGAAGGGAGGGCTTGGTAGGTGATAGAAACTTCTCTGTTCAAATTATGGAACAGGTACTTAATAAAATGTATATTCCTTAAGACACAGAAATTTAAACTTATGGAATATTCCTCAAATCTATAACCATTCATTAAGAATTCAAGGTGGTGCTGCTGTCTTGCATTAGGATCCCCATCTCTCTATGACATGTGGATATTTAAAAAGGAGGGTTCCATTTGTTGGATGCCTATTAAACTAAAGGAATTATCCATATTAACAGATGGGTGGATATTCATGAAGTGTAAGGTGGTACTATTCTTATTTAATCAAATAAGACTATCATTTAATAAACTTGTTTATTTAATAAAATAAGCCCTGGCTTGCTGCAGGGTCAGGGGCACTCCTCCTTTTGAAGGAGGTCGCCATTATCTTCATTACCTCCACCATAGTTTGGTCTCAGGTCAAGCGACTGGGAGGGAACAGAGCCCCACTCATCAACAGAAAAACTGGATTAAAGATTTACTGAGCGTGGCCCTGCCCATCAGAACAGACCCTGTTTCTCCCACAGTCAGTCCCTCCCATCAGGAAGCTTCCATAAGCCTCTTATCCTTCCCCATCAGAGGACAGACAGACTGAACACCACAATCACAGAAAACTAACCATACTGACCACATGGACCACAGCCTTGTCCAACTCAATGAAACTATGAGCCATGCTGGGGAGGGCCCCCCAAGACAGACGGGTCATTCTGAAGAGTTCTGACAAAACATGGTCCACTGGAGAAGGGAATGGCAAACCACTTCAGTATTCGTGCCTTGAGAACCCCATGAACAGTATGAAAAGGCAAAGAGATAGGACACTGGAAGAAGAATTCCTCAGGTTGGTAGGTATTTTTTCCAGCAGTCATGTATGGATGTGAGAGTTGGACTATAAAGAAAGCTGAGTGCCGAAGTATTGATGCATTTTTTAAAAATTATTTTTTGTTGAAGGATAACTGCTTTACAGAACTTTGCTGTTTTCTGTCAAACCTCAACATGAATCAGCCACAGGTATATATATTCCCCTCCCTTTTGAACCTCCCTCCCCATCCCACTCTAGGTTGATACACAGCCCCTGTTTGAGTTTCTTGAGCCATACAACAAGTTCCCGTTGGGTATCTACTTTATAATAGTAATGTGAGTTTTCATGTTACTCTCTGCATACATCTCACCCTCTCCTCCCCTCTCCCCATGTCCATAAGTCTGTTCTCTATGTCTGTTTCTCAACTGCTGCCCTGTAAGTAAATTCTTCTGTACCATTTTTTCTAGATTCCACATATATGTGTTAGAATATGATATTTATCTTTCTCTTTCTGATTTACTTCACTAGGCTCTAGGTTCATCCACCTCATTAGAACTGACTCAAATGCATTCCTTTTTATGACTGAGTAATATTCCATTGTGTATAGATACCACAGCTTCTTTATCCAACCATCTATTGATGGACATCTAGGTTGTTTCAACGCTCTAGCTATTGTAAACAGTGCTACAGTAAACAATGGGATACATGTGTCTTTTTCAATTTTGATTTCCTCAGGGCATATGCCTAAGAGTGGGATTGCTGGGTCATATGGTAGTTTTATTCCTAGTTTTTAAGGAATCTCCATACCGTCTTCCACAGTAGCTGTAACACCTTACATTCCCACCAACCGTGCAAGAGCATTCCCTTTTCTCCACACCCTCTCTAGGATTTATTGTTTGTAGACTTTTTGATGATGGCCATTCTGACCAGTGTGAGGCGATATCTCATTGTAGTTTTGATTTTCATTTCTCTAATAATGAACATTTCATTTGATTTTCATTTCTCATTTCAATGTTCTCTAACGAACAATGTTGAGCATCTTTTCATAACTTTGTTAGCCATCTCTGTGTGTTCTTTGAAGAAATGTCTGTTTAGGTCTTTTCCCCCTTTTTAATAGGGTTGTTTGTTCTTCTGGTGTTGAGTTGTATGAGTTGCTTGTATATTTTGGAAATTAATCCTTTGCCAGTTGTTTCATTTGCTATTATTTTCCACCATTCAGAGGGTTGTCTTTTCACCTTGCTTATGGTTTCCTTTGCTGTGCAAAAGCTTTTAAGTTTCCTCAGGTCCCACTTATTTACTTTTGTTTTTATTTCCATTACTGTAGGAGGTGGATCATAGAGGATCTTGCTGTGATTTATGTTATCTGGTGTTCTGCCTATGTTTTCTTCTAAGAGTTTTTATCATTTCTGGTCTTACATTTAGGTGTTTAATCCATTCAGGTTTTATCTTTGTGTATGGTGTTAAGAACTGTTCTAATTTCATTATTTTACATGTAGCTCTCCAGCTTTCCCAGCACCATTTATTGAAGAGGCCGTTTTTGCCCCATTGTATATTCTTGCCTCCTTTGTCAAAAATAAGTTACCCATAGGTGCGTGGGTTTATTTCTGGGCTTTCTATCTTGTTCATTGGTCTACGTTTCTGTCTTTGTGGCAGTACTATACTGTCTTGATGACTGTAGCTTTGTAGTATAACCTGACATCAGGAAGGGTGGTTCCTCCAGCTCCAGTCTTCTTTCTCAGGACTGCTTTGGCTATTCAGAGTCTTTTGTGTTTCCATATGAGTTGTGAAATTTTTTGTTTTGATTCTGTGAAAAATGCCATTCATAATTTGATAAGGATCACACTGAATCTGTAGATTGCATTTGGTAGTATAATCATTTTCACAATATTGATTCTTCCTACCCTGGAACACGGAATATCTCTCCATCTGTTTATGTCATCTTTGATTTCTTTCATTAGTGTCTTATTTTCTGTGTATAGTTATTTTGTCTCCTTAGGTAAGTTTATTGCTAGATATTTTTGCTGCAATGGTGAATGGGGTTGATTCCTTAATTACTCTTTCTGATTTTTCATTGTTAGTATAGAGAAATGCAAGTGATTTCTGTGTATTGATTTTGTATCTTGCAACTTTCCTAAATTCACTGATTAGCTCTATTAATTTTCTGATACTATCTTTAGGGTTTTCTATGTACAGTATCATGTCATCTGCAAATAGGGAATGCTTTACTTCTTCTTTTCCAGTCTGGATTCCTTTTATTTCTTTGTCTTCTCTGATTGGTGTAGCTAGGACTTCCAGAACTGTGTTGAATAATAGTGGAGAAAGTGGACACCCTTGTCTTGTTCCTGGTCTTAGGGGGAATGCTTTCAGTTTTTCACCATTGAGAATAATGCTTGCTGTAGGCTTATCATATATGGCCTTTACTATGTTGAGGTAGGTTCCTTCTGTGACCATTTTTTGAAGAGTTTTAATCATAAATGGGTGCTGAATTTTGTCAAAGGCTTTTTCTGCATCTATTTAGACTGTCAAATGGTTTTTAATCTTTCAGTTTGTTAATTTGGTGTAGCACATGATTGATCTGCATATATTGAAGAATCCTTGCGTCCCTGGAATAAACCGAGCTTGATCATGGTATATGAGCTTTTTGATATGTTGCTGAATTCTGTTTGCTAAAATTTTATTGAGGACTTTTGCATCTATGTTCATCAGTGATATTGGCCTGTAGTTTTCTTTTTTTGTGTTGTCTTTGTCTGGTTTTGGTATCAGGGTGATGATGGCCTCATAGAATGAGTTTCTTCCTCTGCAATTTTTTGAAAGAGTTTTAGAAGGATAAGCATTAGCTCTTCTCTAGATGTTTGATAGAATTCTGCCGTGAAGCCATCTAGTCCTGGGCTTTTGTTTTTTGGGAGATTTTTGATCACAGCTTCCATTTCAGTGCTTGTAATTGGGTTGTTCATAATTTCTGTTTCTTCCTGGTTCAGTCTTGGAAGACTGAACTTTCCTAAGAATCTGTCCATCTCTTCCAGGTTATCCATTTTATTGCCACACGGTTGTTCACCACAGTCTCTTATGATCCTTTGCCTTTCTGCTCTGTCTGCTGTAACCTCTCCTTTTTTCATTTCTAATTTTGTTGATTTGATTCTTCTCTCTTTTTTCTTGATGTGTCTGGCTAAACGTTTGTCAATTTTGTTTATCTTCTCAAAGGTCCAGCTTTTTGTTTTATTAATCCTTATTACACTCCAGTACTCTTGCCTGGCAAATCCCATGGACGGAGGATCCTGGTAGTCTGCAGTCCATGGGGTGGCTAGGAGTTGGGCGCCACTGAACGATTTCAATTTCATGCATTGGAGAAGGAAATGGCAACCCACTCCAGTGTTCTTGCCTGGAGAATCCCAGGGATGGGGGAGCCTGGTGGGCTGCCGTCTATGAGGTCGTACAGAGTCGGACACGTCTGAAGTGCCTTAGCAGCAGCGGCGGCAGCATTGTTTCTTTCGTTTCTTTTTCATTTATTTTTGCTCACATTTTTATGATATCTTTCCTTCTACCAATTTTAGTTTTCTGTTGTTCTTCTTTTTACAGTTGTTTTAGGTGTGAAGCTACGTGGCCAGCTCGACGTTCTTCTTGCTTCTGAGCTGGGATTGTGCTGCTGTGAACGTCCCTCTTAGGACTGCTTTTCCTGCATCCCCCAGGTTTCGAGTTGTCCTGTTTTTATTGTCATTTGTTTCTAGAAATTTTTTGATTTCCCTTTTGATTTCCTCAGTAACCTGTTGGTGATTTAGAAACGTGTTGTTTAATCACCATGTGTTTGTGTTTCTTACAGATTTTTACTTGTAACTGATATCTAGTCTCATAGCATTGTGGTTGGAGAAGATGCTTGATTTGATTTCAATTTTCTTAAATTTACTGAGGTTTGATTTGTGACCCAAGATGTGGCCTATCCTGGAGAATGTTCCGTGTGCACTTGAGAAGAAGGTGTATTCTTCTGCATTTGGATGGAATATCCTGAAGATATCAGTGAGATCCATCTCAGCTACTGTGTCATTTAAGACTTGTGTTTCCTTATTAATTTTCTGTTTGGATGGTCTGTCCGTTGGCGTAAGCGGGTGTCAAAGTCTCCTGCTATTACTGTGTTACAGTCAGTTTCTCCTTTCATGTCTGTTAGCGTTTGTCTTATGTATTGAGGTGCTCCTGTGTTGGGTGCATAGATACTTACAATTGTTATGTCTTCCTCTGGGATTGATCCTTTGACCATTATGTAGTGCCCTTCCTTCTCTCTTGCAATATTATCTAAGGTCTGTTTTGCCTGATATGAGGATTGCTACTCCAGCTTTCCTTTGCTTCCCATTTGCATGGAATAGATCTTTCCATCCTCTCACTTTCAGTCTATATGTGTCTTTAGGTCCTTATTTAGTTTCTTGTAGACAGTATATATATGCGTCTTGTTTTTGTATCCATTCAGCCAGGCTGTGTCTTTTGGTTGGAGCATTTAATACATTTACATTTAAAGTAATTATTGATATATGTGTTCCTATTGCCATTTTCTTAATTTTTGGGGTTGATTATGTAGATCTTTTTTCTTCTCTTGTATTTCTTGACTGTATAAGTCCTTTAACATTTGTTATAAAGCTGGTTTGGTGGTACTGAATTCTCTCAACTTTAGCTTGTCTGAAAAGCTTTTGATTTCTCCATAAATTTGAATGAGATCCTTGCTGGGTACAGTAATCTTGGCTGTAGGTTTTTCCCTTTCAGTACTTTAAATATATCCTGCCATTCCCTTCTGGCCTGTAGAGTTTCTGCTGGAAGATCAGCTGTTAAGCATATGGGTTTTCCCTTGTATGTCACTTGTTGCTTCTCCCTTGCTGCTTTTAATATTCTTTCTTTGTGTTTAGTCTTTGTTAGTTTGACTAGTATGTGTCTCCTTGGGTTTATCCTGTATGGGACTCTTTGGGCCTCCTGAACTTGATTGACTATTTCCTTTTCTATGTTAGGGAAAATTTCAACTATAATCTATTCAAAAATGTTCTCATACCATTTCTTTTTCTCTTCTTCTTCTCGGACTCTCTATAATTTGAGTGTTGGTGTGTTTTATATTATCCCAGCAGTCTCTGAGACTGTCCTCATCCCTTTTCATTCTTTTTACTTTATTCTGCTCTTCAGAAGTTCCTTCCACCAGTTTACCTTCCAGCTTACTGATTCGTTCTTCTGCTTCAGAAAGTCTGCTGTCGGTTACTTCTAGAGTGTCTTTAATCTCAGTGACTGTGTTGTTTGTCTCTACATTTATTCTTTCATTCTTCTAGGTCTTTATGAATTGATTCTTGCGTTTTCTCCATTCTGCTTTCAAGGGTTTTGATCATCTTTACTATCATTATTCTGAATTCTTTTTCAGGGGGTTTGCCTACTTCCCCTTCATTTATTTGGACTTCTGTGTTTCCAGTTGGTTCCTTCATTGTGTCGTATTTCTCTGCCTCTTCCTTTAGTCACACTGCCCCTGGGTTTCAACGGTGGTTTTATTTCCACCTCTGCATCTGGGTTGTCCACTGGGGTTTGCTCCTGTGTCTGCTCTGGAGGGCTTGGGTCTGCCCCAGTGAAAGCCAAGTGTGGAGGTGGTGCAGCTGCTTGGGTCGCAGGGGTTCTGGCAGCACCAGGTACTCAGGGGAGTTGGCGGCGAGGGCAGCAGGAGATACAGTGCTCTAGAAGGGCATGGCACCAGTATTGGCCAACATGCCCCAGTGTTCTTGCCTGGAGAAACCCCCTCCCTGACAGAGAAGCCTGGCAGGCCACAGGCCACAGGGTCGCAAAGAGCTGGACATGACCAAAGGGACCCTGTGTGCCCAGACACAAGACTTCTTTTGCCTGTGGCAGCTCTGCCCCTGTGAGGGTTGAGCGTGAAGGTGGCACAGCTGCTTGGCTTGCGGGGACATGGACTGCCTCTGCCGAAGGAGTTATGTCCCTATCAGAGTCTTTTTTGAGCCTCTTGTACCTGGTGATCAGATAGCCTCTTTGGCCAGTCTCTCTCCATAGCCTTCACCCTGGAACTGCTCCACGACCCCTAAACTCCAGCTCCCAGCCGCTGCCCCTTCTAGGGGACCTGTGTCCTTGTGCAGGGTAAGTATGGCTGCGGCAAGGACTGTCTGATTCTCCTTCTATTTAGGCTGCCACAGCTCAGCTGTTTCACTCTCAGCCTTGAGTGTTTCTCCTCTGACTCAGACAATTGCCCCATGTGGGGATCAGACCCCTGCTCCAATTCCCCCACCTGCCAAAGGCAGGTCCAGTCCTACCAACACCCCCGTTTTCCCCCAGCTCCTTCATCCCACAGGGTTTTGCATGGTTCCTTATTTTCTTTTCCGCTGGGCAGGTCCTCCTGTCCACTCTCAGCTTGTGGTCTGCGTGCACTTCTGTGTCTGAGGGTGTGTTCCTGATGTATCCATGGAGAGAGATGCACTCCACGTCCACCGACTCCTCCACCATCTTGTTCTCTCTCTCAAATAGATGCTTTTGAACTGTGGTGTTGGAGAAGTCTCTTGAGAGTCCCCTGGACTGCAAGGAGACCCAACCAGTCCATCCTGAAGGAAATCAGTCCTGAACACTCATTGGAAGGACTGATGCTGAAGCTGAAACACCAATACTTTGGCCACCTGATGGGAAGAACTGACTCACTGGAAAAGCCCCTGATGCTGGGAAAGATTGAAGGTGGGAGGAGGAGGGGGTGACAGAGGATGAGATGGTTGGATGGCATCACCGACTCCATGGAAGTGACTTTGAGCAAGCTCCAGGAGTTAGTGATGGACAGGGAGACCTGGCATGCTGCAGTCCACGGGGTTGCAGAGAGTCTGACATGACTGGGTGACTGAGCTGAACTGAAATGTATTCATTAAGGGAGCTGTTCCTACTTCTTAAACTATTTCAAGGCCATTTATACTAATAGTTAAAAAACATGTACTGAAATGTTGTTCAAATAAAGTTAACAGGAGTGATGAGATAGAAACTTTTTTCTTTCCAGTCTGAAATATTTTCCAGATTTTCTATATCCACTATTTTATGATAAAGTACAAATGACACTGAAAATCAACATAAAAAATCAGAAGTTATGTAAAGGAAGGGACAGTTTGGCAGGCAATAAGTATGGTATATTCATCTGAACATTATACTCTGTCTTAAGTCAAGGCCAAACCAAGGCCCATTGATTGTAAACATCCGTCACTTGGGTGAGATCAAAATCTTGCCTAGAATTAAATTTCAAGGAAAAAAATCTGTCACTTGATTTTATTGAAATAGCAAAGTATTAAGCATTGATAATTCAAGAGTCACCCGAAGCTTATCTTCATCTAGTTTGTGATTTTGAACACAACACTTCCTACCTTTGGGATTCACATAGAGAAAAAGAAGAAAGAATAGCTTTGGATTTCCAAGTCTCCTTCCTGCTTAAATAACACGGTCCATGTTCAGGTAGACAGCTTCAAAATAAGCTTAGGAATCATTTTTCTCCACTTGAAAATCAAACCCTGGCAACGATCCTTGCTGCCCCTGAGAACTTGAAAGAAGAACCGTATCCCTTTGCTCATATACAGATAAAGACAATTCAGTCTTGCCTAGTGCCTTAAAGATGTGAGTGACTCTTACACCCTCCTTCTCTTCCCCAGATTCTACCCTGATTTCCGTTTTTAGACTTTCACAGAGGAAAAAAGAAACATAAATTTATACATATATATAAAGCTGGTCTTTTTCGAGCCTCCTGCTGCTCCTTTGTATGCTTTTAAACCCAGTGTTTTAGCAGAAGATGAGAATAGAGGCTCGCTGCTGATGCAAATGGCAATGTCATCATCACTCAGTTAACAGAAAATAGGAATAAAAGGGTATTGAGGGGGAAGGGAGGGGTGAAACGTT
This sequence comes from Budorcas taxicolor, assembly GCF_023091745.1. Lineage (NCBI taxonomy): Eukaryota > Metazoa > Chordata > Mammalia > Artiodactyla > Bovidae > Budorcas > Budorcas taxicolor. Next base: position 220,403,834 of record NC_068910.1, on the reverse strand, counting down.
TCTAAGTGTTGGTGAAGTAGACGCTTGAAAATTATAAGTCCCTGGTGGTCAGACATCATGCTGTTCGCTTCTTTTTTAATCTCATGGTGCTGGCTTACTGGTCTCTCTCTTTTCTGAGTTGTAATCTTATTACTCAAATTCTTTATTTGGAAATGTCTCGTAAAATATCAAGACAGGTCTTCTTTTGATGTCTTGATTTCTTATAAAGTTTAGCTGTATTACCTTTCAAGGTCTGGGTGCTTTGAGTCTTCTGCTAAGTCAGAGATATCTTAGGAGCTAGTGTTGTGCTTTGGACGCTTTGTATCTTTTGTGGTCCTTGGCTTGAACTTATTTTTTTAATGTAGATTTTCAATACAGATTTTATGTCCTCTGACTAGAGAGTGTTATTTACTCCATGTGGACTCACTTAAGGAGCTAAACTATGGCCTCCAGGTTGCCAATTTCTTCATTCTACTACTTAATTAAAAATTCTCATGCTGCAAATTCAAGTGCATTCTTGTCACTTTTCCAACATCTACTTTCCCTTTCTCCATTTTATTACTTAGGTATCATTTTCCCCAAAATTCAGGTGAAAAATTGGCCTTCTCCAAAAGACTTCTAACACTGATTCTTTCTCATGTTTGCCGTCACTTTAAATTTCAAGATTTGGTTTTGTCCATTGCTGTTACCCAGTTTTGGAATGTTTCTTCTGTGATTCCACTTTGGTTCTAAATAGATTGCAAGGAGCAAAGTTCAGCCGCTTCCTCCCTATTACGGAGCATCCGATCGCTCGCACATGTAGTAGCTCAATAAAGGTTCGTTTATTTCTTTTGTAGCAGCCTCAAAGTTGCAGACAGGCAGACATTTTAGAATCACATTACCGAAGCTATTTTTGGTGGCGAGCTTGGCACTTAGGGATCTTTGCCCCTCTACTGTGTTCATTAATTCAAAGTGGAGTGCTATAAAGTGACAAGAAATTCAGGGCATTTAAAAATCATAGGATGGAAAAACTAGAGAAGATGGTAGAGATGGCACAGGTGCTCTAGCAGAGGGGGAACGGTACACTAGGAGAGGCAGAGACGTTCCCAAGGTCGGATAGTCGGCTCGGAAGAGCACGCTTACATCTAAATGGTCCCAGCAGAATGGCCTTGTGACTTTTCCTTTGTACCTCTGCTCTTTCCTGGATCTATATATATATATATATATTTTCCCCCAAACTGTTAAGGTGGCACCCCTGATGCTCCAGTGCTAATGTAGCGATGGAAGGTTAACTTTCTCCTTCTCTTTTGAGTTCTAACTCTTCTGATAAAATATTCATGGCAGTCCTTCTTTTGTAGATCACCTTTAAAGCTTCTCAAGCTGGAGTACATGTGCCTCTGATGATTCATGGTATGTGGTAAAGTTATTTCTAAAGCCATAGGATAAACAAGGCACATCTTTCAGGAAGTATTTTCATATTAAAGTGCAACTTTTTTCAAAAAAAATAAAGGGATGTTTTTTAATTTTCAAAGTTGTGTCTGCTACTGCTGGCTCTTCTCCTGGGAATATGCATCCAGGCTGCCTTGAAGTTGGCAGAACTCAGGAAGAAAAGGTGAAGCAGAGACTGTAAGAAAACAAGTGAGTTGAAAAACCACTCACAATAGCAGTTTATAAAAGGGTCCGCAATTATTGTAAAACTTGTGATTCAGCCTTGGCTTTTTATCTGTCAGTCTTCCTCTTTGGGTTCCTTACCGGTTAGCAAAGAACTGAGCACAGTGAATATCTGTTGCCTAATAATGTAGAACATTTAAAGGGTGACAAATGGTTATGTGGACTGTTTATAGATGCAGAGGGCACACAGACTCTGCCTCAGGATATGAAAATTCAGGTATGCCACAGTAGGGATCATGGGAATTGAGAAGGAACAGCACTTTGAGAATACTTTATATTCTAACAAATATTAGAAAAAAAATTCCAGGCTCCTTTGAGGAATAATTTCATTTTAAATTGCTGATCTGAGTGAAAATAGATGGAAAGTTCAGTAAAATCTGTAATGCACAGCACATGATCTTTAATAACAACAAGAAGTTCAATAACTTGTAAATGCACATAGGAAAGGGTAAGTGAAGCTGCTCAGTTGTGTCTGACTCTGTGCAACCCCATAGATGGCAGCCCACCAGGCTCGCCTCCCTGGGATTCTCCAGGCAAGAACACTGGAGTGGGTTGCCATTTCCTTCTCCAATGCATGAAAGTGAAAAGTGAAAGGGAAGTTGCTCAGTCATGCCTGACTCTTAACGACCCCATGGACCACAGCCTACCAGGCTCCTCTGTCCATGGGATTTCCCGGGCAAGAGTATTGGAGTGGGTTGCCATTCTCTTCTCGAATTGAACCCGGATCTCCTGCATTACTGGCAGATTCTTTACCGTATGAGCCACCAGGGAAGCTCAGGAGGTATTACTTAACTCAACGAAAGTTCAGGTGACTCAGAGGCCCTGCACCTGAACACCAGACTTGGCTTAAAAAAAAAAAAAAGTGAAGTGCATGTGCTGGAGGCAAACAACTCGTGTGTCAGGTCACACAGGGCACGGCCGTTCAGGCGACTCAGGGGCCCAGCACACACAGGGCATGGCCGTTCAGGTGACTACCCGGGTATCTGTCAGCTATTTGCCAGTAAGCATATTTGTGTTTTCTCAACAGATGTAAGGTACAACTGTGTTTTCCTCGATGGTATCAAAAAACCGCAGTACTTAATTCAAACAGTTGTGAGGATGTCTCTTCCTAATTGTGTGAAGAATTGGTGTCGTGGTCATTTCAGCTGATTTTCTTCTGGATGAGGTCTGGCTTCCCCCACAGGACTCACACCAGTCTCAACTCTGGCCCTGAACACAGCAGTTCTGTAGGGTTACCGCTCTCCTTCAGCGGCATACGGTTATGTCACCAGGACACCTCATTCAAACAAAATCTGCCATTGCAAAATTTAATGTTTTAACTTTTTTTAAGAGAAAAAAAAATCATCAGTATCAATATCACAGCTGTGGTGTACGAAATGATTTGGAACAGAAATGATTCATACAGTGACTCAGGAACCACAGAGACTCTGGTTACCCCCACAGTGAGTGAGGGAGGGAGAGAATGAATGAACTCAAGCACGCCCTGACCAGGCTTCGCGCCACGTGCTGTTTCTGAAGTGTTATCCAGAAGTGTAGCTTTATTTGAATTTTGGAAATGAGGAGTATTTTTATCGACCAACAAGCCCACGCTGCAGCTTCTTTACATTAAGCTCAAGTTTCAACAAACACTTCCCTAGATAGCATTTTGTAAGCTTACTCATTCTTTCTGCCAAAGGCAACAAGACAGAAGCATCTAACAGTTTTAATTGCTTTCAAATGCTTATTTAAGCACGTGTGGAAGGATCTGGGGGAGGAGCTAAAATGACCTCTATTCCCTATTTCTCCTAAGGATTAGATCCTTGTAGAGGTTTACCGTCTTTTAAAAATTAATATATAGTGTGTTATTATATTCAAAGGATAAATCGTGTTCAATCATATCGATTGCATTCAGGAAAAACCTGAAATTCTATTAAAAACTAGATAGTCAAGGTTAATCATGAAAATGAAATGTATAAAATTTCAAGTTTATTTGATTGCTTTCTGAGACATAATTTAAACAAACCAAAATTTTGAGGGCTCTGTGCATTATGAATTTACAAAATTCAAAAGCACAATTTGACTTATTAATTGGCCTCTTTCTGCATAATTATATTAATGTGGATAATGGTTCCACTCTCATAAAAACTGTGGTAACAACAACTTGAATATATGTTTCAAAAAGTAAACAAAGGGAAAAAGGTAATTTTAACATAGCCGTATAGTTGATGCTAATAAAGTAATGCTCAAAATTCTCCACCCAGGCTTCAGCAATACATGAACCTTGAGCTTCCAGATGTTCAAGGTGGTTTTAAAAAAGGCAGAGGAACCAGAGATCAAATTGCCAACATCTGCTGGATCATGGAAAAAGCAAGAGAGTTCCAGAAAAACATTTATTTCTGCTTTATTGACTTATGCCAAAGCCTTTGACTGTGTGGATCACAATCAACTGTGGAAAATTCTGAAAGAGATGGGAATACCAGACCACCTGACCTGCCTCTTGAGAAAACTGAATGCAGGTCAGGAAGCAGCAGTTAGAACTGGACATGGAACAACAGACTGGTTCCAAATAGGAAAAGGAGTACATCAAGGCTGTATATTGTCACCCTGCTTATTTAACTTCTATGCAGAGTACATCATGAGAAATGCTGGGCTGGAAGAAGCACAAGCTGGAATCAAGATTGCCAGGAGAAATATCAATAACCTCAGATATTCAGATGACACCACCCTTATGGCAGAAAGTGAAGAGGAGCTAAAAAGCCTCTTGATGAAAGTGAAAGAGGAGAGTGAAAAAGTTGGCTTAAAGCTCAACATTCAGAAAACGAAGATCATGGCATGCGGTCCCATCACTTCATGGGAAACAGATGGGGAAACAGTGGAAAAGTGTCAGACTTTATTTTTGGGGGCTCCAAAATCACTGCAGCCATGAAATTAAAAGACGCTTACTCCTTGGAAGGAAAGTTATGACCAACCTAGACAGCATATTGAAAAGCAGAGACATTACTTTGTCAACAAAGGTCCGTCTAGTCAAGGCTATGGTTTTTCCAGTGGTCATGTATGGATGTGAGAGTTGGACTGTGAAGAAAGCTAAACGCCAAAGAAGTGATGCTTTTGAACTGTGGTGTTGGAGAAGACTCTTGAGAGTCCCTTGGACTGCAAGGAGATCCAACCAGTCCATCCTGGGGGAGATCAGTCCTGGATGTTCATTGGAAGGATTGATGTTGAAGTTGAAACTCCAATAGTTTGGCCACATGATGCAGAGAGCTGACTCATTTGAAAAGACGCTGATGCTGGGAAAGATTGAGGGCAGGAGGAGAAGGGGCCGACAGAGGATGAGATGGTTGGATGGCATCACCGACTTATGGACATGGGTTTGGGTGGACTCTGGGAGTTAATGATGGACAGGGAGGCCTGGCGTGCTGCAGTCCATGGGGTCGCAAAGAGTTGGACACGACTGAGCGACTGCACTGAACTGAATAGTTGACAAAACAATATACGAAGCATAACGAGACTTGAACACTATCCTTCCTTAAATGCTTACCACCCAAAAGCCACATTATAAATACTTGAAATTTTCATTTGTTCCTGAAAATGAAACGTATTGACTGGATGAGATACTGCTCGTTTTTCCGTGGAAATCTCCCTGGACGACCTTTTGTTGTTTTATAGGCTCCTAGTACTTCTCAGATTATGACAATGAGGAGTTGCTTGTGATAATTTCAGACTGTACCAAAATTATTTTAATAATTATCTACAAAAATACACATCAGAAAAAAGTTCCCATTTCAGTAAGTTACTAAAAGAGTTTATTTTCTTCAAATAATTAATGTTTTGAAAAAGGTTATATAAAGTATTAAATATCTAATACTAAAGCCTGATTATTGGGAAATAAATGTTCCTTAGGCTATGTAAACCCCAATTTGAGAAATGCTAGAGCACATGTGGTTGAAGTTTCTTCCAGTGTGAAATACAGGCCTTTAATAAAAATGAGCCATGGTACTTTATTTCATTGTTGTTTTACTTGCTAAGTTGTGTCTGACTGTTGGCGGCCCCATGGACTGTGGCACTCCAAACTCCTGTTGGTGGGATTCCCTAGGCAGGAATACTAGAATGGGTTGCCATTTCCTCCTCCAGAGGCCTTGCTGACCCAGGGATCATGTGTCTTTTGCATTAGCAGGTGGATTCTTTACCACTGAGCCACCAGGGAAGCCCCACAGTAGTTTCTTGCTAACGGGCAAAAAAAACAGACAGACAACACAGGAAATATCCTAAATCTAAATTTGAGGAACCCTAAGCTAGATTTTTAGTGTATCACGAGAAACGCTGGGCTGGAAGAAGCACAAGCTGGAATCAAGATTGCTGGGAGAAATATCAATAACCTCAGATATGCAGATGACACCACTCTGATGGCAGAAAGTGAAGAGGATCTCAAAAGCCTCTTGATGAAAGTGAAAGATGAGAGTGAAAAAGTTGGCTTAAAGCTCAACATTCAGAAAATGAAGATCATGGCATCTGGTCCCATCACTTCATGGCAAATAGATAGTGAAACAGTGGAAACAGTGGCAGGCTTTATTTTGGGGGGCTCCAAAATCACTGCAGATGATGACTGCAGCCATGAAATTAAAAGACACTTACTCCTTGGAAGAAAAGTTATGACCAACCTAGATAACTTATTTAAAAGCAGAGGCATTGCTTTGTCAACAAAGGTCCATCTATTCAAGGCTATGGTTTTTCCAATGGTCATGTATGGATGTGAAAGTTGGACTGTGAAGAAAGCTGAGCACTGAAGAATCGATACTTTTGAACTGTGGTGTTGGAGAAGACTCTTGAGAGTCCCTTGGACTGCAAGGAGATCCAACCAGTCCATTCTAAAGGAGATCAGCCCTGGGATTTCTTTGGAAGGAATGATGCTAAAGCTGAAACTCCAGTACTTTGGCCACCTCATGCGAAGAGTTGACTCTTTGGAAAAGACTCTTATGCTGGGAGGGATTGGGGGCAGGAGGAGAAGGGGATGACCGAGGATGAGATGGCTGGATGGCATCACTGACTCGATGGACGTGAGTTTCAGTGAACTCCCGGAGATGGTGATGAACAGGGAGGCCTGGCGTGCTGCGATTCATGGGGTCGCAAAGAATCGGACATGACTGAGCGACTGAACTGAACTGAACTGAAGCTAAGTTTGCCTTGGAAACGAACAGAGATCATTCTGTCATTTTTGAGATTGCATCCAAGTACTGCATTTCAGACTCTTTTGTTGACTATTGATGGGTACTCCATTTCTTCTAAGGGATTCCTGCCCGCAGTAGTCGATATAATGGTCATCTGAGTTAAATTCACCCATCCAGTCCATCTTAGTTCACTGATTCCTAGAATGTCAACGTTCACTCTTGTCATCTCCTGTTGGACCACTTCCAATTTGCCTTGATTCATGGATCTAACATTCCAGGTTGCTACGCAATATTGCTCTTTACAGCATCAGACCTTGCTTCTATTACCAGTCCCATCCACAACTGGGTGTTGTGTTTGCTTTGTCTCCATCCCTTCATTCTTTCTGGAGTTAATTCTCCACTGATCTCCAGTAGCATATTGGGCACTTAATGACCTGGGGAGTTCCTCTTTCCATGTCCTATCTTTTTGCCTTTTCATACTGTTCATGAGGTTTTCAAGGCAAGAATATTGAAGTGGTTTGCCATTCCCTTCTCCAGTGGACCACATTCTGTCAGACCTCTCCACCATGACCTGCCCATCTTGGGTGGCCCCATATGGCATGGCTTAGTTTCACTGAGTTAGACGAGGCTGTGGTCCATGTGATGAGATTGGCTAGTTGTCCGTGACTGTAGCTTCAGTCTGTCTGCCCCCTGATCCCCTCTCTCAGTGCCTACCATCTTACCTGGGTTTCTCTTACCTTGGACGCATGGTCTCTCTTCACGGCTGCTCCAGCAAAGCACAGCCGCTGCTCCTTACCTTGGATGTGGGGTAGCCCCTCTTGGCCGCACTCATGTGCTGTCGCAGAAATACCAATAACCTCAGATATACAGATGACACCGTTCTTATGGCAGAAAGTGAAAAAGAACTAAAGAGCCTCTTGATGAAAGTGAAAGAGGAGAGTGAAAAAGTTGCCTTAACACTCAACATTCGGAAAACTGAGATCATGGCATCCGGTCCCATTGCTTCATGGCAGATAGATGGGGAAACAGGGGAAACAGTGGCTGCCTTTATTTTTATGGGCTCCAAAATCACTGCAGATGGCTATTGCAGAAATGAAATTAAAAGACACTTACTCCTTGGAAGGAAAGCTATGACCAATCTAGACAGCATATTAAAAAGCAGAGACATTACTTTACCAACAAAGGTCAGTCTAGTCAAGGCTATGTTTTTACCAGGGGTCATGTATGGACGTGAGAGTTTGACTGTGAAGAAAGTTTTGCACTGAAAAATTGATGGTTTTGAACTTTGGTGTTGGAGAAGACTTGAGAGTCCCTTGGACTGCAAGGAGATCCAACCAGACCATTCTAAAGGAGATCAGTTCTGGGTGTTCACTGGAAGGACCGATGTTGAAATTGAAACTCCAATACTTTGGCCACCTGATGCAGAGAGCTGACTCATTTGAAAGACCCTGATGCTGGGAAAGGTTGAGGGCAGGAGGAGAAGGGGACGACAGAGGATGAGGTGGTTGGATGGCATCATTGACTCGATGGACATGGGTCTGGGTGAACTCTGGGAGTTGGTGATGGGCAGGGAGTCCTGGCGTGCTGTGGTTCATAGGGTCTCAAAGAGTCGGACACGACTGAGCGACTGAACTGGACTGAAGCTAAGTTTTTTTTTTTTTTTTTCCCAAAAGTGTCTTTCTTTATGTTTGGGGGAGTTCTTTCACATTAGCTGTTCGAGGGCTTTCAGATCTTAGCTATTCAGAGGCTTTTAAATGGAACCCTTTATATGGCTATAGGCCATCGTCTATGCCACCTCCAAAGAGATCACTGAGTCACTTCCACACGTTATTCATGCCAAGACAGACTTATGAACCAAGGCAACAGTGTACAGAGTACAGAAATAATTCCCTTTACTCAGAGTTAACTGAATTTGTAAAGATACCAAAGCGTTTCAATGGGGAAGTAAAATCTTTTAAACTAATAATAGAAACAACTAGATATGCCTTTTATTTTTTTAAGTTAAAATATACAATAAACTATTTTTTATTGAAGTATACCTAATGTACAATATTGTGTTATTTCAGGTGTACAGCAAAGTAATTTAGTTATCCACCTATCTGTCTATCTCTCTATCTATTTCAGATTAGGATTTACTGTGGAGTACAGGGAATCAGATTCAGTATCTTGTAATAACCTATCATGGAAAATAAAGTAGTTTTAAATCCCTGCCCACTTCTTTGACTCTTCAAGGCCGTTATTCCATAATATCAACTCAGCGAGTCAAATGGTTTTCTCTCTCCCTCGTCATTTGCCTGAAATTTTCACTGAGTGAGTTTTAGCCGAGTGTCCAGCTTGCACTATTTGGCGTCCTAGGAGTGCGAAGGTAAGCGTGGTCCTGCTCTCTCACTTGGGATGCCTTGCCCATCATGTACTGATCTGCTCTTGAGGCAGAGTCTAACCAGCCCCAGAAGGAACCTGTGCAGAAGTCCCAGATGCTTCAGACTGGTGGGCCTTCCTCGGCCTCCACTCTCTCACCTTCCTGAAGGAGGAGAGAAGTGATGCCTGCCAGAGGAAAGACAGTGAAGAGAGCTGCTGAGTCAGAGATGCTTCTCTGGTGCTCTCTCTCACTCCCAAGTGTGTGTCCCCTCCCCACCCAAGCACAGAGGTTCTTTATGTCTGGATATTCTCAGCCCTCAACTTGCTAAGAGTTGCTTCTTCTTAATTTCTTTTTGTTTTGTATTTTTATTTATTTGTTGCACCACCATTCCATTCAGATATAGAGTTTAATGGTGGAAGACATTCAGAGAAGTTGCAGAAGCAGATAGAATCTCCCTGACTCTTTCTTTTTAAAATTTTTTATTTTTAATTGAGGGAAAATTGCTTTCCAATGTTGTGTTGCTTTCTGCCGTGCAACAATGTAAACCAATCAATAGAATACTTCTTTAAGCACGATTTGGAGGCAGTTGCCTTTGAAATTACCCCTCCTGATTTTATAACCTCTATGACTGTGGTCTCATAAGGATTTAACTTCAAACTGTTATAAGTGGGTCCTAGTAGGACAATTTCATAGGAAATAACTGTCTTTGAAATATACCATATGGTGCTCTGTCATGTGCCAAGCTCCTAAAGCGAGATCTTTGAGGACCTGCAGCTCCTCTGGGCCTCCAAGCTCGATCTTTTCATTCGAGTTTTTGTTGCTCATTCTCCCAGTCGTGTCCAGCTCTCAGAACCCCACAGACTGCAGCACTCCAGGCCTCCCAGTCCTTTGCCATCTCCTGAAGTTTGCCCAAGTTTATGTCCACTGCATCGGTGATGCCATCCAGCCATCTTACCCTCTAATGCCCTCTTCTTTTTCCCCTCAATCTTTCCCAGGATCAGGGACTTTTCCAACTAGTCAGCTATTCGCATCAGATGATCAAAATACTGGAGCTTCAGCTTCAGCATCAATCCTTCCGGTGAGTATACAGGGTTGATTTCCCGTAAGACTGACTGGTTTGGTCTTGCAGTCCAAGGGACTCTCAGGAGTCTTCTCCAGCACCACAGTTCAAAAGCATCAGTTCTTCCACACTCTGCTTCTTTATGGTCCAGCTCTCAAAACCCTATGTGATCGTTGGGAAGAGCATAGCCTTGACTATCTCACCTTTGTCAGCAGAGTAATGCCTCTGCTTTTCAACACACTGTCTAGGTTTGTCATCACTTTCCTGCTGAGAAGCAATCGTCTGATTTCGTGGCTGCAGTCACCACTGGCAGTGATTTCAGAGTCCAGGAAGAGGGAATCTGTCACCACTTGCACCTTCCCCCCTTCTATCTGCCATGAAGCAATGGGGCCGGATGCCATGACCTTAGTTTATTTAATATTTAGTTTTAACTCAGCCCTTTCACTCGCCTCCTTCACCCTCATCAAGAGGCTCTTCAGTTCCTCTTCACTTTCTGCCTTTAGAGTGGTATCATCTGCCTACCTGAGGTTGTTGATGTTTCTCCCGCCTGTCTTAATTCCAGCCTGTAACTCATCCAGCCTGGCATTTCTCATGATGTGCTCAGCATATAGATTAAACAAACGGTGACAGCAGACAGCCCTGTCGGACTCCTTTCTCAATCTCGAGCAGTCCGTTGTTCCGTACAGGGTTCTGACTGTTGCTTCCTGATCGGCATACAGGTTTCTCAGGAGAAAGGTAAGATGGTTTGGAATTCCCAACTCTTTAATAGTTTTCCACGGTTTATTATGATTCTCACAGTCAAAGGCTTTGGCATAGTCAATGAAAGAGAGGTAGATGTTTTTCTGGAACTCCCTAGCTTTCTCTTCGATTCAGAGAGTGCTGGCAATTTGATCTGTGGCTCCTCTTCCTTTCCTAAACCCAGCTGAGACATCTGGAATTTCTTGGTTTGCATAATGCTGAAGGCTAGTATGTGAGATTTTAAGCATGACCTTACTAGCATGGAAGGTGAGCGCAATTGTCCAATGGTCAAAACATTCTTTAGTACTATGCTGTATCTTTTCTTACCTGGTAGGCAGTTATTTTATTTTCAAAAATTTTATATTGGCGTATAGCTGATTTAGAGGCAGATATAGAATAGTAAAGTGATTTATTTATACATATGCATACAGCGGAGTCTTTTCCCATTTAGGTTAAAAAATGAGCCCTGATCCTTAATTCATACTATACACTAAAATTCATGCAAAATGCAACAAGGCACAAGCGTAAAAACTGAATCTACAAAGTTACTAGAGGGTAATAAGGAGAAAAACTGTTAGCAAAGATTAAACCTTCTTAGATAGGTTACAAAAAGCACCAACTATATAAGAAAAATAATTTAAAACCATTGTAAAAAATGAACTGCATTTTGAAAGACACTGTTATGAAAATAAAAAGAAAAACCACTGATTAGGGAAATGATCACAGTACATATATCTGATAGAATTATCCAGCAAAACAAGAGCTGTTGTGACTTAACACAAAACAAACAACTTTTAAAAAGATGGGTGCATGTATGAAGTCTTATTTTTTAATTATGGAAATGAATTTATTCATAAAATAAAAACATATTTACATATATCAAAAGCAAACTTATGTTTAGCAAAGGGGAGATGTGGATGGGGCATAAACCTGGAGCTTGGAAATAACGTATAGTCTATAATAATACCACTGTACAAAGACAGGTAACCAGCAAGGACCTATTGTATAGAATCAGTTCAGTTCAGTTCAGTTGCTCAGTCGTGTCCAAGTCTTTGCGACCCCATGAATCGCAGCACACCAGGCCTCCCTGCCCATCACCAACTCCCGGAGTTCACTCAGACTCATGTCCATCGAGTCCGTGATGCCATCCAGCCATCTCATCCTCTGTCATCCCCTTCTCCTCCTGCCCCCAATCCCTCCCAGCATCAGAGTCTTTTCCAATGAGTCAGCTCTTTGCATGAGGTGGCCAAAGTACTGGAGTTTTAGCTTTAGCATCACTCCTTCCAAAGAAATCCCAGGGCTGATCTCCTTTAGAATGGACTGCTTGGATCTCCTTGCAGTCCAAGGGACTCTCAAGAGTCTTCTCCAACACCACAGTTCAAAAGCATCAATTCTTCGGCGTTCAACTTTCTTCACAGTCCAGCTCTCACATCCATACATGACCACAGGAAAAACCATAGCCTTGACTAAACAGACCTTAGTCGGCAAAGTAATTGTATAGCATAAGGAACTCTATTCAGTATTCTGGGATAACCTATATGAAGAAAGAATCTGAAACAGAGTGAAAATATGTATATGTACAATTTAATTACTGTGCTGTACACCTGAAGTAACAAAACACGATGAATCAACTATATTGCAATAAAAATTTTAATTAAAAAATTGAAATGAATAAAAATAAAAAAGATGGGCACACCTCACACTGGTAAGAATGGCCATCATTAAAAAAATCTACAAGCAATACGTGCTGAAGGGAATGTGAAGGAAAAGGGAAATCTTTCACATTGTTGATGGGAATATAAATTGATGCACCCACTATGGAGGACAGTATGGATATCCTTTAAGAAGCTAGGAATAAAACTAATAAATGACACAGAAATCCAACTACTGGGCATAAACCTTGAGAAAACCATAACTGAAAAACGCATATAACCCAATGTTCATTGCAGCACTATTTACAATAATAAGGACATGGATTAAGCTTAAATGTCCATTGACAGAAGAATGGTAAAGAAGTTGTGGTATTCAGTTCAGCTCAGTTCATTTCAGTCGCTCAGTTGTGTCCAACTCTTCACGACCCCATGGACTGCAGCACACCAAGCCTCCCTGTGCATCACCAACTCCCAGAGTTTACTCAAACTCATGTCCATTGAGTCGATGATGCCATCCAACCATCTCATCCTCTATCGTCCCCTTCTCCTCCTGCCTTCAATCTCTCCCAGCATCAGGGTCTTTTCAAATGAGTCAGCTCTCTGCATCAGGTGGCCAAAGTATTGGAGTTTCAACTTCAGCATCAGTCTTTCCAATGAGTATTCAGGACTGATTTCCTTTGGGATGGACTGGTTGGATCTCCTTGCAGTCCAAAGGACTCTCAAGAGTTTTCTCCAACACCACAGTTCAAAAGCATCAATTCTTCGGTGTTCAGCTTTCTTTAGAATCCAACTCTCACATCCACACATGACTCCTGGAAAAACCATAGCTTTGACTAGATGGACCTTTGTTGACAAAGTAATGTCTAGGTTGGTCATAACTTTCCTTCCAAGAAGTAAGTGTCTTTTAATTTCATGGCTGCAATCACCATCTGCAGTGATTTTGAAACCCCAAAAATAAAGTCTGACACTGTTTCCACTGTTTCTCCATCTATTTCCCATGAAGTGATGGGACCGGATGTCATGATCTTAGTTTTCTGAATGTTGAGCTTTAAGACAACTTTTTCACTCTCCTCTTTCACTTTCATCAAGAGGCTTTTGAGTTTCTCTTCACTTTCTGCCATAAGGGTGGTGTCATCTGCATATCTGAGGTTATTGATATTTCTCCCAGCAATCTTGATTCCAGCTTGTGCTTCTTCCAGCCCAGAGTTTCTCATGATGTACTCTGCACGTAAGTTAAATAAGCAGGGTGACAATATACAGCCTTGACGTATTCCTTTTCCTCTTTGGAACCAGTCTGTTGTTCCATGTCTAGTTCTAAGTGTTGCTTCCTGATCTGTGTATAGGTTTCTCAAGAGGCAGGTCAGGTGGTCTAGTATTCCCATCTCATTCAGAATTTCCAGTCCTAAGTTGTGCTATATATACACACATAAAATAGTACTCAGCCATTAAAAAGGAACAAAGCTGAATCAGCTGTAATGAGGTAGATGAACCTAGAGTCTGTCACACAGAGTGGAGTAAGTCAGAAAAGCAAAAACCAGTACAGTATGAATGCATATGTATGGAATCTAGAAAAATGGTGCTGAAAAACCTGTTTGAAGGGCAGGAATAGAGACACAAATGTAGAGAATGGGCTTTTGGACACAACGGGGGAAGGAGGGAGTGGGATGAATGGAAAGAGTAACATTGACATATACGCATTACCATGTGTGTAGATAACTAGTTACCTATAGGTGACTAGTGGGGAGCTCAACATTCAGGAAACTAAGATCATGGCATCCGGTCCCATCACTTTGTGGCATATACATGGGAAAACAATGGAAACAGTGACAGACTTTATTTTCTTGGTCTCCAAAATCACTGTAGATGGTAAGTGCAGCCATGAAATGAAAAGATGCTTGCTCCTTGGAAGAAAAGCTATGACCAACCTAGACAGCATATTAAAGAGCAGAGTCTATTTTGCTGACAAAGGTCTGCATGGTCAAAGCTGTGGTTTTTCCAGTAGTCAGGAATGGATGTGAGAGTTGGATGATAAAGAAGGCTGAGTGCCAGAGAATTAATTCTTTCGAACTGTGGTGTTGGAGAAGACTCTTGAGAATCCCTTCAACTGCTAGGAGATCCAACCAGTCCATCCTAAAGGAGATCAGTCTTGAATATTCACTGGAAGGACTGATGCTGAAGCTGAAACTCCAGTACTTTGGCCACCTCATGCGAAGAGTTGACTCATTGGAAAAGACTCTGATGCTGGGAGGGATTGGGGACAGGAGGAGAAGGGGACAACCGAGGTTGAGATGCCTGGATGGCATCACTGACTCCATGGATGTGAGTCTGAGTGAACTCTGGGAGTTGGTGACGGACAGGGAGGCCTGGCGTGCTGCGATTCATGGGGTCTCAAAGAGTCAGACACGACTAAGCGACTGAACTGAACTGAAAATAGTTGTCAGTTTTGTGTTATATATTTGACAAACAAAAAAATCAGAATATAGTTCTCTGAACATAAGGTATTTCATCATTTATCAGTTTTGAATAAATTCTTTTAGCTTTTTCTCCTTCCTCGATAGACTTCTAAATAATAAATTATATATATTTTTTCTTTTGGGGAGGGGCAGTAAAAACTTGTATAAAATGGACTTAGGTTCCTCAATATAGTGCTCAGTACTTATAACTAATGCACATCATATGTAGTGACAGAGACATCTATTACTCACAAATATCCACAAGCTTCCTTACAATTTCCAGCTCTTTTTCTGTTTGCATGATATTGTGACGAATTTTGGTTAATGGTGTTACTCTATAGATCTTTCTTCCCTTCTGCAGTAAACTGGAAACCTAATCCCAAGATTAAAAGAGAAAGACATTCTTTTTAGACACCTATTGACCAGGAAAGTCACCAAGCAACAGAACATACACTTGTGAAAAGTGAATCTGTTATATTAAGACACTGAGGTTTCGGATCTGTTTCTCACTTCGGCTTTAACTAACTATATACTAACCCATACAAATATTAATAACTAGAAGTGGGTTCTACCATAAAAACAAAGAAACACAAAACTCTAAAATATGTGCCATTAGGTTAACAGATGAGCAGTAGAAAGTGGAAAAAAAAAGTATACTGAGCCTAGAAAGATGGGGATCCAGGTTATCCCATGGCAAAACACTTGGTAAAACTTAGTGATAGAGGCAGTGATGTTGATTACCTTTGGCAACTTATTTCAAGAAAATATTGAGTTTTTTTTTTTTTAAAGAAAAGGCAGGGATATAAGTTGAAATGAAAAGAAATAGAGTCCCTAAATTCAAGACCTTGTTAAGACTGAAATGGTGATTGATTCTAGACACCAGTGCATAAGATACATCATTTAAGAAGGCTGTTAAAATGATTCAGCCCAGTGATCAGAAAGGTATTCCCCTTTAAGTCAAGCCAAAGGAGCTGGATAAGGATAGGAAAGTGAAAGTCACTCAGTCGTGTCCAACTCTTTGTGACCCCATAGGCTGCAGCCCACCAGCCTTCCCTGTCCATCACTAACAACTGGAGTTTGTTCAGACTCATGTCCATTGAGTCGGTGATGCCACCCAGCCATCTCATCCTCTGTGGTCCCCTTCTCCTCCCGCCTTCAGTCTTTCCCAGCATCAGGATCTTTTCCAATGAGTCAGTTCTTCCCATCAGGTGGCCAAAGTACTGGAGTTTCAGCTCCAGCATCAGTCCTTCTGAACCCATGGGATTCTCCAGTTCAGAATACTGAAGTGGGTAGTCGTTCCCTTCTCCAGGGAGATCTTCCCAACACAGGCTCAAACCCAGGTCTCCCACATTGCAGAAAGATTCTTTACCAGCTGAACCACCAGGGAAGCCTTCATTTTACTCACAAGTGAGCAGTTATGGAGGTAAGATAAGGGTAAGAAAGCAATAAAGTGTAAGAAATCTGAGAGCAGTGGTTTATGGCACGATATGACTGTGAGCAAACAAACAGTAAATGTGTTGAAGGTTTTAGCGTTTCACTTTTATAAAAGTCAAGAGTGTGATACAAAAATATTTGTGATTAGTCAAAGCATAATAATCCTTAGGCTCCCAAACTTCAGGGGACAGAAATCAGACTGAAAAGGAAAGCCCTGGGAAACACTGGTCAAGGGGCTTCCTCCCTGACTGTTGAGTTAGGGCCCCATGAATGTGCACCCAGGGTAGGAAGTGGGGCAGGACTTCAGAATCGCCATCAGCCAGTGCAAGCTCTGTGTCCCCGATTTTTGCCCTTCCTAGTGGCAGAGTTTCCTGATGTTATCCTGCCCCTGTTCCCCCTCTGTGTATTGGAGGGAAAAGTCAACTCTGACTCCTCATTGGAGCTGTTTCTTTGACTTGCTTTCTGTTGCTTTTGCTATTATAATGATGCATAATGTCTCGCCTTAGAGAAACCTGCCCCTCTACCTAAGTGTTAAAGCGCCTTTGTTCAGAACCCTGTCCATCTGTAGATGGCAGAACACCCATCCCCTGCCTGAGACTTGTCGTTCTAGGAGATATTTCCAAGATTAATGGTCTTTCTACTTTGTTTCCTCCCCTTCCCTCAATCTCTGTTCTATAAAAGAGCCTGGCATCCAGACCCAGATAAGATGGTTATTTTGAGGCATTAGTCTGCCACCTTCTGAGTCAGCCAGTGACACCAGGTTACGGTGAGGAAAAGTGCAGCATCTACTGTACTGGAAGTTCATCTCAATTTATTCAACTCTTACTTTATTTAAAAAATATTAAAATTCTTAGATGCTAGAATATATTTTAAGGAACAGCAAACAATAATGTCCAACTGAAACAGGAGGGAAGGGGTCAGGACACAACCTTGAAAAGAACAGCATAACCCAGGGACATGACAAAAAACTGGCTAGAACCAACTAGGTCCAAGAAAGCAGAGGGTTTGACTTTCAGTGGACCTTGAGTCTCATTATATGTTCACTGCATACATTAACTGCTAACTGACACACCCAGCAGCACCGTGACACTTCCAAGGCTGACCATAGAAGGCTGAAAAGTGGGCAGTGGCCCAGTTCTTGGAAATCTTCACCCCTTTTCCAAAATAGTTGGAGTGAACCCCACTCGTTAGCCTATGAAATTACCCAGCTGAAAAAGACTAACCATGCAACATCTATACCTCCGTTTCTTCTCTGTAAATAGGTACATTAGCACTACTTTTCTGGATTTCATATTTATTAATTAATATATGATGGTTTTTTTTTTTGATGGTCTAGAAGGGTGGGAGTGGAGAAGGGAGGGAGGCTCAAGAGGGAGGAGCTTTATATATAATTATGACTGATTCGTGTTTTTGTATGTCAGAAACCAGTACAATATTATGAAGCCATTATCCTCCAATTAAAAGAAAGAAAAGAAAACTGACCATATTGTATTGTGGAGCCTCTTGCCTTCTGAGATGGCCCATGCTCCTTTCTATGGAATGTATTTCTCCCAAGGCCATTCTTACCTTTTGAGAGGGATCACATTCTGTCTATGGAATGTATATCTCTCTAAATAAATCCACTTCACTATCAGTTTGTCTCCCACTGATTTCTTCCTGCAATGAGCCATAAATAACCTGAGCATCATTGAGTCCTGAGACTGGCTGTGTGATCTTAGTGAAGAGACCATGGGTTCAAGTCCCAAATCTGACTTGTGTGGTTTCACAAAGACTTAATCAAAATTCTTAGATTGTATGATGTATTTTAACAAATACCAAATTCTCATGCCCAAAGAGTTAAACATATATATCTATAATATAAAGAAATATTATTATATAAACAATAAGAATTTTAAAAGGATTTTAACTATAGTGATGAAATGAAGGGAGATAAACATCCTTACTGGAATAAGGCAAGCAGTGCATTGAAAGGAGACCAGAATAGTAGAACTGAGTCGATTCTGCATTACGAGACACGTGACATCATATTTCATCTACTGTAAGATGTGTCTTTCCGTTCACTTACTCTGAATACCTCTGAAATTGTCATGTGACATACCATCTAAGGCATCTTCAAATGGTTGTCAATCAGACCAGTCATGACATAGTTATCCTTGCCTGTGTACATGACCAAAACTTGATCACAGTTGGTTATTTGTTATCACATCAACTGAGCGGTGGACATTACTGAAAAACCCTATGTTGCTGTCTTTTAAAATTTTCACTGTGGTTTAAAGGTGAAAAGTTATTGTCTACCTAGAAAAGCAACAGAAGAAAGCAGTGAGGCATGAATTTGCTACTTGCAAAACAGATATTTCCATTGGAAGAGTAAACCCCTCCTACATTTTCTTGCAAAGCTGTAACCAAATGCTTTATGAGATTCTTGAAGAAATCCATCGTTGATGATGTGTGATATTTTTTATTAACAGTATTGCCTATCATACACAAGCAGAGAGGGAAATGGCAGCCCACTCCAGTGCTCTTGCCTGGAAGATCCCATGGAAGGAGGATCCTGGTAGGCTGCAGTCCATGGGGTGGCTAGGAGTCAGATGCTACTGAGCGATTTCACTTTCATGCATTGGAGAAGGCAATGGCACCCCACTCCAGTGTTCTTGCCTGGAGAATCCCAGGGGTGGGGGAGCCTGGTGGGCTGCCGTCTTTGGGGTCGCACAGAGTTGGACATGACTGAAGTGACTTAGCA
The DNA here is from genome assembly GCF_023091745.1 of Budorcas taxicolor. Lineage (NCBI taxonomy): Eukaryota > Metazoa > Chordata > Mammalia > Artiodactyla > Bovidae > Budorcas > Budorcas taxicolor. The sequence goes on along the minus strand of NC_068910.1, from coordinate 220,384,625 downwards.
GCAGCATCATACATAAGAAAGAGTAAACATTAACATATTGCAGAATAGATGTGTAGGGCATAGAGGGCATAGAGGAACTTAGAAAGACAACTTCTGGGCATACAAGAAAATCTGTGCTCCCAAGGAAAATATCTGGTAGGAACAAATGGATTATGATGATGATCTGAGAAGCGTTGGGCTCTAAATGGGAACATATTTTAGGATTATCTCAATCACTTTATTTCATTAGAATGCCCTTTCTAATGAATGTCCCCAAACTGGATATTAAAGCTTCACCTCCCCCCTGTGCCATACAGTAGGTTCTCACGAGCTCTCTATCCCATACACAGTAATGTCCTGACTTCAGTCTCAATCTACCAATCCACCCCACCCACAACCCTTACCTCCTTGGTGTCCACACATTTGTTCTCTATGTCTGTTTCTGCTTCCATGCAAACAGGTCCGTCTGCACTATTTTTCTCAATTCCACATATATACATTGATATACGATATTTGTTTTCTTTTTCTGACTTAAAAAATCATATAATCTGTTTGTAGGACATGGATTAAATTAACCATAAAAATAAATTCCAATATATATTAGGTGCCACCCTTATGGCAGAAAGTGAAGAACTAATGAGCCTCTTGATGGAAGTGAAAGAGGAGAGTGAAAAAGTTGGCTTGAAGCTCAACATTCAGAAAATGAAGATCATGGCATCTGGTCCCATCACTTCATGGGAAATAGATGGAGAAACAGTGGAAACAGTGTCAGACTTTATTTTATTGGGCTCCAAAATCACTCAGATGGTGACTGCAGCTATGAAATTAAAAAACGCTTACTCCTTGGAAGGAAAGTTATGACCAACCTAGATAGTATATTCAAAAGCAGAGACATTACTTTGCTGACTAAGGTCCGTCTAGTCAAGGCTATGGTTTTTCCTGTGGTCATGTATGGATGTGAGAGTTGGACTGTGAAGAAGGCTGAGCGCCGAAGAATTGACACTTTTTAACCGTGGTGTTGGAGAAGCCTCTTGAGAGTCCCTTGGACTGCAAGGAGATCCAACCAGTCCATTCTGAAGGAGATCAGCCCTGGGATTTCTTTGGAAGGAATGATGCTGAAGCTGAAACTCCAGTACTTTGGCCACCTCATGCGAAGAGTTGACTCATTGGAAAAGACCCTGATGCTGGGAGGGATTGAAGGTGGGAGGAGAAGGTGACGACAGAGGATGAGATGGCTGGATGGCATCACGGACTCGATGGACATGAGTCTGAGTGAACTCCGGGAGATGGTGATGGACAGGGAGGCCTGGTGTGCTGCAATTCATGGGGTCGCAAAGAGTCGGACACGACTGAGCGACTGAACTGAACTAAACTGATATATTAGGTATAAACAAATACTGTTCAATTTGATTTACATGAGATACCTAGAATAGTCAAATTCATAGTGTCAGAAAATATATCTGTAGACGCCAGGGCCAAGGAGGGTGTTGGTTTGGGAGGCTGGGGAGTTAATGTTTAATGGGGACAGAGATTCAGTTTCGGAAAGTGAAAAATTCAGGAGATGGACGATGGTGAGAAGTGCACAAAAATGTGAATGTCCTTAGTGCCCCCGAACTGTCCAGTCACATGTGGTTAAAATAGTATGTTTTATATTATGTGACTTTTACCACACTACACATTTTTTAAAAAAAGAAAGCTTCACCTTTCCTTATGCAATTCAAATAAAGTGTTTATTTTGCAAAGTTTATCTGAACTTTGGTTTCCTCTTGGTTAAAAGGGAGATAATAATGTTTCCCCTTCTTTTGTCATAATTATTGTGACGATAAGTGAGATAATGCACAGAGGAATGCTGTGTACAAGGAGCAGAGGCAGTTATAACCACCATATGCGCTAGGAGAACTAATCCCCTCCATTACTGGCAGATCAACAGCAAACAGTATTCATTAGTGGTGAGACTCTGGGCAGTGCCCTCTACCTTCTCCTGAAATAAAAAGGACAGGAATGAATAAGAAATTAGACTGTTCGCCACACAGGGATTACCTAAGGCATCCCTCTGAGTTGCCTACAGCTGCCCATTTATTTGTTGTTAATACCAGAGACCTCTCAGCAGGAAGGGAGCGTGAAATAAGCGAGGAGGGAATGCTGGTAAAGGGCAAAGGGAAGCCTCCTGCTGGGCACCGCTCACTCCGAGGCTCCTTTCACCTGAACTGACTCCCGCTCCTAGCTCCACGGGGCTGCTGATGGAGACGTACGCCCGCCACACCCATGTACCTGGTGCAGAATGCGGGTTCCCCGGGAACATTCAGACTGTACTGACAACAAGGCTGCCATCTTACAGTCATTAACTTTACCCACGTTTGGAATTAAATATGCTTTACTCTGCTCTATTTAATTTTTATTATTTTAAATATATACATGCTATTGAATTCCATCATACTTGCAGGGAAGTTCACAAATCTTAAGTGTACAGAGTAAGGAGTTGTTACGATGTGATAATTATTACACAGATCAAGAAATTATCGATACCAAAAACAGCCTCTCTGCAGAAGCAGATCTCAGAGACGAGATTTTGAGTGAAATAAAACAGAACTAACTTTTGAACTGTGATGTTGGAGAAGACTCTTGAGAGTCCCTTGGACTGCAAGGAGATCCAACCAGTCCATCCTAAAGGAAATCAGTCCTGAATATTCATTGGAAGGACTGATGTTGAAGCTGAAACTCCAATACTTTGGCCACCTGATGCGAAGAGCTGGCTCATTAGAAAAGACCCTGATGCTCAGAGGGATGCTCCAGGAGGTGAAGGGGATGACAGAAGATGAGATGGCTGGATGGCATCACCGACTCGATGGACATCGTTTGGGTGGACTCTGGGAGTTGGTGATGGACAGGGAGGCCTGGCGTGCTGCGATTCATGGGGTTGCAAAGAGACAGACATGACTGAGTGACTGAACTGAACTGAACTCTTGATAAACGTTTGCGTTGTTCTCTACCCTGGGCTATCGTTACCAAACCTGTAAGATACATTCTCATAAAATTCTTTCGTAAAGATATTGTACTCATTTCTCTTGGGTATATTCCAAGGAATTGTTGGGTCATGGAGAGTGGGTATATGTGTAATTTCATGAAAAACAACAGACTTCCAAAGTCGCAGTACCTGTCTTTGGAAGGAACGATGCTTAAGCTGAAACTCCAGTACTTTGGCCACCTCCTGTGAAGACTTTACTCATTGGAAAAGACTCTGATGCTGGGAGGGACGGGGGGCAGCAGGAGAAGGGGACGACCGAGGATGAGATGGCTGGATGGCATCACTGACTCGATGGACGTGAGTCTGAGTGAACTCCGGGAGTTGGTGATGGACAGGGAGGCCTGGCATGCTGCAATTCATGGGGTTGCAAAGAGTCGGACACGATTGAGCAACTGAACTGAACTGAACTGTTGACTAAAAATATTGTCATAACCTGACAGGAGAGAGTTATTTTATTTGGGGGATTTTTAGGACTGCAGTTGTGGGAGGTGGCATCTCAGGTGCTCTGAGGAACTGCTCCGAGGAGGCAGGGGAGGGAGTCAGGTTATAAGAAGTTTGTAGCAGAGGGGCAGCCAGTCTGAACATTACAGATGTATCACGGTAAGGAATTCAGTGCTCTTCTATGTCCAAGAAGATGCAAGGTATTGCTCTCCCCCTTAGGGGCCCTCCAGACTCAGAAATTAACATTTGGAAGCTGCAGTTTTCTGGGGGCTGTTACATTTTTGTTTATTGATATGAAAGGGGACATTTTGTTTCACAGTCCATCCCCATGCTAAGAAATTCGACCATATTTGAGAGACATTTCTTACCATTTTTCTTGTCCCATGGTGCTGGGAGGATCATCCCAGATTAGGCAAAAGTTCTCAAGAATGTCAGTTCAGTTCAGTTCAGTTGCTCAGCTGTGTCCGACACTTTGCAACCCCATGAAACGCAGCACGCCAGGCCTCCCTGTCCATCACCACCTCCCAGAGTTCACTCAGACTCACGTCCATCGAGTCCCTGATGCCATCCAGCCATCTCATCCTCTGTCATCCCCTCTCCTCCTGCCCACAATCCCTCCCAGCATCAGAGTCTTTTCCAATGAGTCAACTCTTCACATGAGGTGGCCAAAGTCTGGAGTTTCAGCTTTAGCATCATTCCTTCCAAAGCAATCCCAGGGCTGATCTCCTTCAGAATGGACTGGTTGGATCTCCTTGCAGTCCAAGGGACTCTCAAGAGTCTTCTCAAACACCACAGTTCAAAAGCATCCATTCTTCAGTGCTCAGCCTTCTTCACAGTCCAACTCTCCCATCCATACATGACCACAGGAAAAACCATAGCCTTGACTAGATGGACCTTAGTAGGCAAAGTAATGTCTCTGCTTTTGAATATACTATCTAGGTTGGTCATAACTTTTCTTCCAAGGAGTAAGCATCTTTTAATTTCATGGCTGCAGTCACCATCTGTAGTGATTTTGGAGCCCAAAACAATAAAGTCTGACACTGTTTCTACTATTCCCATCTATTTCCCATGAAGTGATGGGACCAGATGCCATGATCTTCATTTTCTGAATGTTGAGCTTTAAGACAACTTTTTCAGTCTCCTCTTTCACTTTCATCAAGAGGCTTTTTAGCTCCTCTTCACTTTCTGCCATAAGGGTGGTGTCATCTGCATATCTGAGGTTAGTGATATTTCTCCTGGCAATCTTGATTCCAGCTTGTGTTTCTTCTAGTCCAGCGTTTCTCATGATGTACTCTGCATAGAAGTTAAATAAGCAGGGTGACAAATACAGCCTTGACATACTCCTTTTCCTATTTGGAACCAGTCTGTTGTTTCATGTCCAATTTTAACTGTTGCTTCCTGACCTTCATACAGATTTCTCAAGAAGCAGGTTAGGTGGTCTGGTATTCCCATCTCTTTCAGAATTTTCCACAGTTTATTGTGATCCACACAGTCAAAGACTTCGGCATAGTCAATGAAGCAGAAATTGATGTTTTTCTGGAACTCTCTTGCTTTTTCCGTGATCCAGTGGATGTTCGCAATTTGATCTCTGTTTCCTCTGACTTGTCTGAAACCAGCTTGAACATCAGGGAGTTCATGGTTCATGTATTGCTGAAGCCTGGCTTGGAGAATTTTGAGCATTACTTTACTAGTGTGTGAGATGAGTGCAATTGTGCAGTAGTTTGAGCATTCTTTGGCATTGCCTTTCTTTGGAATTGGAATGAAAACTGACCTTTTCCAGTCCTGTGGCCACTGCTGAGTTTTCCAAATTTGCTGGCATATTGAGTGCAGCACTTTCACAGCATCATCTTTCAGGATTTGAAACAGCTCCACTGGAATTCCATCACCTCCACTAGCTTTGTTCATAGTGATGCTTTCCAAGGCCCACTTGACTTCAGATTCCAGGATGTCTGGCTCTAGATTATTGATCACATCATCATGATTATCTGGGTTGTGAAGATCATTTTTGTATAGTCCTTCCGTGTATTCTTACCACCTCTTCTTAATATCTTCTGCTTCTATTAGGTCCAGATCATTTCTGTCCTTTATCGATCCCATCTTTGCATGAAATGTTTCCTTGTATCTCTAATTTTCTTGAAGAGATCTCTAATCCTTCCCATTCTGTTGTTTTCCTCTATTTCTTTTCATTGATCACTCAGGAAGGCTTTCTTATCTCTTCTTGCTGTTCTTTGGAATTTTGCATTCAAATGCTTATATCTTTCCTTTTCTCCTTTGCTCTTCACCTCTCTTCTTTTCACAGCTATTTGTAAGGCCTCCCCAGACAGCCATTTTGCTTTTTTGCATTTCTTTTCCATGGGGATGGTCTTGATCCCTGTCTCCTGTACAGTGTCACGAACCTCATTCCATAGTTCATCAGGCACCCTATCTATCAGATCTAGGCCCTTAAATCTATTTGTCACTTCCAGTGTATAATCATAAGGGATTTGATTTAAGTCGTATCTGAATGGTCTAGAGGTTTTCCCTACTTTCTTCAATTTGAGTCTGAATTTGGCAATAAGGAGTTCATGATCTGAGCCACAGTCAGCTCCTGGTCTTGTTTTTGTTGACTGTATAGAGCTTCTCCATCTTTGGCTGCAAAGAATATAATCAGTCTGATTTCGGTGTTGACCATCTGGTGATGTCCATGTGTAGAGTCTTCTCCTGTGTTGTTGGAAGAGGGTGTTTGCTATGACCAGTGCATTTTCTTTGCAAAACTCTATTAGTCTTTGCCCTACTTCATTCCGCATTCCAAAGCCAAGTTTGCCTGTTACTCCAGGTGTTTCTCGACTTCCTACTTTTGCATTCCAGTCCCCTATAATGAAAAGGACATCTTTTTTAGGTGTTAGTTCTAAAAAGTCTTGTAGGTCTTCATAAAATCGTTCAACTTCAGCTTCTCCAGCATTACTGGTTGGGGCATAGACTTGGATAACTGTGATATTGAATGGTTTGCCTTGGAGATGAACAGAGATCATTCTGTCATTTTTGAGATTGCATCCAAGTACTGCATTTCAGACTCTTTTGTTGACCATGATGCCTACTCCATTTCTTCTGAGGGATTCCTGCCCGCAGTAGTAGATGTAATGGTCATCTGAGTTAAATTCACCCATTCCAGTCCATTGTAGTTCGCTGATTCTTAGAATGTCGACGTTCACCCTTGCCATCTCTTGTTTGACCACTTCCAATTTGCCTTGATTCATGGACCTGACATTCCAGGTTCTATGCCATATTGCTCTTTACAGTATCGGATCTTGCTTCTATCACCAGTCACATCCACAACTGGGTATTGTTTTTGCTTTGGCTCTATCCCTTCATTCTTTCTGGAGTCATTTCTCCACTGATCTCCAGTAGCATATTGGGCACCTAAAGACCTGGGGAGTTCCTCTTTTGGTATCCTATCATATTGCCTTTTCCTACTGTTCATGGGGTCCTCAAGGCACGAATACTGAAGTGGCTTTCCATTCCCTTCTCCAGTGGACCACATTCTGTCAGACCTCTCCACCATGACCTGCCTGTCTTGGGTTGCCCCACAGGCATGGCTTGGTTTCATTGAGTTAGACAAGGCTGTGGTCCTAGTGTGATTAGATTGACTAGTTTTCTGTGAGTATGGTTTCAGTGTGTCTGCCCTCTGATGCCCTCTTGCAACACCCACCATCTTACTTGGGTTTCTCTTACCTTGGGCGTGGGGTATCTCTTTCGGCTACTCCAGCAAAGCACAGCTGCTGCTCCTTACCTTGGACGAGGGGTATCTCCTTACCACCGCCGTTTCTGACCTTCGACGTGAGATAGGTCCTGTAGGCCCTCCTGCACCTGCGCAGCCATCGACATGTCGCTCCAGTGTTAATTTTTGAATTAGATCCATTGACACACAACAATAGATTCTCTGCGTCTTTTATCTTCTAACCTATTAGGACCCAGGATACATTTCCCTTGTTTCTTCTTCCCATACCTAGAATCACACTATTATAATTGTTGATGGCATACAAAACTATATTATTTTGATAAACTTCAAGTCACCTAGTCACCATTACATTTGGAGGCCTGCTTACACTGTTACAGACAATGACCTTATAAAATAGATAGAAGTAATGTAGCTAATAACATCTACAAAGTCATAGTGTAGCAGAGAGACAGAGACATAAACAGTTTGGAAGCAAAGAGAAAATTAAAAGAATTTTTAGTATAATTAATTGTAATCCAGTTGCAATAACCATCAGGTCCATAGGAGAGCCAGCTGGAGAAGGCAAATCCTGGCAGGATCAGGCAGAGAGAAAGAGAGGAATGTTATACCTTTGTTTACAAAGGCATACTTTATCAACTTGTTGTAGGTCACAGCATAAGAGAAAAAGGTTTACTGGAAAACAGATTCCAGTTAGTATGTTTTCTCAAGTCAAAGTTATGGATCATATTGACCAGTTCATCCAGTCCCAGGTAATGGATTCCTGTTGATCTGCATGAAGTAATCAGGTTTCCAGTAGAGTTTATGATTGGTTGCCCAATTCAGTACTGTTAAGGCTTATCAGAAACACATTTGTTTAAAAGTTCTTTTTAATGAGTCTTTTTGAAAATCTTCATGTTGTAAGAGCAATGTAACATTATGATACTCTACAAGGGACAGAACATAAAATATCATGGTTAAAGATTTGAGTACAATACAAGTAGGAAACTTGGATATTTCTGCAACATATAACATTTTCATATAATCACTAGAATTGTGACTGGTAACATTATATCAGGACATATCAGATGTTAGGGATTTCATATAAATTTTGGAATATCTGTATTAAAGATATTTACTCATTTATTGGAACCTAAAGTTCACTTTCAGTCACTTGACAATGTTCTCAGAATTAAAAATACCAAATAAACTTAGTTAAACTTTTCTCTCTGAGATGTCTCAGAGATGTTTCTTTGAAGCATCCATCCCAGTGTCAGCTGGAGGCAAAAAGAAGTTTAGTTTGATTTTTATATTTGGGAAGTTTGTTAGAAATATCAGAAAGTAAAATACAATAGGATCATAAATCACTGAAACAATACCTATTCATTTAACCAAAGTCACAAAAACAATAAAAAATATATACGTAGATCTTTTAAGGTCACAGAACCTCACAAAATCTGTTATCAAAAGGAGCACTGTTAGCAGAGATCAATCAAATTCCAGTCCTGTACTAGCTCCTTTAACAAACTCTATTTAGTTAACTTTAATCTAAATTTAGTTAATCCTGACTATGCATAAAACTTTTTCCTCAGTGTTCCTTTCTACAATCTCTCATTACTTCCTCTGTATACCCTGTCTCTCAGTCCTCATTCAAATAAAATCAACCCTAATTCTTTCTTTTTTTATAATGAAATGTTATTATATTTTTTATATTTTCTTTACTGAAAATATACATTTTATTTCTTATAGTACATCAAAATGTTGCTGCATTATTCCTAATGTTTAGATACATGTTTAAATAAGAAACCACAACTCTTAACTTTTAGTAAAAGCCAAAAGTATGCAGTCTGAACTGTCTTTACATTAGCATTTTATAGATTGGTGAGCATAAACACCAGTGATAATTTTTTTAAAAACTTTTTTTTTTTTAATAAAGAACATCTCAGTTCAGTTCACTTCAGTTGCTTAGTCGTGTCTGATTCTGTGACCCCATGAATTGCAGCATGCCAGGGCTCCCTGTCCATCACCCTCCCGGAGTCCACACAAACCCAGTGCACCGAGTCAGTGATGCCATCCAGCCATTCATCCTCTGTCATCCCCTTCTCCTCCTGCCCATAATTCCTCCCAGCATCAGGGTCTTTTCCAAAGAGTCAGCCCTTTGCATGAGGTGGCCAAAGTATTGGAGTTTCAGCTTCAACACCAGTCCTTCCAATGAACACCCAGGACTGATCTTCGGAATGGACTGGTTGGATCTCGTTGCAGTCCAAGGGACTCTCAAGAGTCTTCTCCAGCACCACAGTTCAAAAGCATCAATTCTTCAGGGCTCAGCCTTCTTCATAGTCTAACTCTGACATCCATACATGACTACTGGAAAAACCATAGTCTTGACCATATAGACCTTTGTCAGAAAAGTAATGTCTCTGCTTTTGAATATGCTATCTAGGTTGGTCATAACTTTTCTTCCAAGGAGGAAGCATCTTTTAATTTCATGGCTGCAGTCATCATCTGCAGTGATCTTGGAGCCCCCCCAAAATAAAGTCTGATACTGTTTCCCCTGTTTCCCCATCTATTTCCCATGAAGTGATGGACAAGATGCCATGATCTTCGTTTTCTGAATGTTGAGCTTTAAGCCAACTTTTCCGTTCTCTTTCACTTTCATCAAGAGGCTTTTGAGTTCCTCTTCACTTTCTGCCATAAGGGTGGTGTCATCTGCATATCTGAGGTTATTGATATTTCTCCCAGTAATCTTTATTCCAGCTTGTGCTTCTTCCAGCCCAGCATTTTTCATGAAGTACTCTGCATATAAGTTAAATTAGCAGGGTGACAATATACAGCCTTGACGTACTCCTTTTCCTATTTGGAACCAGTCTGTTGTTTCATGTCCAATTTTAACTGTTGCTTCCTGACCTGCATACAGATTTCTCAAGAGGCAGGTTAGGTGGTCTGGTATGCCCATTTCTTTCAAAATTTTCTACAGTTTATTGTGATCCACAGAGTCAAAGGCTTAGGCGTAGTCAATAAAGCAGAAATAGATGTTTTTCTGGAACTCTCTTGCTTTTTCTATGATCCAGCGGATGTTGGCAATTTGATCTCTGGTTCCTCTGCCTTTTCTAAAACCAGCTTAAAAATCTGGAAGTTCATGATTCACGTATTGCTGAAGCCTGGCTTGGAGAATTTTGAGCATTACTTTACTAGCATGTGAGATCAGTGCAATTATGTGGTATTTTGAGCATTCTTTGGCATTGCCTTTCTTTGGGATTGGAATGAAAACTGACCTTTTCCAGTCCTGTGGCCACTGCTGAGTTTTCCAAATTTGCTGGCATATTGAGTGCAGCACTTTCACAGCATCATCTTTCAGGATTTGAAACAGCTCAACTGGAATTCCATCACCTCCACTACCTTTTTTCGTAGTGATGCTTTGTAAGGCCCATTTGATTTCACATTCCAGGATGTCTGGCTCTAGGTGGGTGATCACATCATTGTGATTATCTGGATTATGAAGCTCTTTTTTGTACAGTTCTTCTGTGTATTCTTGCCACCTGTTCTTAATATTTTCTGCTTCTGTTAGGTCCATACCATTTCTGTCCTTTATTGAGCCCATTTTTGCATGAAATGTTCTCTTGTTATCTCTAATTCTCTTGAAGAGATCTCTAGTCTTTCCCATTCTGCTGTTTTCTGCTATTTCTTTGCATCAATCGCTGAGGAAGGCAAGTGTGAACATCAACATTCTAGGAATCAGCTAACTAAAATGGACTGGAATGGGTGAATTTAACTCAGATGACCATTATATCTACTAACGTGGGCAAGAATCTCTTAGAAGAAATGGAGTAGCCATCATGGTCAACAAAAGAGTCCGAAATGCAGTACTTGGATCCAATCTCATAAATAACTGAATGATCTCTGTTCGTTTCCAAGGCAAATCATTCAATATCACAGTATTCCAAGCCTATGCCCCAATCAGTAACACTGAAGAAGATGAAGTTGAAAGGTTCTATGAAGACCTACAAGACCTTTTAGAACTAACACCCCACACACACACACACAAAATGTCCTTTTCATTATAGCAGACTGGAATGCAAAAGTAGGAAGTCAAGAAGCAGCTGGAGTAACAGGCAATTTTTGCCTTGGGGTACAGAATGAAGCAGGGCAAAGGCTAATAGAGTTTTGCCAAGAGAACACACTGGTCATAGCAAACATCCTCTTCCAACAACACAAGAGAAGACTCTACACATGGACATCACCACATGGTCAACACAAAAATCAGATTGATAAATATTCTTTGCAGCCAAAGATGGAAAAATTCTATACAGTCAGCACAAACAAGACAGGGAGCTGACTGGCTCAGATCATGAGCTCCTTATTGCCAAATTCAGACTTAAATTGAAGAAAGTAGGGAAAACCACTAGCCCATTCAGGTATGACCTAAATCAAAGCTGGATTGGAAGTGAGAAATAGATTTAAGGGACTAGATCTGGTAGACAGAGTGCCTGATGAACTGTGGACGGAGGTTCATGACATTGTATAGGAAATAGGGATCAAGACCAACCCCATGGAAAAAAAATGCAAAAAAGCAAAATGGCTGTCTGAGGAGGCCTTAGAAATAGCTGTGAAAAGAAGAGAAGCGAAAAGCAGAAGAGAAAATGAAAGATATAAGCATCTGAATGCAGAGTTCCAAAGAATGGCAAGGAGAGAGAAGAAAGAACATCTCAGGAGATACCAAACACTTTTCTTTAATATTGCCAATAGCTTCTCATGGAGAAGGGGCTTCCATAACTCAATGAAGCTATGAGCCATGCTGTGCAGGACCACCTAGGATGGACAGGTCACAGTGAAGAGTTTTGATAGAAAGTGGTCCACTGGAGGAGGGAATGGCAAACCACTCCAGTGTTCTTGCCGTGAGAACACAAGAACTCCACGAACAGTATTCAAAAGCAAAAAGACCTGATACCAGAAGACGCAGCCCCAAGGGTGGAAGGTGTCCACTGTGCTACTGCGGAAGAGTGGAGGGCAATTACTAACAGCTCCAGAAAGAATGAAGCGGCCGGGCCTAAGCAGAAAGGACGCGCAGTGTGGATGTGACTGGTGGGGAAAGTAAAGTCCAGTGCTGTAAAGAACAGTATTGCATAGGAGCCTGGAGTGTTAGGTCCATGAATCAAGGTAAATTGGAAGTGGTCAAACAGGAGAGGGCAAGAGTGAACGTTGACATCTTAGGAGTCAGTGAACTAAGATGGACTGGAATGGGTGAGTGTAATTCAGATGAGCATTATCTCTACTACTGTGGGCAAGAATCCCTTAGAAGAAGTGGAGTAGCCATCATAGTCAACAAGAGTCCTAAACGCAGTGCTCGGGTGCCTTCTCAGAAGCGAATGAGAATGATCCCAGTTCGCTTCCAGCACAGCCATTCAACACCACAGTGACGCAAGTCTGTGCCCCAAACACATGCTGAAGAGGCTGAAGCTGCCAGTACTTTTTTGAAGTGGAGATAGCTCATGTGAAACGTGCACACGGACACAAACCAGCCAACTAGAGCTCTCGTGGCTTCACCTAAAAGCTTAGCTGAGAATCAGGTGTTACAGTATAAACTGACTACTTTACAAACAGTTGGAATACACTGAAGTTGCTTGCTCAGATGTTTAAGGCTTACTGTCTTTTAAGTTTGGCTAAGGGAGCATTTTCAGCAGTTTGGATTTAAAACTGCCACTTTTATGCCCTTTCTTTTGAAGTCTAGCCTTCTTGATCTAATTCAGGTCTTGGTGGCCTGTGTTTATATTTCTGGGTTTTAGACATTTGCAAGACAAAGACAGTTGCTTTTAGTTTTCCAAAGAACAGTTTTGTCACCTAAAGATATTAAAGCCATTGAAAAGATTTTTAATTAAACTGAAATTTATTTTACAAAGTTCTATGTTCTATAACGTTAGAGTTTAATTCATCATGTCTTCAAAGGTTTGTATAAGGCATTCAACAAAGACCATTCTGAGTTTACAGATTAAGCCAAAGCAGTATCAACTATTCTATTTTTCTTAGTCCTTCCATGTTAGTTCCCAGTTTTCAATTATTTTTTTACAAATCGGGTAACTCTATTGGCTAGTACATTCAGCTATTATTTCTTTAGGTAGGTAGGTAGGTTCAGTCCCTCAGTCATGTCTGACTCTTGTGACCCCATGGACTGTAGCCCGCCAGGCGCCTCCATCCATGGGATTTTCCAGGCAAGATTATGGGAATGGCTTGCCATTTCCTCCTCCAGTTGGCAATCTACATACCTTGTTGATCACACAATATAATTTTACAAGAGATGTAGCCATCTTATTTGAAGCCCATTTAAATATGCCTATTTTATGTACTTTTATCCAAATTTTGCCAACTTCTATACCTTTAATTTTACTTTCCATCAGGATCCAGGGAACAAACTTTGGTCTTAGAGGAGGGTTTTTAGAAGACTTTTTTCTTCTTTTCCTGTTCCCTGTCCATTTTACCTCAGTTCAGTTCAGTCACTCAGTCGTGTCCAACTCTTTGCGACCCCATGAATTGCAGCACTCCAGGCCTCCCTGTCCATCACCAACTCCCGGAGCTCACTCAGACTCACGTCCATCGAGTTGGTGAAGCCATCCAGTGATCTCATCCTTTGTCATCCCATTCTCCTCCTGCCCTCAATCCCTCTCAGCATCAGAGTCTTTTCCAATAAGTCAACTCTTCGCATGAGGTGGCCAAAGTCTGGAGTTTCAGCTTTAACATCAGTCCTTCCAATGAACACCCAGGACCGATCTCCTTCAGAATGGACTGTTTTGATCTCCTTGCAGTCCAAGGGACTCTCAATTTTACCTACTTTGATATAAAAAAGCTCTTGGATCCCCACAGTGGTGGAGGAGGTCAGGTATGTGGAATCTTCCCAGACTAGATATCGAATCTGTGTCCTCTGCACGGGCAGGTGGATTCTCACCCTCTGTTCCCCCAGAGGAGTCTTGTGTGTGTGTGTGTGTGTGTGTGTGTGTGTGTGTGTGTGTGTTTAAACAGAGTTTTCCCTATTGCTTCTTTGGTGCATAGTTTTTGAGTAAAAGTTGGCATATTGTATCGAATACTAGAGATGACACAAATGTACTTGGGTGGACATAGGTGAGCCTTGTGTTTTGACTGGGTTTTGGTATGGAGGTTTTGATCTGGATTTGAGTTTTGTCTCTGAATCCCTTCAGATGCTTTTAACTCTACCTCTTGGCTTAGCTGAGAGCTGGTGTCTTAAAGAGGTCTTCTCTGTCCTCTTTACCTTTGGCCTCAGGTCCTCTCTTCGAATGTGCTCCTCAAAGAGAGTCTCTCTCCGTGTTCTTGCCTCTCTCCCAGAATCAGAGCACTGTTACTGACTACTCAGCTTTTGCTGGTTTGGCTGTCCTGGGCAGGGATTGTGTCTGGTGTTACTGGGTTTGGTCTAAGTCTTAGGCAGGTGCCAGGATTCTGGGCATCAGGCGTGAGGTCTCCTCTGCGACCCTGCCTCTCTCCTAGTGGTCAAGAATCTCCAACAGTCTGAGCTCAGCATGTTTCCTTGCCTTTCCTCCATTGTAAGGTCATTGTTCTACTGCTCTGGGGGCAGTGAGCTCTCACCTGTGGTCTAAGGGCGACAGAATTTGATGCCTCTCTCCCAGGGGTTGGAAGTTTCTGCTCAGGATGGGAGACGGGGGTGAAGCATCAGGGCAGGACTTTCTGGTTTTCTCATCATGACTGCCGTACCCCTTTTCCAGACCTGCACCCATGGCAGGGAGGGCTTTCCCAGGGTTCTCTCCTTGCCCCTAATCTCCTGACTCTCAGGAGATCTACTGAAAAGAGACTTCAACTAGGTGGTCCAACCACTGTGTCTGTTTCTCCCAAAGGCCCTATAATATCCTGTCAGCTCAAATACGTTCTTTAGTAATTTAAGTTTTGCTTGAATTCTTCTCTTCCATTGTATGGGATCCAGGTAGGCAGCTGTTCGTGTCCCCTCTATCCCAGGAGCCCATTTTTCCCTTAGATTTCAGGTTTTTTGTTTGCTTTGTAACTTCAGTTATCTTGCTGGGCTTGAGAAAAAATTGTGAATTGGCAGATTATCTGTTTTTAAAGTGTTCATTGTAATAGTGAAAATGAAACTTTTTCCAGCTTTTTCAATTCTGAGTAGAAACTAGATGCCAATCATGGTACATTATTATTACTATTCCTATAAATAAGTCCTCTTTAAGAGAAATTAAGAAGCATGGAAAATAGCTATTTTTATTTATAAATGTTTCTAATATTTTGTGCTCTTCTTTCCTTTGATTTCCCTAAATTTTTATCTTATATCACTCTCTTTCAGGCCGAAGAATTTTCTTTATCGTACTCTGTTGTGTAGCTCATTTGGTGGCCCTTCAGTTTTTATTTAACTGAAAATGTATTTTATCTTCAGTTTTGAAGTATACTTTGGTGGGGGTAGAATTCTAGATTTTCTTATATTTTTATTCAGCATTTCAAAGATGCCAGACCCTTGTCTTCTGATTTTCACTGATTTAGATAGAAAGCAGTTATAATGCTTATCATTGTTTACTCACATGTTTTTCCATCTCTGGCTCATCTCAAAATGTTCTCATGACAATTAGAATAGAATTGTCTGAAGCTTTCCAGATGTGACTGAGTGTTTTAGAGGGATGAGCTCAAAGCACTGGCAGCGAGAAAATCTTCTGCAAGGAGGCCAAGGCAGGAAGCAGCTGTGTCATTACAGAAAAATGGAAGAAGGTTGAATTAGATGACCAGCTTGTCCCTTTTGTTTAGGATTTTCCCAGTTCTAGCCTTGCATACCTGGAAACCCCTCAATTTCCTCAAAACTGGGCAATTTGCTCAGGAATATCCCAGTTTTAGAACAGAAAGCCTTACATATTGGGCAACTCCTCAGTTTCACACAAACCCGGATGGCTGGTCACCCTACACCAACTTTTCTCTTTATCCATCCCCTTCTTTCTATCCTCTTTGCTATTATTAATAGCTTGGTTCATTTCCTTGAAAATTTTAATCTGGGTTGATGCAGTAGCCTGCTAACTGAATTTCTTGCTTTTATCATTGGCCTCATACATTGTTGATTTTAGCGGTCCTTTTCAAGTGTATGAACCCAGAACATACATAGCTTTCATGCATGTATGGCTTCTAAACCTAGCTTTCTGAAGCTAGTTCTGTATATGTTTTGCCTTGAGACCAAAGTTCCTCTCTGCTAGAAATTCGGTATCCCTTTGTTCTAACATTTGAAGAAACTATCCCCAGTCTGTGGGAACTGATCGATTTTGATTGTACAAAATGTTTTATATTTTTTAGCTCCAGTGTGCATCAATTGCCTGTGTCAAACCAGGTCTCAGCTCAGCTCAGTTCAGTTCAGTCGCTCAGTTGTGTCCGACTCTGCGACCCCATGAATCGCAGCACACCAGGTCTAGAGCAACTTTATTTTCTTTAATGATTTGATGGTGCCTGACAATTTCCAGCACTCTCTCTGTGGGATGAGTTTCAGTACACTCTTGTCCAGTCCAGAAGAAATTCAAGTGATCCCTGTCTTCTCAGGTTGCTACCTCAGGAACAAAAAGGAATTGTTCCTAGAAAAGTGTGCTCATTAAAACCAGATATTGAAAATATGATTTGGTTGCAAACAAAGTAAAACTAGTCAAGAAGGTGGAATGGATTTTGAATTAAGTTTAAGCTTGTGGCACTTGCGAATTAGGACAGTTTCTGTTCCCCAGTGGTTCTTGATTAGCAATAAGCCAGTTATTCTTGCCCTCCACTGATTTCTTGGGTGGAAAACCAATGCATTTCTCAACTAAAGCAGTTTTCTAGAAAGTTCAGGATTTTTCTAGAGAAGTTGTGGGCGTCTGAACTACCTTTGAGAGGTCCTTAATGAAGTTACAAGCGTGTGTGTGTGCTCAGCCATGTCCAACTCTTTTGCAACCCAAAGGACCATAGCCATCAGGCTCCTCTGTCCTTGGGTTTTCCCAGGCAAGAATACTGGAGTGCGTTGCCATTTCCTCCTCCAGGAGATCTTGCTAACCCAGGGATCAAACCCACATTTCTTGTGTCTCCTGCATTGGCAGGCGAATTCTTTACCACTATACCGCCTGCGAATCCCAAAAGTTATTTTACCAGTGCGAAATATTTTTACAATACCACTTCATAAGCAGCATGTGGAGGGAAGGTTTTCATTCTATCCTGTTTATTTCCAATTAACGTCATCACTGCCAAAAATGTTCATAAAATTATCAAGTCCTATGAGCACTCCAGGAATATATTTGGTAGGAGTTTTTGAAAGGAATTACTTGGTAACTGAAAGCCACAGACTTTGTATCTGAACTCCCTGGCTTGGAGACCATTTAGTAAGACTGCTTTGAACTTGCATTTTTCTTTTGAAGCAAATACATTTCTTCAAATGAAATCTTGCCTAGAAATGCCGTGTGTAGAAGGAAGAAAGAGCATTCCTCTGAACGAAGCATGGGGGCATGAGTGCTCACCATTTTCCTCTCCTCCCATATCTGCCGCATTACGAAGACACAGGATGATTAAAATTTACAAAAGTGTCGTGTCCAACTTGCGCACGATTGTAACATGTCCACCACCTGTATGAAAAATTGCTCCCCAAATTACATTCCTAGAAAGAGCACAGCAGAAATGTACAGTTTCCCTATCAGCTTGAAATTGGATATATCACATATTACAATATTTTTAAAAAGCTCAAAAGAGACCTTCCCCAAAAACTAGTATTTTAAAATCACTGTGTAAAAACCACCTTCATCTTAGGTATAAAATGCCTATTTGAAATGGTGAACTGTTATCTCTTTAAGACACATCTTTATAAACAAAATAATGATAACAACAATCATAAAGACAAAGTTACTATTTTTGGAATATGTTAGAGACTTTAACACGGAGAAGGCAATGGCACCCGACTCCAGTGCTCTTGCCTGGAAAATCCCATGGACAGAGGAGCCTGGTGGGCTGCAGTCCATGGGGTCACTAAGAGTCAGACACGACTGAGCAACTTCCCTTTCACTTTTCACTTTCATGCATTGGAGAAGGAAATGGCAACCCACTCCAGTGTTCTTGCCTGGAGAATCCCAGGGACAGGGGAGCCCGGTGGGCTGCCATCTATGGGGTCGCACAGAGTCGGACACGACTGAAGCGATTTAGCAGCAGCAGCAGGGACTTAAACTCAGAGAAATTTAAAATCACTTTTATTTCAGAGATTTGTTTTGTATTCTTCTGAATAAAAGGAATCCCTTTTTTAAATTGAATTTTGTGGAAACTCAGAGGGTAAATCAGTTTGAGGTTGAATTCTTCTGACTGAAGCAAGGAGAGGGTCCGGAAGCAGTCACTATTTACCTCCCCAGCAGCATGTCTTATGAGACCCAGGCCTCTTCTAGAGGCTGTAAAGCAGAGCGCTGAAGGATGAAGGCTCTGGAGTCAGTGAAACGAGATTTGGCTCACATCTTTGCCTCTTGTTAATTCATCAGCCTAACCTCCCTGAGTCTCAATTTCTTCATCTGAAAAATGAGAACAATTGCAGTTGAGAGCCCCCAAGAGTGGACTGCAGTCATTTCTTTTTCTCTGAATCCATGCTGCTCCGTCCATTAAGAGGTAGATTCTGTTTCCCACCCCCTTGAAAGTAGGCCAGCCTTGTGAATTCCTTTTACCAACAGATTATGGAGAAAATGACTCTGTGCCATTTCCAGTAACAAACCTCAGGAAGCTTTGCTAAGGTAGCTTCTGCTCAGGAAAGCCAGCTGCCATGCTACAAAGACGTCCAGATAAGACGCTTAGGTGGAGGAGAAATCAGGATGGCAGAGAGGTCACAGGTAGAACACAGACCCCACCAGAGAGCTGAGTGGAGTCCACAGGGATCAGCCCCACCATGAGCTGAAGTCAGAGGAGTGTAGGAGAACCACCTAGCTCAGATGAACTAAAATTTCTAACTAAATTTCTGACCCTCTGCAAAGTGAGAAATGACTGATATTGCGCATCAATCCTTGCCATTCTAGGGGTGTGTCTTAGGTAGCAATGGGAACCTGAAATAGAAAAAGAATCTGTCCCTTATGATGTCTGTTGAAATTAAATTAGACAGCAATCATATACTAAAACAAGAATTATCATATGGGGGAGAATTACAGTTAAATTCAACTCTTGTTAGTGATTGGATGGTAACAGTGAGTCAGAATTCCAGAGACCAATCCCTTTGTGGAGCTTACAACCTAGAAGGAGCAAACAGAAGTGATAATTTGTTAGAATGTACTGTCCAATGGGAAAACAAAGACTATGGGTGGAGCATCCACACACTCCCAGAGGAAAGTCATGGCCGGTCCAGACACTGAAAGGACAGAGTGTGGCTGGGCTGGCTGGGGTTCAGCAGGGAGGTCACGGTGGCCGGGACACACGGGGCAATGTGCAGCATGGAGGGAGACTGTGCTGGCCGCCAGGGGCAGGATGGGAACTATAGTGAGATCTTTGGCTACTCTAAAACATTGAGAAAGAGGTGTTTTGTCTCTTGAAAGAGATTGTATTTTTTTTTTCAAAACTGTGAAATGGAAACTCAGCAACAGTTGAAATACCTGATATTATCACCTTCCTAACACTAACCACTTCCAACAAATTAGCATGTTTTGTTCGTTTGTTTCAGTTCACTTCAGTTGCTCAGTATGTCCAACACTTTGCGTCCCCATGGACCGCAGCACGCCAGGCCTCCCTGTCCATCACCAACTCCTGTAGCTTGCTCAGATTCATATCCAATGAATCAGTGATGCCATCCAACCATCTCATCCTCTTTCTTCCCCTTCTCCTCCTGCCTTCAATCTTTCCCAGCATCAGGGTGTTTTCCAGTGAGTCAGTTCTTCGCATCAGGTGGACAAAGGATCGGAGTTTCAGCTTCAGCATCAGTCCCTCCAATGAACACCCAGGACTGATCCACTTTAGGATGGACTGGTTGGATCCCCTTGCAGTCCAAAGGACTCTCAAGAGTCTTCTCCAACAACATAGTTCAAAAGCATCAATTCTTTGGTGCTCAGTTTTCTTTATAGTCCAACTCTCACATCCATACATGACCACTGGAAAAATCATAGCTTTGACTAGATGAACCTGTGTTGGTAAAATAATGTCTGCTTTTTAAGATGCTATCGAGGTTGGTCATGGGCTTCCCTGGTGACTGAATCAGTGAAGATCTGCCTGCAGTGCTGGAGACCTGCATTTGATCCATGGGTTGGGAAGATCCCCTGGAGAAGGGAATGGCTACCCACTCCAGAAAGAATGAAGAGACAGAGCCAAAGCAAAACAATGTCTTGTTGTGGATGTGACTGGTGATGGAAGTAAGTCCAATGTTGTAAGGAACAATATTGTATAGGAACCTGGAATGTCGGGTCCATGAATCAAGGTAAATTGGAAGTGGTCAAACAGGAGATGCCAGGAGTGAACATCAGCATTTGAGGAATCAGGGAACTAAAATGAACTGGAATGGATGAATTTCATTAGGATGACCATTATATCTTCTACTGTGGGCAAGAATCCTTTAGAAGAAATGGAGTAGCCATCATAGTTAACAAAAGAATCCAAAATGCAGTACTTGGGTGCAATCTCAAAAACGACAGATTGATCTCTGTTTCCAAGGCAAACCATTCAATATCATAGTAATCCAAGTCTATGCCCCAACCAGTAGCGCTGAAGAAGCTGAAGTTGAACGGTTCTATGAAGACCTACAAGACCTTCTAGAACTAACACCTAAAAAAGATGTCCTTTTCATCATAAGGGACTGGATTGCAAAAGTAGGAAGTCAAGAGATACCTCGAGTAACAGGCAAGTTTGGCCCTGGAGTACAGAATGAAGTAAGGCAAAGGCTAACAGAGTTTTGCCAAGAGAATGCACTGGTCATAGCAAACACCCTCTTCCAACACACAAGAGAAGACTCTACACATGGACATCACCAGATGGTCAATACAAAAATTAGATTGATTATATTCTTTGCAGCCAAAGTTGGAGAAGCTCTATACAGCCAGCAAAAACAAGACAGGGAGCTGACTATGGCTCCAGTCATGAACTCCTTATTGCCAAATTCAGACTTAAATCTAAGAAAGTAGGGAAAACCATGAGACCATTCAGGTACGATCTAAATCAAATCCCTTATGATTATAAGGTAGAAGTGAGAAATAGACTTAAGGGACTAGATCTGATAGACAGAGTGCATGAAGAACTATGGATGGAGGTTCGTGACATTGTACAGGAGGCAGTGATCAAGACCATCCCCAAGAAAAAGAAATGCAAAAAAGCAAAATGGTTGTCTGAAGAGACCTTACCAAGAGCTGAGAAAAGAAGAGAAACTTAAGGCAAAGGAGAAAAGGAAAGATACCCATCTGAATGCAGAATTGCAAAGAATAGCAAGGAGAGATGAGATAAGAAAGCCTTCCTCAGTTACCAATCCAAAGAAATAGAAGAAAACAATAGAATTGGAAAGAAGGAACTCTTAAAAGAAAAACATTAGAGATACCAAGGGAATATTTCATGTAAAGATGGGCTCGATAAAGGACAGGTTTGGTACGGACCTAATAGAAGCAGAAGATATTAAGGAAAGAAGGCAAGAATGCACAGAACTATACAAAAAATATCTTCATGACTCAGATAATCACGATGATGTGATCACTCAGCTAGAGCCAGACATCTTGGAATGTGAAGTCAAGTGGGCCTTAGGAAGCATCACTATGAACAAAGCTAGTGGAGGTGATGGAATTCCAGTTGAGCTATTTCAAATCCTGCAAGATGATGCTGTGAAAGTGCTTCACTCAATATGCCAGCAAATTTGGAAAACTCAGCAGTGACCATAGGACTGGAAAAGGTCAGTTTTCATTCCAATCCCAAAGAAAGGCAATGCCAAAGAATGTTCAAACTGCCACACAATTGCACTCATCTCACAAGCTAGTAAAGTAATGCTCAAAATTCTCCAAGCCAGGCTTCAGCAATACGCGAACCATGAACTCCCTGATGTTCAAGCTGGTTTTCGAAAAGGCAAAGGAAATTGCCAACATCTGCTGGATCATCGATAAAGCAAGAGCATTCCAGCAAAACATCTCTTTCTGCTTTATTGACTATGCCAAAGCCTTTGACTGTGCGGATCACAACAAACTATGGAAAATTCTACAAGAGATGAGAATCCAGACCATCTTACCTGCCTCTTGAGAAATTTGTGTGCAGGTCAAGAGTAACATTTAGAACCAGATATGGAACAATGGACTGGTTTTAAATTGGAAAAATAGTATGTCGAGTATGTTTATTGTCATCCTGCTTATTTAACATCTACACAGAGCACATCATGTGAAAAGTCACGCTGGATGAAGCACAAGCTGGAATCAAGATTGCTGGGAGAAATATCAATAACCTCAGATATGCAAATGACACCATCCTTATGGGAGAAAGCAAAGAACTAAAGAGCTTCTTGATGAAAGTGAAAGAAGAGAGTGAAAAAGCTGGCTTAACACTCAGCATGCAAAAAACAGAGATCATGGCATCCAGTCCCATCTCTTCATGGCAAATAGAAGGGGAAACAGTGGAAACAGTGACAGCTTATTTTCTTAGGCGCCAATAAGACTGCAGACTTTAGCCATGAAATTAAAGAAATTAAAGAATGCTTGCTCCTTGGAAGAAACACTATGACCAAATTAGACAGCATATTAAAAAGCAGATAAAGTGCTTTGATGACAATGGTCCATCTATCAAACTATGGTTTTTCCAATGGTCATGTATGGATGTGAGAGTTGGAATATAAAGAAAGCTGAGCAATGAAGAATAGATTCTTTTGAACTGTAGTGTTGGAAAATACTTTTGAGAGTCCCTTCAACTGCAAGATCAAACCAGTCAATCCTAAAGGAAATCAGTCTTGAATATTCTTTTGAAGGACTGAAACTCCAATACTTTGGCCACCTGATGCGAAGAACTGACTCATTTGAAAGGACCCTGATGCTGGGAAAATTGAAAGCAGGAGGAGAAGGGGACAACAGAGGATGAGATGGTTGGATGGCATCACCGACTCAATGGACATGAGTCTGAGCAAGTTCCAGGAGGTGGTGATGGACAGGGAGGCCTGGCATGCTGCAGTCCATGGGGTCCCAAGGAGTCAGACATGACTGAGCCACTGAACTGAACTGAGGCTGGTCATCGCCTTCTTCCAAGAAGTAAGCATCTTTTAATTTCATGGCTTCACTCACCATCTGCAGTGATTTGGGGGCCCAAGAAGATAAAGTCTGTCACTGTTTCGATTGTTTCCCCATCTATTTGCCATGAAGTGATGGGACTGGATACCATGATCTGCACTTTTTGAACTTTGAGTGTTGAGCCAGGTTTTCATTCTCCTCTTTCCCTTTCATCAATAGTCTCTTTTAGCTCGTCACTCTCTGCCATAAGGCTGGTGTCATCTGCGTGTCTGAGGTTACTGATATTTCTCCTGGAAATCTTGATTCCAGCTTGTGCTTCCTTCAGCTTGACATCTCGCATGATGTACACTGCCTATAAGTTAAATAAGCAGGGTGACAATATACAGCCTTGCTGTATTCCTTTCCTAATTTGGAACCCATTATTCACTTATGCCCAAGCCTTTGACTGTGTGGATCACAATAAACTGTGGAAAATTCTGAAAGAGATGGGAATACCAGACCACCTTACCTGCCTCTTGAGAAATCTGTATGCAGGTCAGGAAGCAACAGTTAGAACTGGACATGGAACAATAGACTGGTTCCAAATAGAAAAAGGAGTACGTCAAGGCTGTATGTTATCACCCTGCTTATTGAACTTCTATGCAGAGTACATCATGAGAAACACTGGGCTGGAAGAAGCACAAGCTGGAATCAAGATTGGTGGAAGAATGATCAATAACCTCAGATATGCAGATAACACCACCCTTATGGCAGAAAGTGAAGAGGAGCTAAAAAGCCTCTTGATGAAAGTGAAAGAGGAGAGTGAAAAAGTTGGCTTAAAGCTCAACATTCAGAAAATGAAGATCATGGCATCTGGTCCCATCACTTCACGGCAAATAGATGAGGAAACAGTGGCAGTGTCAGCTTTTATTTTGGGGGGCTCCCAGATCACTGCAGATGGTGACTGCAGCCACGAAATGAAAAGATGCTTACTCCTTGGAAGGAAAGTTATGACCAATCTTGATAGCATATTCAAAAGCAGAGACATTACTTTGCCAACAAAGGTCTAATCAAGGTTATGGTTTTTCCTGTGGTCATGTATGGATGTGAGAGTTGGACTGTGAAGAAAGCTGAGCACTGAAGAATTGATGCTTTTGAACCGTGGTGTTGGAGAAGACTCTTGAGAGTCCCTTGGACTGCAAGGAGATCCATCCAGTCCGTTCAAAATGAAATCAGTCCTGGGTGTTCATTGGAAGGACTGATGCTAAAGCTGAAATTCCAGTACTTTGGCCATCTCATGTGAAGAGTTGACTCATTGGAAAAGACTCTGACGCTGTGAGGGATTGGGGGCAGGAGGAGAAGGGGACGACAGAAGATGAGGATGAGATGGCTGGATGGCATCACCGACTTGAAGGACATGAGTTTGAGTGAATTCCAGGAGTTGGCGATGGACAGGGAGGCTTGGTGTGCTGAGATTCATGGGGTCACAAACAGTCAGGCACGACTGAGAAATTAAACTGAACTGAACTGATTCACTTGTTTACTTGTTTACATTCTGCCCTTCCTACTGAAATGTAAGATCTACAAAACATTTCCTGTTTCTATTTCATTTTTGTACCTAAAACATGAAAGGGTTCCTGTCACTGATACTTTAGACATATTTTTTGGTGAAGGAATTCATGAATAAAAAAATTTGTTGATGACAAACTTTTCCTCAACACTTTATAGTTGACAAAATGCTTTTTCATAGGTTATCTCATTCTAACGTTACAAACACAGTCAGGTAAGTGATCTTAGTCCATGTTATTAATGTGATGATAATCATAATACTATTTCAAGTGGAGACTGAGCTGCAGCAAGTTAAAAGATTTTACCAATGAGGTCTCCCTGAAGACCAGATGCAAGGTAGCTAAACCAATTTTAGGAGGTGTTCAAGTTTTTCTTTGTATTGTCTCACCTTTGTGTGTATGTATATATATGTAGGTGATTTACAATATTGGACTAGTTTCGGGTATACAAAAGTGATTCAGGTAAACACAGCTATTCTTTCTCAGATTCTCCGATTATGGGCTATTATAAGATATTGAATATGGTTCCCTATGCTGAACATCCAGGGAAGGCAATGGCACCCCACCCCAGTACTCATGCCTGGAAAATCCAATGGACAGAGGAGCCTGGTAGGCTGCAGTCCATGGGGCGCTAAGAGTCAGACACAACTGAGCGACTTCACTTTCACTTTTCACTTTCCTGCATTGGAGAAGGAAATGGCAACCCACTCCAGTGTTCTTGCCTGGAGAATCCCAGGGACGGGGGAGCCTGGTGGGCTGCCGTCTGTGGGGTCGCACAGAGTCGGACACGACTGAAGCGACTCGGCAGCAGCAGCGGCAGCACGCTGTACACCAGGACTTTGTTTTCTGTTCTCTATATAGTAGTGTGCATCTGTATATCCCAAACTCCTAATTTATCCCTTCCTCTCCCACCTCCATTTCTCTTTGGTAACCCTAAATTTGTTTTCTATGTGAGTCTATTTTTGTTTTGTAAATAAGCTCATTTGTATTGTAATTTTAGACTTTATATGTAAGTGATATTAGGTATTTGTCTTTCTAATTCTGAATTACTTCACTCTTAGTGTGAGAATCTCTGGGTCCATCCATGGTGCTGCAAATGGCAGGATTTCATTCTTTTTCACGGCTGAGTAATATTCCAGCGTGTACACGTACATATATGTGTACACATCTTCTTTATCCATTCATAAAGGGTATTGATAGGTATTCAGGTTGCTTCCACGTTTGTGCATTATAAACAGTGCTGCTATGAACATAGGGGTGCGTGTATTATTTTGAATTAGAGTTTTCTCCAGATGTATGCCCAGGGGTGAGATTGCGGGGTGGCATGATAGATCCACCATATGACAGGTCACATGACAGACTTAGTTTCTTCAGGAGTCTCCACACTGCTGCGGTTTTTTCTTTTTGCTGGGGGCTTGTGGGACTTTAGTTCCCGGGACAGGGATTGAACCTGGGCCCTCAGCAGTGAGAGCATGGAGTCCTAAGTGGTGGACAGCCAGGGAATTCCCCATACTGTTCTCCATAGTGGCTATACTAACTTACATCCCCACCCAACTGTGAAGGAGATTTCCTTTTCTCCGGACCCTCTCCAGCATTTATTATGTGTAGACTCTTGACGATGGCCATTCTAAGTGGTATGCTGCTGCTGCTGCTGCTAAGTTGCTTCAGTCGTGTCCGACTCTGTGCAGCCCCTTAGACGGCAGCCCACCAGGCTCCTCTGTCCCTGGGATTCTCCAGGCAAGAACGCTGCAGTGGGTTGCCATTTCCTTCTCCACTAAGTGGTATACTGTCTTGTTTTTTTGAAACAGTGTCACAGTGCACATTTTTTACTTGATAACTGAAAATTTTTCATCATACATTTAAGCAGTTCAAAGGGTGTAACTTCTAGCATAATGGCAATCTGACATTTTTCTTTTGTGTAACAAATCCAACCTGAATATAAAAGCCTTTTGATACCCACTATTCTTTTTTTAAAGTATATGTAAGCAAGTTTTTCTCTAACAGAAGAAAATTTTGACATATTTTTTCATATTAAATTTCTTTTTCTTTGAGTTCATATTCCCATTCTATTTCCTTCACATGATTTTTTCTTTAAAATATATTTTATATTTGAAAGGATTGATTCAGAATTCTCTGAATCAACATGGTGTTTGTTATAAACTGAAATTTAAATATTTTATTTCTTATGATAATAAGGCTCCAGACTGAGTTTTCCTTACAGTTATCATTAATAAATAGCTAATAAAAATGACAGAGAAGTAGTACAAATGTTAATAAATCATCAACATAAAATGTAAAATTTATTGCATTTCTTAAGAAGATGAATAGGGATTTTCGTCATGCATGCAGGGTAAATTTTACTTATTTTTTAAAAACACAGGGTTTAGTGTCAGTTTTATTCCTGTTTAACATTTTTTTCTGTGAATATTTGCATAAATAGATGAGAATAAAAAGTTATGTAACTAGCAACGACTCTTTGATTCTTTGACATATCTTTAAAGTTATATTACAAAAATTTCTTAGTGATCTATCATCAAAGGTTATGTTTAATAAGTATAAGCTCTAACTCAGAGGAGTTGTGAAAAGCAGAGAATTGGGAAGCACCTACCCTGAGAAAGGGTTTGCTACGTAAGCATCCATTCCGGGCACCTGTACTGACGTCTGGAAATGACGTCGTGGTGCATGCCTGAGGATTCCCACCTTGGGTACAGCAGCAGATGCCGAGCATGCGTGAAAACTGTGCTGAGGGGTGTCTGTAAAAAAGGAGGGAAGAGAGGACAACCTGGGAAATATGATCAAGCAGTATTTTCAGCTGGGCATGTGTCTGGAAGTTGAGGATTTGGAAACTGATTCTTTCAGAAATGTCTGCATGGCTGTGTTTACCAAACTTCCATTCTGTCTTAGATATTAAAGAATCTGCATGCGATCCAGGTGCCCTGGGTTCGATCCCGGGTTGAGAAGATCCCCTGGAGAAGGAAGTGGCAATCCACTCCAGTTCTCTTGCCTGTGAAATCCCCTGGATGGAGGAACATGGTGGGCTACAGTCCATGGGGTCGCAGAGTCAGACAGGACTGGGCAACTAACAGTCTGTCTTTTGTCTTGTATATTCTCCAGGCCAGAACACTGGAGTGGGCAGCCGTTTCCTTCTCCAGGGGATCTTCCTAACCCAGGGATCAAACCCAGGTCTCCCTCACTGGAGTCAGATTCTCTACCAGCTGAGCCACCAGGGAGGCCCATAGCGCCATGTAGCCTTTGGAATCCAGTGGTTCCCCGATCCCAGTGTGAAGATTACTGCTTAGAAGGACAGACTGTCCAGTTGCTCAGTGTCTGAAGGGGCAATGGATGCATAACGGGAAAATACCCCCTGAAAGCATAACCTCAAAGGAAGCAAGAGGCGGGAGAATGAGGCACAGAGAGAAAGGAAATTCCTTAGAACAAGGGCGTGGAGTGGCTGAAGCAAGGAAGCGCAGGGGTGTTGCTCTACAAGCCTGGGCTGCTGGGGATGGGATTGGGAGAGTCCCATGGGGGGTCTTTAAGGAGAGGTCGTCTTCAGGTCACTGGGGATTTTTAGGTGAAACTCCTCTTAGACTCTCAAGGGAAAATGTGACAGGAAGAAGAAGTGTGGCAGAGGAGCCAGGTGGAGACAGCCGTATATCTTCACACGCTAGTTTAGATATTTTGCTTGTTTGGTATCTGTTGTAGTCAAGCAAACAGTGCCAGAAGATGCAGAGCTGCCCTCTTCAGCGTGGCGACCACCGGCCACTCGTGGCTTCGGGCAACTGACACCACGTGACTTATCAGGATTAAGGTGTATTGTGTGCAAAATACTCACCGAATTTCGAAGATGCAGACTGAGGAAAAGAATGTAAAATAGCTCCTTAATTATATTTGTGTTAACAGCACTTCAAAATTACTTTTTGAGATATATTAGGTTGAGTGAAATGTATTATTAGCGTTACTTTCAACATTTTTTTGACTTTTTAAAATGCGGTTACTAGAAAATTTTGAATTGTATGCACAGCCCATATTTTCTCTTCAATAGTTCTGGGCTAGAGTTTCTCTTCTACTTGAGGAATTTCTAACATCAAAATAATTTTAAAGTCATGTTATAAATAAAATTAAAAGACATTAGAAAACAATAAGGCCACCTTATAAAATTTTTTAAATGCGAAAGATATTTAAAAATGCTCAAGACCCAATGAGCATTATTAAACAGAATAGTGCATTTATGATCCCAAACCTGAAAAAATTAAGCCCACATTCGGAAAAATAGCTGAAAAAATTGTCACAAAAATATCAATAGCTAACTTTTCATTAGTGACGGGATCATGTGTGAGGGTGGCTTTTTGGTCTTTATCCTTTTATTGCCTAATTATTCAAAACAGACATACACACCTTTCACTATTACTTTTTAAAACAGCATAATGGGTGATGTTGAGCATCTTTTCATGTGTTTGTTAGCCATCCGTATGTCTTCTTTGGAGAAATGCCTATTATCAGAGAAATGCGAATCAAAACCACAATGAGGTACCACTTCACACCAGTCAGAATGGCTGCGATCCAATCTGCAAGCAATAAATGCTGGAGAGGGTGTGGAGAAAAGGGAACCCTCCTACATTGTTGGTGGGAATGCAAACTAGTACAGCCACTATGGAGAACAGTGTGGAGATTCCTTTAAAAATTGCAAATAGAACTACCTTATGACCCAGCAATCCCACTGCTGGGCATACACACCAAGGAAACCATAACTGAAAGAGACACATGTACCCCAATGTTCATCGCAGCACTGTTTGTAATAGCCAGGACATGGAAACAACCTAGATGTCCATCAGCAGAGGAATGGATAAGAAAGCTGTGGTACATATACACAATGGAGTATTACTCAGCCGTTAAAAAGAATTCATTTGAATCAGTTCTGATGGATGAAACTGGAGCCGATTATACAGAGTGAAGTAAGCCAGAAAGAAAAACACCAATACAGTATACTAACACATATATATGGAATTTAGAAAGATGGCAATGACGACCCTGTATGCAAGACAGGAAAAAAGACACAGCTGTGTATAACGGACTTTTGGACTCAGAGGGAGAGGGAAAGGGTGGGATGATTTGGGAGAATGGCATTCTATCATGTATACTATCATGTAAGAATTGAATCGCCAGTCTATGTCTGACACAGGATACAGCATGCTTGGGGCTGGTGCATGGGGATGACCCACAGAGATGTTATGGGGAGGGAGGTGGGAGGGGGGTTCATGTTTGGGAACACATGTAAGAATTAAAGATTTTAAAATTAAAAAAAATAAAAAAAATAAAATAGCATAATGGGAACATATTTACAAACTATGTAACAAAAATTAATGCAAAAAAATGAACAGAAGTAATGAGAAGTGCTTGTTTCTATTGTCTTGGGCAATTACAATAGCACAATTAACTATGTGAATGATGGCAAATACGTAGGAATACTTTATACCATTTCTCCTTCATTGTCTGTTATCAATTAAGCCTTCTATTTGCTTTCATTATCAATAAACTTCAAAGTAGTGGATGCTAAAGAAAAGAAGGCATTACGTTTCCGTGGATACCAAGGGAAGAACCACGCTCAGTGTTTCAAAAGCAGTCTGCAAGAAAAGTCTGTCTAATTGACCAGCACACCAAAGCCCAAGTGTTCAAAAAGCATTTCATGGAGCTGATCCCAATACAAAAAATTAAAAATGAGAATTAATTGATTTGAAGAGCTTTCGGGTATGGCTGCAAATATTCAGCTATGTTTGATCAACACTGAATGGAAAGTGAATTGAGTTCTCCCAGAATTTGCATCCTTGGCATTCACTTTTAAAAATTGTTTTTAGTTTGCTAGAGCAGTAATTTTCTAATTATACTCAACTAGCAAAAAGGGAATTCTGCAGTTCCCAAAAGTACCTAATTTACAATCAAGGAGCTATTCCACTGAAACTGTGTGAATCTGTTTGCTCCCATCTCTGGTTCATAAGCTTGTAAGCCCATGATTCATTTAAAGGGTGAAGATACACAGCCCAAAATACAAGAAGCCCTGATTGTTGGAAGCTTTCTGAACAGCAACGGCAAGAAGACAGCTTAATAAAGAAGAGGAAAGGTATCTAAACCCAGCAAGAGGGCAACAGTTCAGCATTCCTACCGATCACTGATCTGATTTTTAATCTTCTCCAGCTCATCAACTTCTTTCTCTTCTTAATAACTGCTTTATTGGTTTGTGTTTCTCCTGAGGCTCAAGAATAGAGAAAGAAGCTTCTATGAAAATTTCAGGGCTGGGTCATTCAGACTTTCTCTGACGACTCACTTCTACATTCATGACCTCCTGGGCCAACACTGTCAGCAGCAGAAGGCTTGCCTTTGACACCTTTTCACTGTGGTGGGCTTCATAGGATCCAAGGTAACTGGAAACAGATGTGGGTGGAAAATTGCTCTTTCGGGAAAGGCGATGCGTCCTGTGATGGCAGCTTGTACACGTGAACAAAGTGCTCTAAGAGCTCAGAGGACACAGTGACGTGCAGCGATTCTGTTCAGCTTTATGAACAGGGTTGTGGATTTGGGGAAGGCTTCACAAAGAAGTGTGATACCAGGGCCCATTCTCATCAGCAAGAGAGTGGAAAGCAAGTGGGGTGATGGCCTAAAGCAGCGGTCCCCAGACATTAACACCGATCGCTGGACCTTGCCCCTAGGGTTTCTGACTAAGTCATTTGGAAGCAGGGTTTGAGAATTTTTGTTGATGTTCAGTCGCTAAGTTGTGTCCAGCTCTTCTGCAACCCTGTGGACTATATAGCCAGCCAGGTTCCTCTCTCTGTCCATGACATTTCCCAGGCGAAAATACTGGGTTGGGTTACGATTTCCTTCTTCAGGGGATCTTCCCAACTCAGGGATCAAACCCGGGTTTCCCACATTGCAGGCAGACTCTTTGCCCTCTGAGCCACCAGGGAATTTTGTAATTTTGTAATTCTTCTGAGAAATGGGGTACGTACTGCCATATCAGTAAGCAAAGATGTCACAGTCACCAGCAACTGCAGCCCTCCAAACTGAGCTTCTGAGTCCTAAGAGCATTCGGGGGAAAGAACACCTGAGATTTGGCAGCCATCAGCCTGCAGTCGGTCCCTATGGTGACCCTCAAGGAAGCTCAGTTCAGTTCAGTTCAGTGTCCAACTCTTTTGGACCCCATGGACTGCAGCAAGGAAGCTCAGGGTGTGAAAAACGCAAGATGCTGGCCCCAGAGAGCTGAGACGCAGATAAAGGGAATGATTTCAGTAAGCTCAGACTCTTACATCTGCCCATACATAGGAAAGTGCTCAGTTCCTTAACTTGGGATATCTGGGTTCCCTTAATTTACAATAATCTTCTGATGTTCAGACGATCTGCTCTTTATCCCTAAACTTCTATATCAGCTGGCTCCTCCTTTTGGAGCTCCTTCCTTGGAGCAGTTCTCTCAAGGTTACTTGAGATGCTGTTTCCTGGTCCTGAAGTCCTAAAAATCCCCACCGAATAAAACATAACTCTCAAGCTTTGGGTTGTGAATGCTTTTTAAGCAGACGCTTTCTCTGCAGGCAGAGTTCTAGGTGATGCTGTTGCTCCTTGTCCAAGCACCACATCGCTGCCCAAGGTCACGAAGCACTAAAATCATCAGTCCATATAAGGTCTCTTGGCTGCCTTTGTTCATTTATTTCCTTTTTTTCTCCACTTTCTACCCCTGTTTCCCTCACTTAGGCAGTTGTCTTAGGGAAGGTGGAAACTGACCCTGAGACTGGGATCTGCATGTTGTTTTTTTTTTTTTTTTGGTTAGAGACAGCAAATGGAATATTTCCAGCCTTATCAGTGAACAAGAGCTGCCATAGTCCTCACTGACTGCAGCCCTCCAGTGTGAGCTGGCGAGCCCTGAGGAAATTTAGGAAGGAGAAGAATTCCTGCCATATAGCTTCCATCAGACTGCAGCCACTCCCTGTGGTGAGCCCTGAGGGAACTCGGGATGTGAAGATATAGGACACAGGCGCCCAGATAGCTCAGGTGCATGTCAAAAGCCTCATTTCAGTGAGCCCAGACTCTCGAATTCCCCATATACAGAAAGGCACCGCTGCTGCTGCTGCTAAGTCACTGCAGTCCCTTAATTTGAGATAGCTGGTTTTCTCTTAATTGACAATAATCTTCTCACATTCACATTACCTGCACCTAGTTACACAGCTTCTATATAACCTGGCTCTCCCTTCCCACCACCTCAGAACACATCTCTCAGGGTTAATTGAGATGCTGCCTCCCGGCTTGAAGTCCTAAAAATCCCCACTGCATAAAGCATAACTCTCAACTTTTAGGTTGTGAATATTTTTTGTGTCTACAGGGATCTTAGGAGATACCCCAGTTAGGAAGTGGGGGAAGGCGAGATTGGGCAAAGAGACCAGCTGACTCACAATCAGTCTCCACTGGGGCCTCAGACAATGCTGTGAGGATATTCCAGAGCTGCGGTGGACCTTCAGGGTCATCTTCAAAAAGTCAGGGTGAAAGTCGCTCAGTCGTGTCCAACTCTTTGCAACCCCATGGATTTTACAGTCCATGGAATTTTCCAGGCCAGAATATTGGAGTGGGTAGCCTTTCCCTTCTCCAGGGGATCTTCCCAACCCAGCAATTGAACCCAGGTCTCCCGCATTGCAGGCTGATTCTTTACCAGCTGAGCCCCAAGGAAAGCCACAAGGGTCATCCCCAGTTGAGACAAAAGTTGGCCTTTGTGTTTCCACACCAGTTGATTGTTGGCTGCTGGCAGTCCCTGGAAGGGGACATGACCCTGGGTGAGGCAGTTTCTGATGCTAGGGTAGTGCCCAGGGGGAACTGCTATCAGAGGCTGAAATTCCTTGCAGCTGAAGAAGGGAAGCTTTTGATGCAAAGTAAACTAGGTGTGTGTATACTGATCGCTAGGGTTATTTATGATGTATTGTTCAGTGAGAAAAACAAGTTTCAGAAACACGTGTGCAGTATCATTCCGTTTTCAAAAAACAAACATTTTTGTTATTTTTGTAAATTTCTTGTGTGTTTGAATTTAGAAAGGAAACTGAGGTCTTTACACAAGTTACTTCATGAGTATGGAAGTACGAAAGGGAAGGGGAAATTTAATGAGATTATTAACCTTTTTTTTGTTATATATCTGTCTTTATTTTTACTTTTTAATGAAATATAGTTGACATAGAATATCGTTATTTTGAAGTGTACTGCTTAGTGATTTGAAATTTTCAAATATTAAGAAATGATCGCCATGATAAGTGTAGTAACCATTTGTCCCCATACAATGTTATTACAATATTCAGTTCAGTTCAGTTCAGTCGCTCAGTCATGTCCAACTCTTTGCAACCCCATGAATCACAGCACGCCAGGCCTCCCTGTCCGTCACCATCTCCCGGAGTTCACTCAGACTCATTCTTGGCCATATTTCTTGTGCTGGATATTGTGTCTGTGTGGCTTATTTATCTTACAAATGGAGGCTTGAACCATTTAATCTCCTTCACCCGTTTCCTCCTCTTCCCTCTGGCAAACACCTGTTTGCTCTCTGTATCACTGAGTCTGTTTCCATTTTGTTTTGTTCAGTTTTTGCTTTTTGCATTCCATATAAGTGAGATCAAAAGGTATTTGTTTGTCTCTGTCTGACTTATTTCACTTGGCATAATACCCTGAATTTTGTCCACTCATATTGTCGCAAGTGGCAAAAATATTTTTAATGACTGAGCAATATTCCACTCTGGAGAAGGAAATGGCAACCCTCTCCAGTGGGGTTCTTGCCTGGGAAATCCCACAGACAGAGAAATCTGGCAGGATGCAGTTTATGGTCCACAGAAGAGTCACATACAACTTAGAAACTAAACAAAAACAACAATATTCCATTGCATATATATATATATATATATATATATATATATATATATATATATATATATATACATCTCACAGATTCTTTATCCATTCATCTATTGGTGGATACTTAGGTTGCTTCCAGGTACTGACTAGTATAAATAATGCTCCAGTGAAAATTGTAGTGCATATATGTTTTTGAATTATTCTCTTTGTTTTCTTTGAGCAAATACTAAGAAGCAAGCTTGGTGGATCATATGGTAGCTCTTTTTTTTTTTAATTTTTGAGGAGCCTCCATACTTTCCCATAGTGCCTGCACCAATTTACAACCCACCACCAGTACAGTACACCCT
Source organism: Budorcas taxicolor (assembly GCF_023091745.1). NCBI lineage: Eukaryota > Metazoa > Chordata > Mammalia > Artiodactyla > Bovidae > Budorcas > Budorcas taxicolor. Next base: position 220,349,586 of record NC_068910.1, on the reverse strand, counting down.
TTCCCCACTTCCTCCCCAATACTTGCTATTTGTTGCTTTGTTGATAATAACCATTTTGACAGATACGAGGTGGTATTCCATTGCAATGAATAATGATGAATGACATTGAACATCTTTTCATGTGTCTTGGCCGCCTGTGTGTTTTTGGAAGAATGCCTACTCAGCTCATCTGCCAATTTTTAAATCAAGTTGCAGTTTTTTTAGTTGAGTTGTTGTCAGCTATTTTCATCATATATCTTGTGCTGTTTTCATGATTAAGTGAACATGTCAATTAGATACATTTTTAATGCTATTTTTGTCTTTTTAATTCTTTTGTCATTTTTGGCCACACTGCAAGGCATTGGGGAATCTTGAAAGTGAAAGTGAAGTCGCTCAGTCGTGTCCAACTCTTTGCGACCCCGTGGACTGTAGCCCACCAAGCTCCTCTGTCCATGGGATTCTCCAGACAAGAGTACTGGAGTGGGGTGCCATTTCCTTCTCTTAGCTCCCCAATTAGGGATCAAACCCATGCCCCCTGCAGGGGAAGCATGAAGCCCTAAGCACTGGACTTCCAAGAAATGTCCTTAGTTAGACGCAATTACAATGTGGCTTATTCATATTACAAAAGGAATATACATCCACCTCTGCATTCACTTACAATGCAAATTTCTTCAGTGTATTTGAAATATAAATCACTTAAAAACAAAAAAAATAACAGTGCAGGTTTTCGAGAGAGCATACGTAAAGAGATTCCTAGTGGTGAACAGGTTACCTATAGACAGTTTTGACTTGAAGTCAGTTACGTATTCTGCAGTGGGACCTTTGCACCTGTCTTCAGGGAGGTGTCTCATCTCCTCCATTTTCTGTTCTGTTCTGGGAGAAACACTTTGCTGAGGCTGGCCCAGTTCACACCCCTGCCAGCCATGCAGGAATGTTCCGGTTATGCAACCCGTGTTCCATGGCGAGTAAGTCGGCCTTTTCCATTTTAGACTCTCAGTGGGGGGAGAGGGGGTCTGAAGCTTCGCTTTGCACGCCCCTGATGGCTGGTGGAGCTCAGCATCTTGCCATACACTTGCTGGTCTCTCAGTTGTCTTCCTTTACCAAGTGCCTCTTCTAGTCTTTGTCCATTCACAGTGGCAGGCTTGCCTCTCATTGATTTCTAGCATTTCTTCATATGTTTGGGCATAGCTCATTCCCGGCGTATAAGTCTTGTGAGTGTCTTCCAGCTTGTGTGTTGCTTTTGGACTCCCCGTATGATGAACAGAGACACTGAACTTTCATAAAGTCTAACTTAGCAGTGTTTTCTAGTTAAGGCTTTTGGTGTAGAAATCTTTCCCCATTCTGAGTCTAGGGAAATGCTCTCCTATATTTCCCTCTGGAAGCTTTGCTGTTTTATCTTTCATACTTTTGTCTCTGATCTGTGTCAAATTAATTTTTTTTTAATGCTGTGAGGCCATTGGAGAAGGAAATGGCAACCCACTCCAGTGTTCTTGCCTGGAGGATCCCAGGGACGGGGGAGCCTGGTGGGCTGCCGTCTTTGGGGTCGCACAGAGTCGGACACGACTGAAGTGACTTGGCAGCAGCTGTGAGGTTGATGTCATTTTAAGGATTCAGTGTGTGGGTTTTATTTAGAAAGGTGTATGACAGTCACTGCTATCTAAATGTTAATATTATTATCAATATTGTTTCTTACTTTTCAATTCCCTAATGACCTTTTAAGCTTCCCTGGTGGCTCAGATGGTAAAGTGTCTGCTTGCAATGTGGGAGACCTGGGTTTGATCTCTGGGTTGGGGAGATCCCCAGGGGGAGGAAATGGCAACTCACTCCAGTATTCTTGCCTGGAAAATTCCATTGACTGAGGAGCCTGGTAGGCTACAGTCAATGGGGTTGCAAAGAGTTGGACACGACTGAGTGACTTTACTTTCACTTTCTTTTCAATGACCTTTTAATCTTTATTTTCCTAGCTCTTTAGTACTAATCTGTAGGGAACTTTGTCACCTATGAAGCATAAGCTTTTCAACAGGAATTTCTCTGTGTATCAGGTTCTGTGTTTGGAAAAACGAGGATAATAACTGCCTGAATTAGCTTGTGAACTGTTATAAGAACCAAATCGGATAATATACAAAGTTCCTTATAAATGGAAATTGCTATGCTAAAGTTGTTCATTTTTTCAACGCTGAACTAAGAACTCCAGAAACTTCCATTAATAGAAACGTTTGACAAATGGATCTCTGAAAACACTTTGAAACCATCAAAGCCTCACGTTGGGCTAATGTCACTTCATCTCAGACTCAAGTCTTTGCTCACCAGTGACAACACGGAGGTGTGGGAGGGAACAGTCAACAGTGACACCTTCTGCTCTCCCCAGCCTCAGTGAGAGGACAGAGGCAGGCAGGTGACAAGCCTGCATCTCTGCTTTTTGTCGCACACTGTTTCATTGTATGAAATCTATCTGGGTCTGGAGTGAGGGGTATGCAAATAGTGCAGGTCTGGGCTTGTGGCACGTTCTAGCGGTTCTCCACCTGTGGTCCCCAGACCAGCAGCATTGGCACCACCGGGGAATTTGTTTGAAGGCAAATGCTTCAACACATCCGCGTCCTGCTGGCTCAGGAATGCGGCTTGTGACCCTTAGGGATCTGGGTGCTAACAAGTCTTCCAGGTGACAGTAATCCACGTTCGATTTAAGAGCCAGGAACCAGATGCTGAAAAGGCTGGTCTCCTGGGCTGGCTCTGCAGTTTGTTTCTTGTGTGGCCTTGAGGTAAATCTCATAACCTTCCTGGACCCCGAGTCTCCCCTTTTCAAAAGATAAATGGAGATAACAGGCCACCGGCCAGAAGGTGATATGTGAAAGTACTTCATAAACTATGACTGATGCAGAGCTGTCTCCTTGATTTGGGTATATCGGTATGGGCATAGGAGCAGTATGTCAGAAAGGGGCTCATCAGATCATTTGCTGAGGCAGAATGGCTTTTTAAAATTAAAAAAAAATAAGATAAAATAGCAAGAGAGTTATTCTGAGAGTTTGGGGCTGCCTTTCATGGGCAGGCAAGACTAGACCAGTCAAAACAACCCGTAGGGCAGTGCCCAGGTAGGTGAGGGGCCCTCCTAGAACTGTGTCAAGGTGGAGATTCTAACTGGGGGATGTGAACGATGGAAGTGACCCCCTTCCTTAGCATTTCATCATCCACCTTTAATCCCTGCCAGATTTACCTCTGATGGACTGAGGGTGAGAGATGGCTCGAGTTATGCCGGAGAGCGCAGAGTCACAGTCAAGAGAAGTTAGCTGGAGGAAATACCTCCATATAATCACAGCTGGCAAAAGGGAAGCCTGATCATTTAGACCCCAGGAAAACACATTCTTTCTGAGTTTAAGAAAATACATTAGCATCTTCCTGAATCCAGATTGAAGAGACTCATTCTCTAGTCATTCAAATGAAGAAGCAATTTTCCTGTGACAATAGGGCTATTAAATGTACCAGTTGAAAATGAGAATAATGTGTAGCTCATAGAGCCAACTTCCAAATCAGGATTCTTTCTTACTCCCCAGCAAATTGGGGATGCTCTCTGTTTCTATATATTTCTTATAAATTGCTTATGTGTATCATAGGATTTTATTGAAATATTTAAAATATAACAGCTGCATATGAAAAGTCTTTCCTCCAAAATTATATTTTCAAGGTGACTATGAACACATGAATCTAAAGCTGTTTTTCATGCACTAAAACTGCTGTTTGTAAGAATTGCTAGTGGTGTTCTTTTCCTTTTGGGATTCTTTCTTCCTTTAAGGTATCATTTGTCTACAGAAGACACTTTTTCAAGGCAATGGGGAACGGAGTTTCAAATGCCCAATGTTATGCTACATTTACTGATAAAATTATGCGTGCCCCTTTTGGGTTCAAGGGGGGATATAATATGACCACAAGAGTCTTGTTTTTTGTGGGTTTTTTTCCATTTTATGGAAAAATTCCTTTCAAATAATGGGACATCTGGTCCTGTGTCATCTACCAAGCCAGCACTGACTGAGAAGAACGCAGTGGATGAGGTCTCCCTGGCATACTTGGAAACTGTCACTTGGAAAATAAAGTGGCAGAGAGCTGGCTTGGCTTAAACAGCGCATCAGTCCCTCCTCCAACTCTGAGTCAGAAATAATCACAGAAACTTCCATAGCTTTAGACATGGGGTTTCGCATACTCTGCTGCCACCCAGACCTGAACTTAGATGACTCTGATTTCCAGCGCGGTGGCAGTGGTGTGTCCATTCACCGGGGTATCACAAATTCCCTGTAACTCAAAACAAGATAAATATTGTAGTGATATCATGTTACTAGCTATACAGCTTAACTTCTTCTTGATGTTTAAAACAGACTTTATGTTTAGAGGAGATTTAGGTTCAAACTGAGCAGAAAGTACCGAGAAGCCCATACAGCCCTTCCCCTGCACGTACATCCCTTACTCCACCACCGGCACCCTGCCTCAGAGTGGCACTTTTGCTGCAACTGATGAACATTTATTGGCACAGCAGTATCCCCCAAAGCCCATCTCTTACTTGGGCATTCACTCTTGGTGTTGGATATTCTATAGTGTTTGGCAACTGTACGACACGTATCCACCGCTGTAGGCTCCTACAGAATAGTTTCAGCGCCCTGAAAACCCCTCTGTGCTCAACCTATTTATCCCACCCTCTCCCCCAACCCCAGAAACCACTGGTCTCTACTATTGCCTTGGTTTCACTTTTCAAGGTTGTCATATGGTTGGAATCATAAAGCATGTAGCTCTTTCTATTACTAAGGAGCATGTATTTAAGATTCCTCTATCTCTTTTCCTGGCTCGATAGCTCATTTCTTTTTAAAACTGAGTAATATTCCATTGCCTGGATGGATCACAGTCTATGTATTCATTCACCTTCTGAAGAAACTCTTGGTTGCTCCCAAGTTTTTGCAATTATGGATGGAGGTAAAAACATTCTTCTGCAGTTTGTATAGACATAGGTTTTTGACTCATTTGGGTAAATAACAAGGAGTGCCATTGCTGGGCTGTATAAGTGCTTTTCTGCCGGGGTCCAGCCCCGGTGGATCCAGGGAATTTGAAGTGGGGATGGAGTCGGCGAGGAGAGACTTATTTAATTAGAGCTATAAAGAGAGATTAGGAAAGAATAGTGTAGTAGGAAAATTAGTGGAGAAAAGAGGCTGATATTCCTTGGTTTACATGGAAGGCTAATAAAGTTTCAAGACAAGAAACTTGCACCATCTACGTTAGGCCACAGGTGCCTGCTGGAAAGTGGAGGGTGCCCCGCCTTGGGCTCCCTCTCGTGTGGGACTTAGAGGCCTGGGCAAATGAGTAGACATGGAAAGCCTCCGCATTCCAAGGGATCAGCCTGAAAAAGAGAGGGAGGGAGAGGGAGAAAGAGAAAGAGAGAGAAAGTCGACATGGGGGGAGCCAGATTTTCAAGAAACTGGTCCGAGAAACTGGTCCGTCCTTTATTTTCCAGGAAAGCTTTTTATACTTTTGGTTGTACATAGAGATCAATGGATAATACAAAGTTATGCAGGGTCAGCAGCCCTGACCCTTATCAAGACCAGGCTTTCTTTCTGCAAATCTTCCTGTATACAAAGGGTCTCAGGTGATTTACAGTATCTTCTGGCCAAAAGGCCTGTTAACATTTTATGGCTCTCTTCCTTAATGAATGTTAATCTCATTTTCCCTATAGTGTTTTTCTTTAATCTGCATCACCCTCAAAGCACTAAATAAAGTTACATTAAAAGATATGAAAACTTGGCAGGAAGTATTGGCTCAACAATGAAACCCTTAATCAGTTTTATTCTAATGATTTTTCCTAGAATTTCTTAAGCTTTCAGTGCCTCTCGCGGTTGAGAGGCTGTAAACAATTCACATGTGCAGTTGTAAAAATCCGGACAGACCGGTCAGGTAAGTTAGAAAGCTATCAGGGGGTTTAAGCCAAGACATTCTTTTTACGCCCAGGAGACTTATTAACCAGAGCTCTAAGTTAATTCCTTTTAGAGGAAGGTGGTGGGGGACAGCCCCTGTTAATGTCAGAAGCGTAAGCGAAAAGTATAAAGCAGTACGGTGGGCAGACTCTGGTTTGAGGGGTAGATGCTCGAGAAAATCCAGCGAGGCTCCCTTAAGGCTGACTCACCTTTGCCTGTCTGGCCCCTTAACCTCATGACCTTTGCCACAGGCGGGACTCCTCGTGCCGGCTCCCGGCATTTTTCTTTTTTAATAAGAAGCTGCCAAACTGCCTTACAATGTATGTGTACCGTTTTGCATTCCCACCAGCAGTGAATGGAAATTCCTATTGTTCCACATTTTTGCCAGGCTTTGGAGTCGTGTTTTGAATTTTGGCCATTCCCGTAGGTGTGTAGTGTAGTAGCCTCCCGTGGTTATTTTAATCTGAAGCTTCCTTAATGACACATGATCTTGACCATTGCATTTGCTCTTTTGAAAATTGGAATATAATTGCTCACAGTGCGGTCAGTGCTCTTCTCGCTTCGTCCACCCTCTCCCGCCACCCTGTCCACGTCACGTGCGTGTCTGTGACACATGGGTCTTCTTCGGTAAGGTATCTCTTCAGGCATCCTGCTCATTTTTTAACTGGGCTCTTCATTTTGTTAGTGTTGAGTTTTGGATAATATTTATCAGATTTTTTTTTCAAATAATTTTCCCCAGTCAATGACTTGTCTCTTCATTCTCTTGATGGCTTCTTTTCCAAGGCAGGCATTTTTAATTTTAATGAAGTTCAGCGTGTCAATTATTTCTTATATGGGTCGTGCCTTTGAGGTTGTATCTAAAAAGACATCACCATAAACAAGACTGCCTAGGTTTTCTCCTGTGCTGTCTCCCAGGAGTTTCATGGTTTTGCATTTGATTTTTAGGTGGGTAATCCACTCTGAGTTCCATTTTGTGAAGAAGTGTGTAAGGTTTGTATCTGGATTCCTTTTTGCTTTTGATTTTGCGTGTGGGTGTCGGTTCTTACAGCACCTTTTGTTGAAAGACTTGTTTTTTTTTCCTCCACTGAATTGCCTTTGCTCCTTTGTCAAAGACCACTTGACTGTATTTATGTAGATTTATTTCTGGATTGATCTGTTTGTCTGTTATTTTGCGGATAGCACGCTGTCTTGATGATCGTATCTTTATAGTCAGTCTTGAAGTTAGTTCCAGTCTTCTGACTCTCTCCTCTTCTTCAATAGCATGTTGGCTATTCTAGCTTTCTTGCTTCTCTGTACAAACTTTATAATCAGACAGTACCCACAGCATTACTTCCTTATGTCTTGACTGGGATGGCAGGGGATCTATAGACCTGTTGGGAAGAGCAAACATCTGGACGATATCACGTCTTCCTATGCATGAACACAAAATGTCACTTCACTTGTTATTTTTGGTCTCTTTCATCAGAGTTCTGTAGCCTTCCTCATGAAATGATTGCACGTCTTTTGTTAGACCTATGTCTAAGTGTCATCTTTCATCTGGGGTGGCGGGGGATGCTAGTGCAAAGGGCGTCATGCTTTTAACCTCACATTCCGCGGTTCACTGCTGTCTATGTGAGGCATCATCGCGGCGCGACAGCTTTCTCTGCTTGCCGTCGTGGGGCGACCCTCCCTTGCAGCACGTGGGCGTCTCGCTGTGGTGGCTTCTCCCGTCGTGGAGCTTGGGCTCTGGGGTGCGGGCGCAGCAGTTGTGCCCTATGGGCGCAGCTGCTCCTTGGCATATGGGATCTTCACATACCCAGGATAGAACCTGTGACCCCTGCATTGGCAGGTTTTTTATTTTCTTTTAAAAATCGGAAGATAATTACTTTACAATACCGTGTTGCTTTCTGCAACACAACAACTTAATTAAGTCATAAGTATGGGTTCCCCTTGGACCTCCCTCCAGCCCTTCCCCCATCCCACCCCTCTAAGTTGTCAGAGAGCAGGTTGGATGCCTTACTGCACAGCAGCTTCGCACCAGCCAACTGTTTACACTTGGTGATGCCTGCGTCTCAATGCCATGCTCTCAACCTGTCGCCCTCATCTCCCCCTGTGGTGTCTCTGTGCCTACCCTGCAAAAGGGCCCATCAGTACCAGTTCTAGATTCCATATATGTGCATCAATATATGATGTTTTTCTCCTTCTGAGGTTACTTCACTCTGTATAACAGGTTCATCCACCTCACTAGAACTGACTCAAGTTCACTGAGTTTTCTGGCTGGGTGATATTCTTTGGTATAAATCCGCCACATTATCCATTCATCTCTCCATGGACATCTGGATGATGGTGCTGCAGTGAACAGTGGGGTGCCTTGTCTTTTTGAATTATGGTTTTCTCAGTGTAAACGCCCAGTAATTGGATTGCTGGGTCATATGGTGGTTTTATTCCTAGTTTCTTTTTTTTTTTAAAGGAATCTCCATACTGTTCTCTATAGTGGCGCTATCAAGTTACATTCCTACCAACAGTGCAAGAACGTTCCCTTTTCTCCACACCCTCTCCAGCATTTATTGTTTGTAGGTCTTTTAAATGATGGCCATTCTGACTAGTATCGTGTAATACCTCATTGTAGTTTTTACTTCTCTAATAATGAGTGATGTTGAACGTCTTCCCATGTGTTTGTTGGCCATCTGTTTGTCTTCTTTGGAGAAATGTCTGTTTAGGTCTTCTGCCCATTTTTTGATTGAGCTGTTTGTTTTTTTGATATTGAGCTGCATGAGCTACTTGGATATTTTGGAGATTAATCCTTGTCAATTGCCTCATTTGCAATTATTTTCTCCCATTCTGAGGGCCGTCTTTTCATTTTATTAATAGTTTCTTTGCTGTGCAAAGTCTTTTAAGTTTAATTATTTTCTACTTTGCATTTTTTGTCTTTATTTCCATTATGCTAAGAGGTGGATCATAGAAGATCTTGCTGCAGTTTATGTCAGAGTGTTCTGCCTATGTTTTTCTCTAAGAGTTTTACAGTTTCTGTTCTTAAATTTAGGCCTTAATTTATTTTTGTGTATGGTGTTCAAAGTCATTCTATTTCATTCTTTTACATATAGCTGTACAGTTTTCCCAGCGCCACTTACTGAAGAGGCTGTCTTTCTCCATTGTATATTCTTGCCTCCTTTGTCAAAGATAAGATGCCCGTAGCTGTATGGGTGTATCTCTAGGCTTTCATCTTATTCCATTGGTCTATGTTTCTGCTTTTCTGCCAGGACCACACTGTATTGATGACCGTAGCTTTGTAGCATAGTCTGAAGTCAGGAAGGTTGATTCCTCCAGTTCCATTTTTCTTTCTCAAGATCGCTTTGGCTATTTGGGATCTTTTGTGTTTCCATACAGTTGGGAATGTTTTTGTTCCAGTTCTGTAAAAAAAAAAAAAAAATGTCATTGGTAGTTTGATAGAGATTGTGTTGAAACTGTAGACTGCTTTGGGTAGTATAGCCATTCTCACAATATTGATTCTTCCAACCCAAGCACATGATATATTGCTCTGTTGTGTCATCTTTGATTTCTTTCATCACTGTGACTTATAGTTTTTTGTGTATAAGGCTTTTGGCCCCTTAAGTAGATTTACTCTTATGGTTTTTTTTAATTACTTTTTGTTGCAGTGGTGAATGTGATTGTTTCCTTAATTTCTCTTTCTGATTTTTCATTGTTAGTATATAGAAATGCAAGGGATTTCTGGGTATTGATTTTGTATCCTGTAACTTTAGAAAATTCACTGATAAGCTCTAGTAACTCTTTTTGATAGTATCATAAACAGTGCTGAATTTTGTCAAAAGCTTTTTCTTCATCTATTGATATTATCTTATGATTTTTATCTTTCAATTTGTTAATGTTGTGTATCACATTGATTGATTCAAGTCTATTGAACTATCCTTGCATCCCTGGGAGAAATCCCCTTTATCATGATGTACAATCCTTTTGATGTGGGACTCTGTTTGCTAGAATTTTGTTGAAGATTTTTGCCTCTATGTTCATCAGTGATATTGGCCTGTAACTTTTCTTTGTGTGTGTGTGATGTCATTGTCTGGTTTTGGCATCAGGCTGACAGTAGCCTTGCAGAATGAGTTTGGCAGTATTCCTTCCTCAGCAATTTTTGGCAGAGTTTGAGAAGGGTAGGCATTAGCTTTTCTCTAAACATTTGATAGAATTCACCTGTGAAGCCATCTGGCCCTGGGATTTTGTTTTGTTTTGTTTTGGTTTGGTTTTTTTTGTGAGAGTTTTGATCACAATTCTGATTTCACTGCTTGCGACTGTCTGTTCATAATTTCTCTTTCTTCCTGGCTCAGTCTTGGAAGGCTAATTTGTCCGTTTCTTCCAGGCTGTCCATTTTATTGGCATAAAGGCGCTCATAGTAATCTCTTATGATCTTTTGTGTTCCTGCATTGTCTGTTGTGACCTGTCCTTTTTCATTTCTAATTTTGCTGATTTGAGTCAACAAATGAAAGTAAAATTTTTCACATATATATCCCTATATTATAAAACTAATGATTGTAACCCAATATTTTCAATATCTGAATAGATAAATGACACTTTTCTAGAGGTTTCCAATACATCAAAATTATGGATGGAGGGCCAGGACTTATAATAACACTATACTAATCACTTAAAATTATAAAATTATAATATGTATATTTTAAATATAATATATACATATATATATAAGTGCAGAGTCACATCCATATTCAAGAAATAACTTCGCTCTTGCTGCCAGTATATTACTTATTTGTATAAGGCATGACCAAATAAATAATGTCTAAAGAATACAATCAATCAAATTATGTACATGAATACAATGTTTCTTTTCAAAAACATGCAAGGCATTCAAATGATGGTATTAAAAGAAAGGCAGGGAATTCTGTTGACTTAGTGTGGCAGATTGAATTTTCCAAGGATGAACATGTTCTCTCCCTTCCAGCATCTTCTGTGAAGAGGTAGCATTTATGTTCTTTCCCCTTTACTTTGGGACAAACTTCTGACTCTAGTAAAAGTGATGCCATGTGGAACTTGAGGCTAATTTATGAAAGTTGAAACAGCAGCCACCTGATTCTCTTCTGGGACATTTGCTCTTGGAATTCAGCCACCAAACTGCGCAAAAGCCCAGGCTACATGAAAATGCTAGTCACAGATGTTCTCAATGACCACACCAGGTAGGGTCTTGGTCAATAGCCAAAATCAACAACCAGACGTGTGGCTAGGTGAGCAGATGACTCTAGTCCCCAGACATCAAGTCACCGTCAAAGCCTTTCCAAGTGATGCTCCAGAGAGCAGGGAGACTAGCAATGAGCTCGAGCAGTTCACAGCTACATTTGGATCAGGGGCTGAGTCCATAGGGCGGCTTGGAGGACACTGACATAGCCCCAGTGCTGGGCATTTTCATGAGGTCCCTGCTGTGCTGACATCATACATCCCTCCAAGTTTCCTCTGAGGGGGAGGGTGGCCCCCACCTTGTACATCTCTCAGCCAAATACTGTAAAGACAGAAAGCATCTTGTGAGTGAAATGTATCAAAATAGATCTCAGGGAGACAGCAATCAGTGGTCTTGAAGAGAGATCTTAGTTTACTGAGAATTGAACCTAGGTAACCTGGATGGAGGAGAAGGCAATGGCACCCCACTCCAGTACTCTTGCCTGGAAAATCCTATGGATGGAGGAGCCTGGTAGGCTGCAGTCCATGGGGTCTCTAGGAGTCGGATACGATTGAACGACTTCACTTTCATTTTTCACTTTCATGCACTGGAGAAGGAAATGGCACCCCACTCCACTATTCTTGCCTGGAGAATCCCAGGGATGGGGGAGCCTGGTGGGCTGCCGTTTATGGGGTCACACAGAGTCGGACACGACTGAAGTGACTTAGCAGCAGCAGCAACCTGGATGGAAACCAGGAATCCTAGCCACTAGACCACCAGGGGCTAGAGGATAAGAGAAACCGTTTAAGACTGAAGCAAGGGGGGAAATACACAACCAGAGGCAAAGGGTGTAGGCGTCCCTCACTAATGAGGATGAGTGCAGTGAAGAGGTGATGTAATGCCTTATACAGGACAGTTCTTCTGGGTCTTTATTTACCTTTGGCTAATTATCTTGTTTCTTTTCACACATCTGACCTGCCTAGGATTCTCCGCAACACACATGCACGAGTTTCTGCTAAGATGGATCCCAGCACAGAGGCCTGTGGGCACACGTCCACACTTGCTAGGGGGTGGGGCCTCCTCCCTTTGGGCCACCAAGGAGCCTTCCTATGCCTGTGCAGCCCGGAAGCTTCCCTTGACCCCAGGAGTCTCATCTCTTCCTCATCTCTCTTCCTGCTTATGTCTCTTCCTCAGCAGAGCTCTGCTTCTGCCACTAGCTTTGTCCTTGGAGTGTCTGGGGGGCAAAGAAACCTCAACTTTACTCTGCTTGACAAACACTAGCTGCCCAGCCCAGGGGGGCATCTACCCCCTGCCTCAGAATGCCCTCCACTTGACTGAGCCTGCACCAGAGCGGCGCTCTGGCGTGTCTGTGGGGCCCGGAGTCCTCTGTCTCAGGTCACCCCTAGAACAGTCCTTCTCTCATATTCCTCATCTTTCAGAAGTATGGGTAAAGTTTGGCTTCAAGCTCATTCTTGTTAAAATTGACACAGACCTGGAATCCATTCTCACTAGGTTCGGTTATTAGGAGTTTTGATTTACACCTTGGAAAGTAGGTTTCCTTCCAACTACCCCCATATAACAGGGCTGAGACGCTGACCTGGAATAGCCCTGTCTTGAGAACAGCACTTGCCCCATCCAGCTTTGGGGATCAAGGAGTTAGACCACAAATGGTAATAGGGCCCCTGTTGGTTAACAGCTTTGTTCTGCTGACATCGTGGTACAATCAAGTGGAAATATAAATGATTCCATTGACTTGTTTATTCCTTTATATGTAACCATATAGAAAACCTATTTTAGTTGTGAATGCATCTTTTCAACATCAGAGAAGCTTTGTATAAACTAAACATATAGCTGATGGAGTCAGTTATAAGTAGTCAGTTTCCCTTGACAGAGCAGTTTTTATCACAATTGACCATCATCAGGCTTAGGCACTCAGAGAACACTCTGAGGCACTCATTTAAAGATTTAGTTTTAAAACTGAGGAAGCATCTAAGTATTCATCTGAGAACAACCTCAGCGAAAGCACACTGGTTGCTGATTCAACAGAAGCAAGCTTGGATCCTGGCGGGGAGCCCACCACATACTCTGGAACAGGACTTTGTGTCTGTTTCAGTTCAGTTCAGTCGCTCAGTCGTGTCCAACTCTTCGAGACCCCATGGGCTGCAGCACGCCAGGCCTCCCTGTCCGTCACCAACTCCCGGAGCTCACTCAAACTCATGTCCATCGGGTCAGTGATGCCATCCAACCATCTCATCCTCTGTCGTCCCCTTCTCTTCCTGCCTTGAATCTTTCCCAGCATCAGGGTCTTTTCCAATGAGTCAGCTCTTCGCATCAGGTGGCCAGAGTATTGGAGCTTCAGCTTCAGCATCGGTCCCTCCAGTGAACACCCTTCAGCATCGGCCCCTCCAGTGAGCACCCTTCAGCATCGGCCCCTCCAGTGAGCACCCTTCAGCATCGGCCCCTCCAGTGAGCACCCTTCAGCATCGGCCCCTCCAGTGAGCACCCTTCAGCATCGGCCCCTCCAGTGAGCACCCTTCAGCATCGGCCCCTCCAGTGAGCACCCAGGACTGACCTCCTTTAGTCCTGTTTCCTTTGCGTTTGTTTTCTTAACTCAAAGTTGTTCTGAGTTGGATGCTCTGGTTTACATGACAGCATGCAAGGAAGAGCTTGAAATACCGTTGCAAATCTTTAAATGCTACTTCAGTCTGTATATAAAGCTTTTCTGTGGCTTCAAGTTATCTTCTAGATAATATTGGAGGAGTTCTTTGCTTTGTAACGTGTTTCATGCAAACTGACTCTGGCCCTTATACATTAACTGATGCATAGATACCAGTAATTTTGCTAAAGGAAGGATGGAAGGCAGAAGGAAGGCAGGCAGACAAATATGAACATGAAAAGATTTGAAAGTCTATAATTATTCGAGTTGCAAATATATTGTACATAAAAACTTTTTTGAATGTCTTCAAAGTTTGCTGGTGACTTTTCAGAATCACTCATCTTCTGTGAAGTGAAAGTGTTAGTTGCTCAGTCCTGTCTGACTCTTTCCAACCCCATGGACTGTAACCCACCAGGTTCCTCTGTCCACGGAATTCTTCAGGCAAGAATACTGGAGTCAGTAGTCATTCCCTTTTGCAGATCTTCCTGACCCAGGGATCAAACCCAGGTCTCCAGCATCAGAGGCAGACTCCTTTCCCCACATTGTATTAAACACTCACCTAGATTTTGTACTCCCCTCCCCCATTCAATGCAGGGTTTTACAGAAAGCTTTTTGTTTTTATCTCTAAGAAGATAATCATAAAGCTGTATTGCCCACTGAATTTATGTCATAATTATCACCTTGTTAATAAACAATAGAAAAAAATTGGAACATCAGCAGCCATCTGACTTGGGAGATCTGATAAAAGCTGCAGGAAGCCAACAAAAATGAAAAGGATAAATATTACTTTTAGGCTCCAATCTGGGAGCTGTTTGTACCCCAGGTGTTTGAACAGCATGTGCTGCTCAACAAACCTACTTCTCACAAGCACATATATGGTAGCTGGTTCCCAAGCCAACCCACAAAAGCTTATTTAGTGACTAATTTGCTTGAAGTAGTCTTTGTGTCCGGAGAAGGCAATGGCACCCCACCCCAGTACTTTCACCTGGAAAATCCCATGGACGGAGGAGCCTGGTGGGCTGAAGTCCATGGAGTTGCTAGAGTCAGACACGACTGAGCGACTTCACTTTCACTTTTCACTTTCATGCATTGCAGAAGGAAATGGCAACCCACTCCAGTGCCTGGAGAATCCCAGGGACGGAGAAGCCTCGTGGGCTGCTGTCTATGGGGTTGCACAGAGTCGGACACAACTGAAGCGACTTAGCAGCAGCAGCAGCAGTCTTTGTATCTACAGGGTGATGTGGGCAAGGTTTCCCCATGGGATGGCAGGAATATGCCTGTCTCTCTGGACTCTATGAGATAGGAAGTTCTTTTCCCCCTTTTAATCCCTTAAACTTGTATTTAACAGCGAGATGGATTCACTAGCTGGGGGTTACTGAGGGTTGGTTGGTATAGAACATTGGCTTTAGATTGAGTTTAACAGGGATGAAGATGAGAGGAGGTATTTTGGGGATGAGGAAAAAGATAGATGTTAAGCAACTAAGGGATCATACATGATAATATTGACTTTTTTGCCATGTAAATTGGATTTACAACTTGCCTTTTGATTTTCATTTAGTAGTGTCCTAAGGAGAAGGCAATGGCAATCCACTCCAGTCCTCTTGCCTGGAAAATCCCATGGGCGGAGGAGCCTGGTGGGCTGCAGTCCATGGGGTCACGAAGAGTTGGACGGACACGACTGAGCGACTTCGCTTTCACTTTTCACTTTCATGCATTGGAGAAGGAAATGGCAACCCACTCCAGTGTTCTTGCCTGGAGAATCCCAGGGATGGGGGAGCCTGGTGGGCTGCCATCTATGGGGTCGCACAGGGTCGGACACGACTGAAATGACTTAGCAGCAGTGTCCTAAAGATCTTTCTACAGTAGAAAAATGTGGAGAGGGCCACTACATTCTTCTTGATGCCTTTTTAATATTTGAAGTTCAGTTCAGTTCAGTCTCTCAGTCCTGTCTGACTTTTCATGACTCCATGGACTATAGCACGCCAAGCCTCCCTGTCCTTCACCAACTCCTGGAGTTAACTCAGACTCATGTCCATCAAGTCAGTGATGCCATCCAACCATCTCATCCTCTGTCCTCCTCTTTTCCTCCTTCCTTTAATCTTTCCCAGCATCAGGATCTTTCCAATGAGTCAGTTCTCTGTATCAAGTGGCCAAAAGTATTGGAGTTTCAGGTTCAGCCTCAGTCCTTCCAATGAATATTCAGGACTGACTTCCTTTAGGATGGACTGGTTAGATCTCCTTGCAGTCCAAGGGACTCTCAAGATTCTTCTCTAACACCACAGTTCAAAAGCATCAATTCTTCAGTGCTCAGCTTTCTTTATGGTCCAGCTCTCACATTTATACATCTGGATCAGAGGTTAAAGCGTCTGCCTCTAATGTGGGAGACCCGGGTTCGATCCCTGGGTCAGGAAGATCCCCTGGAGAAGGAAATGGCAATCCACTACAGTATTCTTGCCTGGAGAATCCTATGGACAGAGAAGCCTAGAAGGTTACAGTCCACAGGGTCATAAAGAGTTGGACACGACTGAGCGACTTCACCTTCACCTTCACTGGAAAAATCATAGATTTGACTAGACAGACTTTGTTGGAAAAGTAGTGTCTCTGCTTTTTAATATGCTGTCTAGGTCTATTGTAGCTTATCTTCTAAGGAGCAGTTCAGTTAAGTCTCTCAGTTGTGTCCGACTCTTTGCGACCCCATGAACTGCAGCACGCCAGGCCTCCCCGTCCATCACCAACTCCCGAAGTCCACCCAAACTCATGTGCATCGAGTCAGTGATGCCATCCAGCCATCTCATCCTCTGTCGTCCCCTTCTCCTCCTGCCCCCAATCCCTCCCAGAATCAGGGTCTTTTCCAATGAGTCAACTCTTCACATGAGGTGGCCAAAGTATTGGAGTTTCAGCCTCAGCATCAGACCTTCCAATGAACACCCAGGACTGATATCATTCAGGATGGACTGGTTGGATCTCCTTGCAGCCCAAGGTACTTGCAAGAGTCTTCTCGAACACCACAGTTCAAAAGAATCAATTCTTGAGTGCTCAGCTTTCTTCACAGTCCAACTTTCACATCCACACATGACCACTGGAAAAACCATAGCCTTGACTAGATGAACCTTTGTTGGCAAAGTAATATCTCTGCTTTTTAATATGCTATCTAGGTTGGTCATAACTTTCCTTCCAAGAAGTAAGCGTCTTTTAATTTCATGGCTGTAGTCACCATCTGCAGTGATTTTGGAGCCCAGAAAAATAAAGTCTGTCACTGCCGGGGGCCAGTGTGAGGAACTCCACCCATGGCAAAGGTCATGAGGAAGGAGGCTTGGCATGCGCAAAGGCATGATCAAGCCTCAGGAAACCCCCTGTTCCCGAGCATCTACCCCCAAAACCAGACTGTTTCATGCTCTCGCCTACACCTCTGACTTTACGGGGAGCTCTCCCCCATAACCATTTCTCTCAGAGAAGGAGTTAACTTGCAGCTCCAGTTAATAAAAATTCCTGGGCGTGACAAGAGTGTTTCAACTTAGAAATTCCTCTGGAGGTCCTCTAGCCTCCCTGATCAGGTTCGTCCGGCCACATGTGATTGTTTAGAGCCTCCCAACCTTGAGAGGTACGAGATGCTTTAAAACTTTCTAAATACAGATTCTTTTGAGAAGTTAGAAAATTATTAGTACAGTATAGTGGGTTTATTAGAAATTATATTAGTGAAGGGTTTTTTTCATTTGTCCTGCCAATAATCACTGCCAATTTCCTGCCCTGGGTGTGACAAGGATGTCTCAGGTCAAACCTCTCTGCTGACAGACTAGCTTGTGTGACAACCTTTCAACCATAAACAGCACAGAGAGTCTGGAGTATTAACATAGGGCTTTTCTCATTGTTGAGTCAGTGATTGCCACCAGGCCTCCATATCCTTAGGCACCTGGGAATATATTAATCAATGTATTTGAAATATAGAAAAGGAAATATAGTAGTTTTTGATGTTAGCAATACTAGACTTTTTGAGTTAATGAATTTTCTCTTTTGTAATAGATCACTGTACTTTGTTATAAATCACTGTGTCCTTGCTATGTAAAAATGTAACTTTATCACTATCTTAAGACAAAATAGATCTTATGGGGAACATTGGTGAAGGGTTTACATTTGTTGAGCCAGTATTTGCTGCTAAATCTCCGTATTCCTGCCCTTGTAATGAATATAACTAACATATAGGAGAAATAAGTATTAACCTTTAAGATTAATCATGTTAACCTTGGGTTAAATAAATTCCTTTCTTGATTGTAACTCACCACCCTCACCCTATAGGAATGCAACTTTATTTGGAGGATGGTGCCTGGCTTAAGAAAAAACACCCTTGGAAAAAATAAGTTTTTTGGTTATCAGAAAGAAAGGGTCGTAAAATGTCAGCAGGTCTCATGGCCAGAAGATGATGTAAAACCCCTAACACCTTTTTTTTATACATTTATGTGAAGCACCTGATTTTGATAGAGGTCAGGACTGCTGACCCCCACATGACTCTGTATTCATCCCTATGTGTCACAAAAGGTATATAAGCAAACCCAAAAATAAAGAAATCGGATCAGTTTCTGGAAAGACTGATTCCCCCATGTCGTTTCTTTCTTGCTCCCCGTTTTTCTGGCTGAATTCCCATCTGGAGCATGGATGTTATTCCACATAAACCAAGTTATTCAGCCACTTTTTCTCCACTAATTTTCCTACTACATTAGCCATTTCTAATCTCTCTATATATCTGTAATTAAGATTTTTCCTAGGACGCCAATTCCGTCCCCACCTTCCAATCACCCTGGATCCACCGGGGCTGGACCCCAGCATGTCACTGTTTCCACTGTTTCCCCATCTATGTCCCATGAAGTGATGGGACCGGATGCCATGATCTTCGTTTTCTGAATGTTGAGCTTTAAGCCAACTTTTTCAGTCTCCTCTTTCACTTTCATCAAGAGGCTTTTGAGTTCCTCTTCACTTTCTGCCATAAGGGTGGTGTCATCTACGTATCTGAGGTTATTGATATTTCTCCCGGCAATCTTGATTCCAGCCTGTGCTTCTTCCAGCCCAGCGTTTCTCATGATGTACTCTGCATATAAGTTAAATAAGCAGGGTGACAATATACAGCCTTGACGTGCTCCTTTTCCTCTTTGGAGCCAGTCTGTTGTTCCATGTCCAGTTCTAACTGTTGCTTCCTGACCTGCATACAGGTTTCTCAAGAGGCAGGTCAGGAGGTCTGGTATCCCCGTCTCTCTCAGAATTGTCCAGTTCCCCGTGATTTAGTACTTGAAACTTCCTATCATTTAATTAATCACTCTGTGAGAGGTGGCCATTCGCCACATTCTCCATCTGTTAGGGCCAACAGGGAATTAGTATGTAAACAATAAAGAAAGCAGGATTGGCCCGAGATAGCTAGATGCGTGCGAAGGGAATTATTTCAGGAAGCCCGGGGGCGTGCGTCTTCCCATGCGTAGAAGATCGCTGAATCCCTTAACGTGAGAGATTTAGCCTTCTCTTAATTAACAGTAATGCTTGCAAATTCAGATTACCTGCCCCTTGCTGCAAACTTGTGTACAGCCCGGGTCCTCCCCTGCCTCCCTGCAGTCAGCTCTCTTGGGGTCACCTGAGACGCTGTCTCCTGGACTCGAGTCCTAACGTTCCCACCGGATACAGTGACGCTACTTTCAGCCTGTGACTGTGATTTTTCGGTCGACACCCTCCTTTTACTGCCTATGGGTTTCTGTTTCTTTACTGACATAAAGAACGTTTTTATTTATCCGTAAAATCTCCTCTGTTTTAGATAAAGCTGGAGGTTTTGAGAAACATTATACACAGAATGTTTAGCAGTATTTTATCTTATAATCATATAATTACATGTGTTTTATTTGTAAAATAAAATTTTTGCACATTTATTATGCAACTTAAGAGCTACAAGAAATCAGTTAGTTCGGTGTATAATTACAAATATTTTTGATGGGTCCCCAGAGAAGCTTTTTACAAGGATTCCGTCCGTGCAAGGGGCAGAAAGTGACCTTCCCAAGCCTCACAGGGACAGTGTCTCTCTAGGGTAACCTGTTGACTCCTATTGAGTTGTTGAGTGGAGGATAAGCCTCTCACCTTTATGTTATTCTTTCCTTCCACAAGTCTTGGCCTCTAATTCCCAAGTCAAAGAAGTAGACTCATCTCTAGACCTGTATTCACACCTCATTAAACTTGTTGAAGTAAGAACTGTTCTCACAATAGTTCTCAAAGGCTGGGCTTCGGTTGGGCGCTCATGTGGCGCGGGTGCCATCTAGTGGTCCTTGTGCCTCATTACGTCTCTAAACCAGAAAATAGAACCAGGCTGGAATTGCTGCATGCCGGCAGGGTAATACGCTGCTACTATTCACTAGCTAGGAAGCTTTTCTGGTGATTTTCAGATCAAAGCTCACTAATAAAATTACTATTTTAATTATATTTTATTATGACTGAAATATCTCCAAATGGCAGCCCTCACATCTAGGGTACTTGGAAGTATCCCAGAAAAATACATAGGCACACCTTTGGGCTTTGATTTGTGGGAAAATCAGGATCGCAGAAATTAAATCAAGTGTACAAAGATGAGCATCATGAAAGATTTTCTTACTTTACTGATAAGTTTTAAACAAATTTAAACTCTACCAAAAAATGTTACATTCCATTGCTACATTGCTCAGATTCTCAGTCCTGTCTGACTCTTTGTGACCCCATGGACTGTAGCCCACGAGACCCTTCTGTCCACAGAATTCTTCAGGCAAGAACACTGGAGTGGGTTGCCGTTTCCTTCTCCAGGGGCTCTTCCTGGTCCAGGGATAGAACCCGGGCCTGTACTATCTCCTGCACTGGCAGGCGGGTTCTTTGGTCTAGTACCATCAGTATCCTTCACTCCCCGAAAGCTTGACAAGGTGGCACTGAATTCAGGGCAAAGACTTTCGCAGAGCGAACTTTGGCAAAGAAGAAGGGTTTCCCTTGTGGCTCAGCTGGTAAAGAATCTGCCTGCAATGTGGGAGACCTGGGTTCACTCCCTGGGTTGGGAAGACCCCCTGGAGAAGGGAAAGGCTATCCACTCCAGTATTCTGGCCTGGAGAATTCCATGGACTGTAGAGTCCATGGGGTAGCAAAAAGTTGGACATGACTGGGTGACTTTCACTTCACTTCGGCTAAGAAGCAGCAGGAGATGGTAGTAAAAGCACGTTTTTTTTGTTGGTTTGTTTTGTTTTTTTAATCATTATTATTTATTTGGCTGCACCAGGCCTTAGTTTTGCCAGGAGGGATCTTTAGTTGTCGCGTGTGAGCACTTAGTTGAGGCATGTGGGATCTAAGCCCCTGACCAGGGATTGAACCTGGGCTCCCCACATTGGGATCACGGAGCCTCAATCACTAGCCCACCAGGGAAATCCAGAAGCATGGTTTCTAAAGCCATGCTGCTTGGGACTGAATCCTGGCTCTCCCAGTCTGTGTCTCCACCTATGGATGAGACCAGAAACAGTAGTTACCAGGGTGCTATAAACTCGTGGCACACACTGAAATCGAGCTCACTTTAAACAAAATTAAGCATCATGTCCTCTACTGAATAACCAAGGATAGCCAGCATTAGAGTTTTAGGGTCTGAACAGTCTTATTTAGAATCATACATTCAACATCACATAAGGAAGGAAGCCTAAAACTTACCCTCAGGTTTATTTTTCTTCTCTTGACATCAGCCAGCAATGGCAGCCTTGTTTTCTCTGCTGAAAAAAAATGTATTTCAAGCTTTAGTGCAGTGAAATAAGTCAAAAAAGTTAAGCAGTGTGGGAGAAATCTGGAAGCATCCACGTTGTCAGAGTTTTTCAAACAGGAGAAAAGCCAACTGGTTTGCAATGGAAAGGTCTCTGCCCTTTGAGTTTAGCTCCCTCTTCACCCTTAATTGCATTACAGTCAACGAATCCAAAATAACTGGCATATCATATCTCAGCAGCCTGAGGGATTGAAAAATTAATACAGAAGCCCATTTCATGATGCAAAATGAAATCACAGAATTTAGAAATGAGATGTGCAGAAACCCAAAGATGCAACAAAATTAATGGTGAAAGCTAACTCCAGAGGCCCTTTCCAATATTCAAACATCAGCAGACAAAATGGAAGGTCACAAAAATGACATTTTTTTTTTTTTTTTGGTAACTGGCTCTTAAGAGTACTGATCAATCCAGTCATTTAAACCTGTGTGGTTTGGAGACATCTCCCCAGCTTTACAAACACTGTTGATCTCCTGACCTCGGCTCCTCTTGGCAGCAGAAGGAGCTGACATTTATTGTGGATAAGGAGAGAGGCCCTGTTTAGGTCAATTACTCTGCATGTCAGAGGATTGAGCCAGAACTGAAAGCAAGAAGCCCACAAAGGTCTTGGAGAAATTATTCCTAAGGGTGAAAATATTTCCTCACATGGACACAGAGGGAAGTGCCTATGAATACTGGAGAACAGAAACACTGAAGAGGGTTGGCGGTCCAGGTGAGCGCCTCTTCATTGTGAGAGTTCATCTACCCAGACGACCGTCAGCTGCAGCAGACGTGTTTGAAAAGCGTGAAAGTGTCAGTCGCTCAGTCATGTTTGATTCCTTGCAACCCCATGGACTGCAGCCCACCAGGATCCTCTGTCCGTGGAATTCTCTAGGCAAGGATACTGGAGTGGGTTGTCATTCCCTTCTCCAGGGCATCTCACTGTCCCAGAGGTTGAACCCAAGTCTCTTGCATCGCAGGCAGATGAGCCACTCGGGAAGCCCCCACGGAAGCTGCACGCAGTATTTCCTCAGCTTTGTCTGGTTTCAGCGTCGGCCGTGGTGGACAGCTCCTCTGCAGGCTGACAGCCACCCATGTGGACTCAACACTGTTCATCCTCAACACTTTGCTAGAACTAAGAGAACTTGCTCAAGAAGCATGGGAGAGTTAGCGAGTCCCTAACCCTAACCCTGGGGACACAATTGAACAATGGGAGATTGGGGCCCTATAAAAAATGTCCCAGGCACTCACTCTTTCGTGGGAACAATTCTCTTTTATTTTTTTAAGACTATTTTGAAAACTGCAGATGCCTCAGAATGCAGAGACCTTCCTTAAGGCTTTTATTGAGTTTGTTACAATATTCCTTCTGCTTTATGATCTAGTTGTTCCACTGCATGGAATGTGGGATCTTAGCTCGCTGATCAGGGGTCAAACTCACTCCCTACATTGGAAGCAAAATCTTAACCACTGGCCCACTGGGGATGTCCCTGCTGGGAAGCAGTCTGAGATGCGTCCTGCAAGGTTTCTCAGTAGGACTGATTGAGGGCCACTTGCCTATAGCAGTAACCAGCTGAACAACAGACACCTTTTAAAACTCCTTCCTTGTCTCATCTCCTTACTTTTCTCTCTTGTTTCTTGGGTTAAACTTCCCCATCCCCTTCCACATCTGCCTGCACTTAGGTCTCAGGCTCTGCTCGTCAAGAAACCCAAACCTAAAGACACCATATTCTCGTTTGGATATTGCCTGGCTTCTCCCATTCAGCTCACTCTCACTTACCCTGGCTTCCCTGCCGTAAATCTTCAGCCATCTGACAGCTCTTGGGGGGAAAACAAAAGCTTGACATGTTCTCTTGCAAAGCTGCAAAGGTTGCCTTTTAGGTTGGGAAGCAAAAGCTAGCGGGAGTCTTCTAGGATCCCAGCCCTCATGACTACAGAGTGACCTCCAGGGATCAGGAAAGTCTGCAGGACTGTCTGCCTACAACAGCGTCTTGCTGTATACTTCCACATGCCTGCACTTCAGGCCGAGTTCCCTGAATGTTATTATGTCTGGAACATGGTGGGGAAGCATGCTGTGCCCCGCTCCTTCACACATCTATTTCACAGCCGCTGCAGCCAGGCCAAACGATTACTCAAGCAGCCAGGACACGTGCTTCCTTTATAAGGTTCTCTGGAGCCTGGTTCTTTATCATTGTTTAGTCTCTCGGTCATGTCCGACTCTCGGGACCCCGTGGACTGTAGCCCGCCAGGCTCCGCTGTCCATGGGATGTCCCAGGCAAGAATACTGGAGTGGGTTGCCATTTCCTCCTCCAGGGGATCTTCGTGACCCAGGGACTGAACCCGGGTCTCCTAAACTGCAGGCAGAGTCTTAACCAAAACTTTGGTGATGGTTATAAACAGTATTCCTTGTGCATTCAGACAGGCATAAAAACGTAAGGGACAAAACAGGGGCTACAGGCATGCTGGGGTCCAGCCCTGGTGGATCCAGGGTAATTCGAAGGTGGGGACGGAATCAGCGTCCTGGAAAAAACTTATTTAATTACAGATATAGAGGGAGATTAGAAAAAGATAGTGTAGTAAGAGAATTAGTGGAGAAAAGAGGCTGAATAACTGGTTTACATGGAATATCAATCACCACCTACGTAGGCCACAGGCGTCTTTCCATTCTCCCGAAGGAGAGGAGGCACTGAGGCCTCCCCGGTCCGATCTCAGAAGCCCAGGCAGAATTAGCAGGCTTGGTGAGTACCCACATTTCAGATGGGAATTCAGCCAGGAAAGCGGGGAGCAAGAAAGAAACGACACGGGGGAATCAGTCTTTCCAGAAACTGATCCGATTTCTTTATTTTTCAGGTTTGTTTATATACCTTTCTGTTATACATAGGGATGAATACAAAGTCACGCGGGGGTCAGAAGACCTGACCCTTGTCACAATCAGGTGCTTCATATAAAATTATACAAAGGTCTTATGAGTTTCATCATCTTTTAGCCATGAGGTCTGCTGACATTTTATGGCCCTTTCTGATACTGGTCAGTTAACCAGAAAACTTATTTTTCCAGGGGTGATTTTTTCTTAAATCAGGCGCCACCCTCCAAATAAAGTTGCATTCCTATAGGGTGAGGGTGTAGTGAGTTACAATCAAGAAAGGAATTTACTTAACCTAAGGTTTAACATGATTAATCTTAAAGGTTAATACTTATTTTTCCTATATGTTAGTTATATTCATTATAAGGGCAGGAATATGGAGATTTAGTAGCAAATATTGGCTCAACAAATGTAAACCCTTCACCAATGTTCCCCTTAAGATCTATTTTGTCTTAAGATAGTGATAAAGTTACATAGCATAGTGATTTATAGTGATTTATAACAAAGTACAGTGATCTATAACAAAAGAGAAGATCCATTAACTCAAAAAGTCTAGTATTGCTAACATCAAAAACTACTATATTTCCTTTTCTATATTCCAAATATGTTGATTAATATATTCCCAGGTGCCTAAGGATATGGAGGCCTGGCAGCAATGATTGACTCATCAGTGAAAAAAGCCCTATGCTAATTCTCCAAACTCTCTGTGCTGTTTATGGTTGAGAGGCTGTCACATAAGCTAGTCTGTCAGCAGAGAGGTTTGACCTGAGACATCCTTGGCACACCCAGGGCAGGGAATTGGCAGTAATTATTGGCAGGATAAATGAAAAAACCCTTCACCAATATAATTCCTAATCATCCTACTAATACTATACTAATGATCTTCTAACTTCTCAAAAGAGTCTGTATTTAGAAAGTTTTAAAACATCCCATGCCTCTCACAGTTGGGAGGCTATAAACAATCACATGTGGCCGAACGAGCCTGATCAGGCAGGCCAGAGAACCATCAGAGTTCGTAAGTTGAAACACTCTTTTCACGCCCAGGAATTTTTATTAACTGGAGCTGCAAGTTAACTCCTTCTCTGAGAGAAATGGTTATGGGGGAGAGCTCCCCGTAAAGTACTCTGGTTTTGAGGGTAGATGCTCGGGAACAGGGGGTTTCCTGAGGCTTGATCACACCTTTGCGTATGCCAAGCTTCCTTCCTCATGACCTTTGCCATGGGCGGAGTTCCTCACGCTGGCTCCCGACACAGGCAGACAGGTCTGGGTCTGGAGACCAATGTAACCCTGCGGTAGTTACGTGTAGCAGCTGACACTGACGATCCA
This sequence comes from Budorcas taxicolor, assembly GCF_023091745.1. Taxonomy (NCBI): domain Eukaryota; kingdom Metazoa; phylum Chordata; class Mammalia; order Artiodactyla; family Bovidae; genus Budorcas; species Budorcas taxicolor. Next base: position 220,323,899 of record NC_068910.1, on the reverse strand, counting down.
CCTGGAGTTCACTTTGGGAGTGACGGGGGGTTTTCTTGACATGGCTGGGAGCCCCCAGAAAAGTCTCTTGGTCATCCTCTGCCCAAGGCCACACCTCTTTTAAAGGGAGCTGACCCATGTCCGCCAGTGGGTGGATGACAAGCCTCCCAGCCCAGATGAGAACAGTTGTGAAGGGCGCACAGCACAGGCCCCTGAGGGTTGGCTGAGGCCTTTGTTGAATCCTCATCAGAGCTCACCTCCATCCTTCTCAGAAATGACATATTTCCTACCGTACCAGTAAACAAAGCCATCATAGCCATCAGTAATTCCAGCCTCCACAGAGTTCCCAACCTGTGGGCACTCAAGGTTCCCAGGAAGGAGGAGAATCCCTGGGACCAGGCAGCCATCCCACCACTGCCTGTGCTGAGCCCTGAGGAGCTCTGGCCCCAGAGGGCTGAGAGGGGAATGAAAGGAGAAATCTCAGTGAGCCCTGAGGAGCTCTGACCTAGGAGGGCTGCAAGGTGTGAAAGGAGAGTTCTCAGTGAGCCCTGAACAGAGAACCTCATGAGAAACGCTGGGCTGGATGAAGCACAAGCTGGAATCAAGATTGCCGGGAGAAATATCAATCACCTCGCATGCAGATGACACCACCCTTATGGCAGAAAGTGAAGAAAAACTAAAGAGCCTCTTAATGAAAGTGAAAGAGGAGAGTGAAAAAGTTGGCTTAAAGCTCGATATTCACAAAACTAAGATCATGGCATCCGGTCCCAACACTTCATGGGAAATAGATGGGGAAACAGTGGAAACAGTGTCAGACTGTATTTTTCTGGGCCCCAAAATCACTGCAGGTGTTGATTGCAGCCATGAAATTAAAAGACACTTACTCCTTGGAAGGAAAGTTATGACCAACCTGGACAATATATTAAAAAGCAGACATTACTTTGTCAACAAAGGTCCGTCTAGTCAAGGCTATGGTTTTTCCAGTGGTCAGGTATGGATGTGAGAGTTGGACTGTGAAGAAAGCTGAGCACTGAAGAACTGATGTTTTTAACTGTGGTGTTGGAGAAGACTCTTGAGAGTCCCGTGGACTGCAAGGAGATCCAACCAGTCCATCCTAAAGCTGGGTGTTCATTGGAAGGACTGATGTTGAAGCTGAAATTCCAATACTTTGGCCACCTGATGCAAAGAGCTGACTCATTCAAAAGGATCCCAATGCTGGGAAAGATTGAGAGCAGGAGGAGAAGGGGACAACAGAGGATGAGATGGTTGGATGGCATCACCGACTCAATGGACGTGGGTTTGGGTGAACTCCGGGAGTTGGTGATGGACAGGGAGGCCTGGTGTGCTGTGGTCATGGGGTTGCAAAGAGTCGGACATGACTGAGTGACTGAACTGAACTGAACTGATGAGCTCTGACCTCAGAGGGCTGAGAGGAATGAAAGGAGTGATCTCAGTGAGGCCAGACTCTTGCATCATCCCAAGAGGAGAAAACTGCTGAGTTCCTCAACGTGAGATATCTGGCTTTCTTTAATTCACAAAAATATTTTTGATGTTCAGATGACCTGCCCTTTGTTACAAAGCTTCTACATAACCTGGCTCCTCCCCTCGCCTCCTCAGAGCAGTTCTCTCAGGGCTACTTGAGATGCTGCCTCCCACGCTTAAGTCCTAAAAGTTCTTACTGACCAGCATCACTCTCCACTCTTCGGATGCATGCATTTCTTCAGGTGACACTTGCCTTCCCTTCTATTGGTGTGGATCCTGAGACTATGCCCTGGCACACTGTATGTGTTATAACTCCATCTCAGATTGTTATTATCACATCACTATTGGTTACACATCTTAGCAGGAAAGGCACTTATATCACACTGCTTGACCACAGCTTCATGGTGACTTCCTCTCCTGCTGATAAAGCAATTTTTCAGAAGGCAATATTTCCCCATAAACAGAGAATGATGAAGGAATAGGAAGTGTGATAAAAAGAGGACACAGAAATAGAAAAAGTTATTTTCTTGAATTACTGCTTGTCATTTTTATTAATCTGAGATTTGTCTGATCTGTGGGCACTCTAACGGTTGCTTATTTCCCTGAATCTCTCTAACCTAGGAAAGCATATTTCACACAAGCCCTACCTGTGTGTGTAATATGAGTTGCAAAGGAAAGAATACCCAGAGGTTCTAGGTTACAGTGGCTTATCTACATAGAGACTTGGGTGCCAGAGAGCCAGATGTCTCATCAAAATCTCTGGGGCCATTTTAATAGAATATGAGCCATAGGAAAAAATTTATCTTTTAATATTATAAAAAATGTGCCCTCAGTTCTTACAATGGTCTCATAAATTCAGGAAGTTATTCACATAGTGGTTAATACTGGGAGGGGAGAAGGAAGAAATGAGGCAGTGTCAGTCTGTAGAGAAGAACAGAATGAGGCAAAGTCGAAGGTGAGGGCTCAGCGGGTAACTAGATGGAAGCCCTGATTCCCCTCGCAGCCTGCCAGTTGCATTAGTTTCTCAGTCTTCTGTTCTCACTTGCTCTCCTGTCCTCTTCAGATCTGAGATTTAGTGATTTTCTCTGTATTGATCAACCTATCTCACCATGAGGCTTTTAAAAAGTTAAGTGAAACGATGAGTCAAGTGAGTCGATAAAGATTCATTCTCCTTGACAGCTTCAGTGCCAGCGTTTTGAAATATGAAGGACTTTCATTAAATGCCACTCTGGCTTGGTATCTTTCATGTGCGTTTCCTCTTCTTGCCGAAACTCTTGGCTCACTCGACTGTGGCTTTCTAGGGCAGTAACAAGGATGAGGCGGGTTAGAGAGACTAGTCTCATCAAACTCACCTGGTTTATCTTCCATTTAAGACCTGGCTTTAGTTAATCCTCAGACTGGAAAACAATCTAAGTAAATGGACAATAATGTACCAATACTTCCAGTTACGTTAACAGACACTGCTTCCCTTTCAACTGATGTAAATTTCCTTTAACTTATGTTTCCTCCCATTTGCCTGTGCCTTTGTTCTAATCCTTGGCCAAATCTCTTAACTGTATCTCTTTGAAAGTGGAAGTGTTAGTTGCTGAGTTGTGTCTGACTCTTTGTGACCCATGGACTGGGTCCTGCCAGGCTCCCCTGCCCATGGGATTCTTCAGGCCATAATACTGGAGTGGGTAGCCAAAGCCCTTCCCCAGGGGATCTTCCCAGCCCAGGGACTGGACCTGGCTCTCCTGCATCACAGGTGGGTCCATTACCACCTGAGCCACCAGGAAAGCCCTCTTTGTCCCACTCAGATAGTCTCCAGTCTCATCCTACGTGTTCCCTACACGGCCGTTCCTAGCCATTGGAACAGCTTCCCAGAGCATCACTTCGCTTCCAGTTGCATCTTGCCCTTAATTCCAGTGAAATGTGGAAACTTTATCGAACAGACATGGTCCCTTCTCACTCCGTTATGCTATCATCATCACATATCTATATGTTTATACGCTGTCAGCCCAACAACACAGGTTTAAATAACTGTTTTATGTAGTCATCTTTTAAATCAGTTAAGACAAGAAAAATGCAAATATATGTTTACACATACCTATTTCGTTGCCTGTAAGTATTTTTAACTTACTCTTCTGTGCTTCTTCACGCAAGTGTGATAACTGCTGTACTTTATTTTCTGTGCGGAGTCAGGCTATCATGTGTTCCTTGCCCGTGAATGTGAAGCGCTTCCTTTAGTTTTTTTTTCATGAAAATCTGTTAGTAATGAATTCTTTCAGTCTTCGTATCTGGAGGCATCTTAGTCTTGCCGTCATTTATGAGTCACAGGTTTTTCTTGATATAGAAGTATTGGCTGACGGTGTTAGGTTTTTAGCACTTTGAATGTGCCATCCCATCGCCTCCTGACCCCACCCCGGCCCTGTCCTCTGCTAGTTTCAGTGGGTTCCCCTGCTCCTGCGGCTGCCTGCGCAGCGGTGGGGAGGGGAGCTACCCCATGTCCGGAGTCAGGAACGGCAGCCGAGAGGAGCTACCCCGAGTGCAAGGTCAGGAGCAGTGGTGAGAGGAGATATCCGGCGTTGAAGGTCAGGAGCACCAGCTGAGAGGAGTTACACCGCGTCCAAGGCCAGGGGCAGCAGCGAGAGGAGCTGCCCCGTGTCCAGGGTCAGGAAAGGCAGCTGAGAGGAGCTACCCCGCGTCCAGGGCCAGGAGCAGTGGTGAGAGGAGATACCCCACGTTGAAGGTCAGGAGCAGCGGCTAGAGGAGCTACCCCGCGTCCAAGGCCAGGAGCAGCGGCTAGAGGAGCTACCCCATGTCCAAGGTCAGGAGCGGAGGTGAGAGGAGCTACCTTGTGTCCAGGGTCAGGTGTGGTGGCCGAGAGGAACTACCCTGTGTCCAAGGTCAGGAGCAGCGGTGAGAGGAGCTATCCCACGTCCAGTGTCAGGAGCAGCTGCTGAAAGGAGATATCCCATGTTCAGGGTAGGCTGAGGGGAGATACCCCACATCCAAGGGCAGGAGTGGCGGGGAGAGGAGCTACCTTGCGTCCAAGGTCAGGAGCCTCAGCTACACTTTGCTGAAGAGGCCGTGAAGAGATACCTCGCCTCCAAGGTAAGAGAAACCCAAGTAAGATGGTAGGCACTGAGAGAGGGGATCAGGGGGCAGACAGACTGAAACTACAGTCACAGACAGCTAGCCAATCTGATCACACAGACCACAGCTTATCTAACTCAGTGAAACTAAGCCATGTCATGTGGGGCCACCCAAGATGCTGGGGTCATGGTGGAGAGGTCTGACAGAATGTGGTCCACTGGAGAAGTGAATGGCAAACCATTTCAGTATTCATGCCTAGAGAACCCCATGAACAGTATGAAAAGGCAAAAAGATAGGACACTGAAAGGGGAGCTCCCCAGGTGGGTAGGTGTCTCGTACAGTATTGGTCGCTGTGTCCGACTCTTTGCGATCCCATGGACTGTAACCCGCCAGGCTCCTCTGTCCTTGGGATTCTTCAGGCAAGAAGCCTGGAGTGGGTTGCCATTCCCTTCTCCAGAGGATCTTCCCAACCCAGGGATCGACCCCTGGTCTCCCACATTGCAGGCAGATACTTTACAGGCTGAGCCATCAGGGAAGTCTCCAATTAGAAAACAGGTGTATCAGCTGTAGCCCTTCCCACAGAATCCAGATGCCTTCCCGTAGCCACCAGCATCGCTTCCATGTTCCCCAGATGGTTTCTCCCCCATGTTCCTACCTCTGCAACACTTGATTAACTGTTGATGAAGACAGGGCAATGGCATTTTGGATCTACCATCTAGCGCAACTGAAATCAAAGAGATTCACAGAGACTATGCTGGTTCTAGATCAGCCCCCAAAAAGCATATTTTTGGGTGAGCCTATCAATTCCTGTTTTGGGTCTAGGCACTTTGGAAGAACCAGGATGGAGGAAGCAGCCACAGGCAAGACGTCGGTAGATGCCCACTATGCTACTGGAGATCAGTGGAGAAATAACTCCAGAAAGAATGAAGGGATGGAGCCAAAGCAAAAACAACACCCAGTTGTGGATTGGACTGGTGATAGAAGCAAGGTCCCATGCTGTAAAGAGCAATATTACATAGGACCCTGGAATGTTAGGTCCATGAATCAAGGCAAATTGGAAGTGATCAAACAGGAGATACCAAGAGTGAACGTCAACATTCTAGCAATCAGTGAACTAAAATGGACTAGAATGGGTGAATTTGAACAGATAACCATTATATCTACTACTGTAGGCAGGAATCCCTCAGAAAAAATGGAGTAGCCATCATGGTCAACAAAAGAGTCCAAAATGCAGTACTTGGATGCAATCTGAAAAACAACAGAATTATCTCTGTTCATTTCCAGGGCAAACCATTCAATATCACAGTAATCCAACTCTATACCCCAACCAGTAATGCTGAAGAAGCTGAAGTTGAACTGTTCTGTGAATACCTACAAGACCTTCTAGAACTAATAACCAAAAAAGATGTCCTGCTCATTATAGGGGACTGGAATGCATAAGTAGGAAGTCAAGAAAGGAGTAACAGGCAAATTTGGTCTTGGAGTACAGAACGAAGCAGGGCAAAGGCTAATAGAGTTCTTCCAAGAGAATGCAGTGGTCATAGCAAACACCCTCTTCCAACAACACAAGAGAAGACTCTACACATGGATATCACCAGATGGTCAACATTGAGATCAGATTGATTATATTCTTTGCAGCCAAAGAAGGAGAAGCTCTATACAGTCAGCAAAAACAAGACTGGGAGCTGACTGTGGCTCAGATCATGAACTCCTTATTGCCAAATTCAGACTTAAATTGAAGAAAGTAGGGAAAACCGCTAGACCATTCAGGTGTAACCTAAAGCAAATCCCTTATGATTATACAGTGGAAGAGAGAAATAGATTTAAGGGACTAGATCTGATAGAGTGCCTGATGAACTATGGACGGAAGTCCGTGACATTGTATAGGAGACAGGGATCAAGACCATCCCGAAGAAAAAGAAATGCAAAAAGGCAAAATGGCTGTCTGAGAAGGCCTTACAAATAACTGTGAAAAGAAGAGAGGCAAAAAGCAAAGGAGAAAAGGAAAGATATACTCATTTGAATGCAGAGTTCCAAAGAATAGCAAGGCAAGATAAAAAAGCCTTTCTCACTGATCAATGCAAAGAAATACAGGAAAACTACAGAATGGGAAAGACTAGAGATCTCTTCAAGAAAATTAGAGATACCAAGGGAACATTTCATGCAAAGATGGGCTCAATAAAGGACAGAAATGGTATGGACCTCACAGAAGCAGAAGATATTAAGAGGAGGTGGCAAGAATACACAAAAGAACTGTTCTAAAGAGATCTTCATGACCCGGATAATCATGATGATGTGATCACTCACCTAGAGCCAGACATCCTGGAATGTAAAGTCAAGTGGGCCTTAGAAAGCGTCACTACGAACAAAGCTAGTGGAGGTGATGGAATTCCAGTTGAACTATTTCAAATCCTAAAAGATGATGCTGTGAAAGTGCTGCACTCAATATGCCAACAAATTTGGAAAACTCAGCAGTGGCCACAGGACTGGAAAAGGTCAGTTTTCATTCCAATTCAAAGAAAGGCAATGCCAAAGAATGCTCAAACTACTGCACAACTGCACTCATCTCACATACTAGTAAGTAATGCTCAAAATTCTCCAAGCCAGGCTTCAGCAATACCTGAACCATGAACTTCTAGATGTTCAAGCTGGTTTTAGAAAAGGCAGAGGAACCAGAAATCAAATTGCCAACATCCACTGGATCATGGAAAAAGCAAGAGAGTTCCAGAAAAACATCTATTTCTGCTTTATTGACTATGCCAAAGCCTTTGACTGTGTGAATCACAATAAACTGTGGAAAATTCTGAAAGAGATGGGAATACCAGACCACCTGACCTGCCTCTTGAGAAACCTGTATGCAGGTCAGGAAGCAACAGTTAGAACTGGACATGGAACAACAGACTGGTTCCAAATAGGAAAAAAAGTACATCAAGGCTGTGTATTGTCACCCTGCTTATTTAACTTCTATGCAGAGTACATCATGAGAAACGCTGGACTGGAAGAAACACAAGCTGGAATCAAGATTGCCGGGAGAAATATCAATAACCTCAGATATGCAGATGACACCACCCTTATGGCAGAAAGTGAAGAAAAACTAAAGAGCCTCTTGATAAAAGTGAAAGAGGAGAGTGAAAAAGTTGTCTTAAAGCTCAACATTCAGAAAATGAAGATCATGGCATCCGGTCCCATCACTTCATGGGAAATAGATGGGGAAACAGTGGAAACAGTGTCAGACTTTATTTTGGGGGGCTCCAAAATAACTGCAGATGGTGATTGCAGCCGTGAAATTAAAAGATGTTTACTCCTTGAAAGGAAAGTTATGACCAACCTAGACAGTATATTCAAAAGCAGAGACAGTAGTTTGCCAACAAAGATCCATCTAGTCAAGGCTATGGTTTTTGCAGTGGTCATATATGGATGTGAGAGTTGGAGTATAAAGAAGGCAGAGCGCTGAAGAACTGCTGCTTTTGAACTGTGGTGTTGGAGAAGACTCTTGAGAGTCCCTTGGACTACCAGGAGACCCAACCAGTCCATCCTAAAGGAAATCAGTCCTGAGGGTTCATTGGAAGGACTGATGTTGAAGCTGAAAATCCAATATTTTGGCCACCTCAAGCAAAGAGTTGACTCATTGGAAAAGACCCTGATGCTGAGAAAGATTGGAGGCAGGAGGAGAAGGGGCGACAGAGGATGAGATAGTTGGATGGCATCACTGACTCAGTGAACATGAGTTTGAGTAAGCTCCAGGAGTTGGTGATGGACAGGGAGGCCTGGGGTGCTGTGGTTCATGGGCTCACAAAGAGTCCTACATGACTGAGTGACTGAACTGAACGGAACTGAACTTGTTCCTACGAAGCTGCAGGGTGTATGTGGAGGGGGTGGGAGGGAGTTCCTGCCAAGATTCCCTCCTGGGGATGCCATGGTGTGTGTACATGTGGGTCTCCCTGGAATTCTGCTACCTGAAGTCCATTAAGCTTTCTAGACACGTATATTAATGCTTTTGGGGAGAGGGAATAACCAGAGTTTGAAGTGTTTGTCCATTGTGTCTTTATGTGCTTTTTCTGTCCTTTTCCTGCTCTCTCGCTGGTGCTCGTCACACACACCGCGCACTGTAGGCTGCCGCGCGTGCTCCGTCCGCCTTCTTTCTCTGCTCTTCTGAGCCTGGTCTTACTTGTCTGCTTGGCTGTGCTGGGTCCTCAGTGCCGCGTGGGCCGTTCTGCGGCTGCAGCAGGCGGGTCTCCTTTCCAGCTGCGGGCGTGGGCTTCTCCCGTGGTGACTTCTCCTGCTGGGGAACGTGGACTCCAGCCGCTCTGTCTCAGCAGTTGCAGTTCCGAGGCTCTAGGTCACGGCTCCGTAACTGTGGCCCACTGGGCTTAGCTGTCCCCAGGCGTGGGCCATCTTCCCCGATCTGATCAGAGATGGAACCCACGTCTCCTGCCCTGGCAGGCGGATCGTTTTCCTTGAGCCGCCAGGGAAGCTCCTTTTCCTTCTATTCTTTAGGTTGGCCATCTTTATTGACCCATGACCAGTCTGCTTATTTTTGCTTCTGCTGCCTCAGATCTTCTATTGAGCTATTGTAGTGATCTTTAGCTTCAATACCTGAAATTCTATTTGACTAACTTCTATAATTCCCATCTCTTTACCGATGTCCTCTACTTGCTATCATATTTTCCTCTCATTGCATAAGCAGGATTTCCTTTTACAGATATAACAGCTGCTTTTCTTTGTCTGCTAACTCCAACATCTGGCCTCACTCGAAGACTTTCTGTTGAAACAGAAGTAGTTTCTTTATCTGTGTTGGCCACATAGGCTTATTTCTTTGGGTGCCTTGTATTTTTTGTTGAATATTGGATTTTTAAAAAACTGGATATTTTAGGTAGTATATTGTTTGCTCTAAATTCTGATTTTCTGTCTCCGTGGCAGTGGATGTTGCTTTTTCTTTCTTTCACTTTTTATTTGTTGGGTGATTTTCCTAAACTAATTCTGAAGTCTGTGTTTCCTGCAGTGTGTGATCACTGATGTCTGTCAACATTTTTTCTCTTTATTGTTTTTATGTTTTGAACCTGGGTTCTTATAGTCATAGGAAATGGCAACCTACTCCAATATTCTTGCTGGAGAATTCCATGGACAGAGGAGCCTGGCAGGTTACAGTCCATGGGGTCACATAGAGTCAGTCACAACTGAGTGACTAACACTATTACTATTAACGGTTGGTTATAAGACACGTAGCACATATGGTAGGGGATATTTTAATATGAAATGATTTATTTAGTCCACTTTCTGACTTCAGAGAGATTCAAATTTATTAATGTTTAGAGGTATTTATGTGTCCTGCAAGTATTTGTAAGCTCCCAGCTATGTGTCTAACTCTGCTCAAGATAACACTGAGGAAGAAAGTCACCATTTCAGTCTTCCTGGAGCCTACCATCTCCTAGGCATGGCAAAAAAGGGGAGAAGGCTGCAGTGCTAGTCCATATTTGGGGAAGGGGGCTAATGTGGAAAAAGGGATAATATAAGTTTTTCTTCTATTTCTTGACTTGGCATATTGGCCATTTTAAAGTCATTCTTCCCTAAATACAGCTCAAAATGCTTAGTGAGATTCTGAAATACCCAAGACAATGATCTGAACTGCAAAAGAAATGGTGGGATTTATAGGATAGCTCACTGACTCGATGGACGCGAGTCTGAGTGAACTCCGGGAGTTGGTGATGGACAGGGAGGCCTGGCGTGCTGCGAGTCATGGGGTCGCAAAGAGTCGGACATGACTGAGCAACTGAACTGAACTGAACTGAACTGAACTGAACTGATAGGATATCTCTGTTGTTGTTCAGTTGCTAAGTCGTGTCCGACTCTTTGTGACCCATGGACTCTAGCCCACCAGGCTCCTCCGTCCTCCACTGTCTCCTAGAATTTGCTCAAACTCATGTCCATTGAGTTGGTGATGCTATTGAACCATCTCTTCCTCTGCTGCCCCCTTCTCCTTTGGCTTCTGTTTCCCAACATCGGTGCCTTTTCCAATGTGTCTGCTCTTTGCATCAGGCAGCCAAAGTATTGGAGCTTCAGCATCAGTCCTTCCAATGAATATTCAGGGTTGATTTCCTTTGGGATTGACTGGTATGACCTCCTTGCTCTCCCAGGGACTCTAGAGGATCTTCTCCAACACCACAGTTTGAAAGCGTCAATTCTTCGGCACTCCACCTTCATTGTGGTCCAACTCTCACATGCATGCTTGACTACTGGAAAAACCATATATTTGTCGGCAAAGTGATGTCTCTTTAGTATCATTTATTTACATATTCATTTGAGTCGGTAACAGTTCTTATCCAGTGGTGGTGGAAAAAGAAAGCAAAGAAAGAAAAAGAATCATACCCATTTCTTTTGTGTCCACAAAACAATCTGATTCTCCTCCATATATTACCTACTTTGGGGCTTTTGTACCCATGGAAGTATTCTGATCAAAATTTTGATTTCATTTACTTGTAATCAGACAAGGTATTTTACTATAACAGTTAGAAACTAAACAGTTTTTCTTTGATTATTGGTATTCAGTTGGGTCTAGAAAATAATTAGAAACTTATAAATCTCTAGTCCATGAGGATGGAAAACTGATAAATGCAAAGGGGTAGCTCTGACCTATGCAAGGTGGAATTTTCAGAATTATAATGAATGGGCTTGATTGCGGGATCAAATGTGGTCTTTATAATGCAATTTATTTCTGTGTGATTGCATTCAGGGACACACATCGCCAATCACTATACAGATCATCACTGCAAGTCTGCCTTGCAAACACAATTCGTAGCTACAAATACAGTATTGCAGATATTAATATCAAGAAACAGCAGTGTCAAGGAGCCAAAAAATGACTTGAAACAGGAATGCCGGAGAGTATGGCATATTTGAGACACATTGAGTTGATTTGATTGTTTTATTACAGAGGCTATGAGGTATTAAAGATCAGAGAGAAAGATTTAGATGTTGAAGTGGTGGGTTATATAGTTATTCACCAAATAGGCAGGAGTTGTTTCCCATTTTACACGTGAAACAAGAAAAAGATGCTCATAGCAAGGCATGGAAAGGGAGGTCTGTCTGTCCCTCCAAGATTTATTTCTCCATCTACATGAGTGATTTGTCCATTATCCCCCTAAGCTGTGCAGGAAGAGCTTAGCTTCAGGAGAGGCAGTCTTGCTCAAGAAACGCTTCTTTAGCTTCATTATGGAGAGATCCTTCTTCAGTTGGTGGAAAATCACATTTTTGCTCCTAAATGAAATGATTTGACTGCGAAGCAGAATGAACGGTAATTTTCAAAAAGAATACGATTTTCAACAACAGACTTCACAATACCATATTCAAGAGGGTGCTTTGTGCCGTAATCATTGGAAGCAAGTCCTCCAGCTGAGCCCGTGAGTCCCCAAGGACAACGTCTCTTTAATCTTGTGACTCAGAAACGTCTTGATAGGTGGCCAGTGGGTATCAGTCTCCTACAGGAGGGGGAGGAGCCTGAACCTGACATTGGGTCCAGCAGTTTCAAGATGAAGGAATGCATTTGCCTCTCTTTTGGGGGGCGGTGGGGTGCTCTGAGAGAACTTCTGGCTAACCTTGGCTTTGCATGTGCAAACTTCAGGATGGCCATCTCCAGGCACACTTCTGGGAGGAAAAACAACCTGGGAACCTGTCATGGAATTAGTTTCCTGTTGCTGCAGAACACAGCACTGCCAGTTCGACAACTGAAAGCAAGATGCGTTCACTGTCAGTGCGTGAATTCACAGCTTCTGCGAGTCGGGGTCCAGCCACAGCTGAAGTGCGTCCTTGCTCAGGATCTCACTTGGCTGCAATTGAGATGCTAACTGGGCTGTGGGTGTTTCTGGAGCTTGGCTTCCTCTCCGAGGTCACATGATTATCAGCAGAATTTAGATTCTTGCGTTTGAAGGGCTGAGGTCCCCATTTCCCAGAGATCACTAGACATAGTCAACCACAAGGTACTTTCTACCACATGGCATTTTGCTTCTTCAAGGCCAACAGGGAGCATCTCAGCCACTTCTTGCTCTTTTTTTTTTAAATTGGAGTATGGTTGACTTGGCCTCTCCTGATGGCTCAGTAGGAAAGAGTCTGCCTGCCAGTGAAGGAGACTCAGGCTTCATCCCCGGGTTGGGGAGATCTCCTGGAGGAGGGCAGGCAACCCACTCCAGTATTCTTGCCTGAGAAATCCCATGGACAGAGGAGCCTGGTAGATTGCAGTCCATGGAGTCACAAAACAGTTGAACACGACTTAGCAACTAAACAATAGTAATAATAGAGTCGTCTTAAAATGTTATGTTAGTCTCAGCTGCATGGTCAAGTAATTCAGCTATGCACGTAGGAAAGTGACAGGCGCTCAGTTGTGTCTGACTCTTTGCCACCCCACGGACTATACTGTCCATGGGATTCTCCAAGCCAGCATACTGGAGTGGGTCGCTGTTCCCTTCTCCAGGGAATCTTCCCAACCCAGGGATCAAGCCCTGGTCTCCTGCATTGCAGCCGGATTCTTTACCAGCTATGCCACAGGGGAAGCCCAATTTCCCTGATCTGTTATTACAGAAAAATTGAGTATAGTTCCCCGTGCCACACAGGAGGTCTTCATGGTTCTCCATTGTATGTTTAGCTCAGTCGGTAAAGCATCTGCCTGCAGTGCAGGAGACCCGGGTTCGATCCCTGGGTTGGGAAGATCCCCTGGAGAAGGAAATGGCAACCCACTCCAGTATCCTTGCCTGGAAAATCTCATGGACAGAGGAACCTGGTAGATTGCAGTCCACGGGGTCGCAAAGAGTCGGGCATGACTGAGCGACTAACACACACACACACACATTGTGTGTTTGGCGGTGTATTTGTGTTCATCCCAAGTCCTAATTTTTCCTTCCCTGTCTCTGCTGTTTCTTATCTCTTGCCTCCAGACCCTCTTTTAAAGGGGGCTCACCCAGGATAGTCTCATTTTTTACTTTCTCAGAATCACCTAACTTGGGACTTTAAGGCAAAATCCCTTACTTTTGGTGTATAATGCAAACTAATCACAGAGTGACGCCCCACCCACCTTCCAGGGGAGGGATTGGTTATACAGGATCAGAGATTTTGTGGCTGTCTTATAATTCTGCCTTCCACAGGACTCAAGCAGCAGCAGCAGAGGATGTCAGCCTGCTGAGGAGGCATGCAGGAGGTAAACCATAAGATCTAACAGGAAGAGACTCGTTATTGAATACCAGGGCTTGACCGCGACAGGAGGCTGAAACTGTAACTCAGAAAGACGGAGACTGTGAATAGAGAGGCTTTCGCCTGGAGATTCAGGAGAGATGAAAGGTATTAAGGTCATTAGAAAGAGCTGTAACTTACATAGGAATTGGGTCTGCTGTTCTACCCAGTCTCGAGGTGAGTTGAGAGTGATGTGGGGTCAATACCAGTATCAATACGAGGTCAATATAACCTAAGAATGACAAAAGGGGCAGGGGAGAAGAGGATCCAAATTTAAGCCTTGTTAGGGGTTACGGTTACGGGTGAGATTCTAATTCTTCTCGGGTGTGCTTAAATCAGAGCAGGGAATTTGGAAATGTCTGAATCCTGCTTGCCAAGCACGTTGCATCTCTTGATTCTCACAGGGGGTCTGTGTTCAAAAGAAACTTAGCATCAAGGTCACCTTTGATTGATATTTGAGAAAATATTCCATACTATAGTGAAAGCTCTCTCATAAAAGCTTAAGTAGAAGACTGGACTACAGCTGAGGTCTGAGTGGAAACTTCTAGCTTCTGACCATCTCTTCCCCACTCTCAATTTCAAATTTAAAAATTTGGGACCCGTGTGATTAGACAGATCTGAAGAGAGAGCACCCACACCCAGAAGGGCCCTGAGCCCATGCAACCTGCTACGTAGGATACGGAAGGGAGTTCAAAATATTAACTGACCTGTCCCATGGGCCAGCCCTACTCAAGGCTGTGGTTGGAAGGTCAAGAGAGTGCACGGAGCTGGGCCCAGACAATTAGGTCAAAGCAGCTCTGTCCACTATGCTCTAGGACCTGATCCGTGAATTCCCTGAGCTATGACTAGTTGTACCCTTGCTGGTGGTAGGAGAAGTTGAGAAGTTGGACAAAAGGCAGTTTTTTTTTCCTGAAGCTGGCATAAGAATAGTAGGCATGCCTGCAGGTGACACAGAATAGCTCAAGGCGCTTTCAGCAGTGGTGGGCTTGGGCAGCAGACAGCTGATGCTGGCACTGGGTCTTCTCTGCCCTTGGCCAGCTGGACGCCAGGTAAAGGAGCAACAGCCTGTACGAGCTCTACTAATTCCCAGGAGGTGGTTTCCATTGTACTCTCTGCTACGGTCACCACTGGCTCAGCCAACACTGAGCCCGGAGGTCTGAGTCCAGTTCTCTAATATCCAGTTTTAATTCCCTAATGTTAGACGCTGTCTACGGTGTTAGGCACAGAACTAAAGTCATAACGTTGTGATACATACGAATTATGTTGTCATGTTCTGACTGCTATACTTAGCATAATTACAACGTTGTTTTTGCTTTTACTGGTGCTTAAAAATGCCTCTTGCAGTTATTTATATTTATATGTACAATGTTCTGACTGTGGAGTCTTTGGGAAATGTTTCAGTGTGAAGAAGTAAATAACCACAATTTGCAGACTTAACGCTTTTAAGCCCTTTCCACTTTTTATTAAAAATTCAGCTTGAACACCAATGACTCAATGATGCCCTTGGCTTGAACTTGCCGGCTTAGCGTGCTTTCTGGGGTAGCACGCATGTGCCTATGGCTGGTGGGACAGAGCTCTGATTCGAGATAGCAGCTGGAGTGAGCTGCTGATGTATTGGGCTTCCCAGGTGGCCCTAGCGGTAATGAACTCACCTGCCAATGCAGGAGACTTAAGAGACTTGGATTCAGTTCTTGGGTCTGGAAGATCCCCTGAAGGAGGGCATGGCAATGTATGTATTCTTGCCTGGAGAACCCCATGGACAGAGGAGCCTGGCAGGCTACAGTCCCTGGTGTCACAAAGAGTTGGACGTGACTGAGCGACTTAGCATGCATGCGTGCTGGTGTATTAATACATAAAACGTTGTGCATATCTCTACTTATTTCTATCAGGACAGATTTCAGGAATTAGAATCCTGGGTCCTCAGAAGGAAAATCACTAAGACTTTTGATAATGCTACTCTGAAGGACAGTTTTATGCATCAACTTAGCCAAGTTAGAGTGTTCCCTTATTCAACCAAATATGTAGGTGCTGCTACAAAAGTATTTATGGATATGATTAACAACTGCAGTTGGTTAAAACTGAGTAAGGAGATTAGACTCAACAGTCTGGGTAGGCCTGACTCAATCGGTGGAAAGGCCTTCACAGCAGAATTGAGGGTACCCTGAAGAAGAAATTCCCCCTGTGGATTATAGCTTCAGCTCCTGCCTGAGAATTTCCAGCTGCCCTTCCCTACAGCAGTCAGATTCATCCACCCAGTCCCCACAGTCACTTAGTGAATTCCTTGTCATATATACATATGTGTCTGCATGTGTGTGTATATGGCATATACATGAATATGTGTATTGTGCCATAAATATGTATGTTCAGTTCAGTTCAGTTCAGTCGCTCAGTTGTGTCTGACTCTAGGCGACCCCATGGACTGCAGCACACCAGGCTTCTGTGTCCATCACCAATGCCCTGAGCTTGCTCAAACTCATGTCCATTGAGTCGGTGATGCCATGCAACCATCTCATCCTCTGTCGTCCCCTTCTTCTCCTGCCTTCAATCTTTCCCAGCATCAGGGTCTTTTCCAGTGAGTCAGTTCTTTGCATCAGGTGGCCAAAGTATTGGAGTTTCAGCTTCAGCATCTGTTCTTCCAATGAGCATTCAAGACTGATTTCCTTTAGGATGGACTTGTTGGATCTCCTTGCAGTCCAAGGGCCTCTCAAGAGTCTCCTCCAACACCGCAGTTCAAAAGCATCCACTCTTTGGCATTCAGCCTTCTTTATGGTCCAACTCTCACATTTATACATGACCCCTGGACACGGAGCAACAGACTGGTTCCAAATAGGAAAAGGAGTACGTCAAGGCTGTATCTTGTCACCCTGCTTATTTAACTTATATGCAGAGAACATCATGAGAAGCGCTGGACTGGAAGAAACACAAGCTGGAATCAAGATTGCCAGGAGAAATATCAATAACCTCAGATATGCAGATGACACCACCCTTATGGCAGAAAGTGACGAGGAACTCAAAAGCCTCTTGATGAAAGTGAAAGAGGAGAGTGAAAAAGTTGGCTTAAAGCTCAACATTCAGAAAACGAAGATCATGGCATCCGGTCCCATCACTTCATGGCAAATAGATGGGGAAAGAGTGGAAACAGTGGAAACAGTGTCAGACTTTATTTTTTGTGGCTCCAGAATCACTGCAGATGGTGACTGCAGCCATGAAATTAAAAGATGCTTACTCCTTGGAAAGAAAGTTATGACCAACCTAGAGAGCATATTCAAAAGCAGAGACATTACTTTGCTGACTAAGGTCCGTCTGGTCAAGGCTATGGTTTTTCCTGTGGTCATGTATGGATGTGAGAGTTGGACTGTGAAGAAGGCTGAGCACCGAAGAATTGATGCTTGTGAACTGTGGTGTTGGAGAAGACTCTTGAGAGTCCCTTGGACTGCAAGGAGATCCAACCAGTCCATTCTAAAAGAGATCAACCCTGGGATTTCTCTGGAAAAAATGATACTAAAGCTGAAACTCCAGTACTTTGGCCACCTCATGTGAAGAGTTGACTCATTGGAAAAGACTCTGATGCTTGGAGGGATTGGGGGCAGGAGGAGAAGGGGACAACCAAGGATGAGATGGCTGGATGGCATCACTGACTCGATGGATGTGAGTCTGAGTGAACTCCGGGAGTTGGTGATGGACAGGGAGGCCTGGCAGGCTGTGATTCATGGGGTCGCAAAGAGTCGGACAAAACTGAGCAACTGAACTGAACTGAACTGAACAGGAAAAACAAAAGCTTTGACCAGACAGATTTTTGTTGGTAAAGTAATGTCTCTGCTTTTTGATATGCTGTCTAGGTTGGTCATAGTTTTTCTTCCAAGGAGCAAGCGTCTTTTAATTTTGTGGCTGCAGTCACCATCTACAGTGATTTTGGAGCCCAAGAAAATAAAGTCTGTCACTGTTTCCATTGTTTTCCCAGCTATTTGCAGTGAAGTGATGGGAACAGATGCCATGATCTTCGTTTTCTGAATGTTGAGTTTTAAGCCAGCGTTTCACTCTCCTCTTTCACTTTCATCAAGAAGCTCTTTAGTTTCTCTTCAATTTCTTCCATAAGGGTGGTATCATCTTTGAATCTGAGGTTATTGATAATAACCTGGTAATCTTGATTCCAGCTTGTGCTTCATCCAGCCTGGCATTTTGCATGATGTACTCTGTATATAAGTTGAATAAACAGGGTGATAATATACAGTATTGATGTACTTTCTCAATTTGGAACCAGTCCGTTGTTCCATGTCTGTTTCTAACTGTTGCTTCCTGATCTGCATATAGATTTCTCAGGTGGTTTGATATTCTGATCTCTTTAAGAATTTTCCACAGTTTGTTGTTATCTACACAGTCAAAGGCTGTGGCATAGTCAATAAAGCAGAAGTAGATGTTTTCATGGAATTCTCTTGCTTTTTCGATGATCTAATGGATGTTGGCAATTTGATCTCTTGTTCCTCTGCATATTCTAAATTCAGCTTGAACATCTGGAAGTTCATGGTTCACGTATCATTGAAGCCTCACTTGCAGAATTTTGAGTTTTACTTGGCTAGTGTGTGAGATGAGTGCAATTGTACAGTAGTTTGACACTCTTTGACATTGTCTTTCTTTGGGATTGAAATAAATAGTGATCTTTTCCAGTCCTTTGGCCACTGCTGTTTTCCAAATTTGGTGGCATATTGAGTGAAGTACTCTCAAAGCATCATCTTTTAGGATTTGAAACAGCTCAACTGGAGTTCCATCACCTCCACTACATTGTTCATAGTGATGGTTTCTAAGGCCCACTTGACTTCACATTCCAGGATGTCTGGCTCTAGGTGAGTGATCACACCATCGTGATTATCTGGGTCATGAAGATCTTTTTTGTACAGTTCTTCTGTGTATTCTTGCCACCTCTCCTTAATATGTTCTGCTTCTGTTAGGTCCATACCATTTCTATCCTTTATCGAGCCCATCTTTGCATGAAATGTTCCCTTGGTATCTCTAATTTTCTTGAAGAGATCTCTAGTCTTTCCCATTCTGTTGTTTTCCTCTATTTCTTCACATTGTTCACTTAGGAAGGCTTTCTTATCTCTCCTTGATATTCTTTGGAACTCTGCAGTCAGAGGTGTAAATCTTACCTTTTCTCCTTTGCCTTTTGCTTCTCTTCTTTTCTCAGCTATGTGTAAGGCCTCCTCAGGCAATCATTTTGCTTTTATGCATTTCTTTTTCTGGGGGATGGTCTTGATCACTGCCTCCTGTGCAATGTCACAAAGCCCCGTCCACAGCTCATCAGGCACTCTGTCTCTCAGATCTCACATTTGTCAGCTGTGAATCTCTCTGTCACATCTACTGTATAATCGTGAGGGATTTGATTTAGGTCATCCTGAATGATCTAGTGGTTTTCCCTGCTTTCTTCAATTTGAGTCTGAATTTTGCAATAAGGAGTTCACGATCGAAGCCGCAGTCAGCTCCCAGTCTGATTTTTACTGACTGTATAGAGCTTCTCCATCTTAGGCTGCAAAGAATATAATCAATCTGATTTTGGTATTGATCATCTGGTGATATCCATGTGTAGAGTTGTCTCTTATGTTGTTTGAAGTGGTGTTTGCTATGACCATTGCTTTTTCCTGGCAAAAATCTTGTTAGCCTTTGCCCTGCTTCATTTTGTACTCCAAGGCCAAACTTGTCTGTTACTCCAGGTATCTCTCGACTTTCTACTTTTTCATTCCAGTCTCCTATGATGGGAAGGACTTCTTTTTTTTTAGTGCTAGTTCTAGGAGGTCTTTTAGGTCTTCATAGGAACATTAAACTCAGCTTCTTTCACATTAGTAGTGGGGCATAGAGTTGCCTTGCTGTGATATTGTCTTGGGAACAGAGATCATTCTGTTGTTTTTGAGACTGCACCCAAGTACTTCGTTTTGGACTCTTTTTTTGACTATGATGGCTACTCCATTTCTTCTAAGGGAGTCTTACCCACAGTAGTAGATACAATGGTCTTCTGAGTTAAATTCACCCTTTCCAGTCCACTTCAGTTCACTGATTCCTAGAACACCGATGTTTGCTCTTCCCATCTCCTGTTTGGCCTCTTCCAATTTGCCTTGATTCATGGACCTGACATTCCAGGCTCCTATGAATATTGTTCTTTATGGCATCAGACTTTACTTCCATCACCAGTCACTTCCACAACTGAGTGTTGTTTTTGCTTTGGCTCCATCTTTCCATTCTTTCTGGAGTTATTTCTCCACTGTTCTGTAGTAGCATATTGGGCACATATCAACCTGGGGAGGTCACCTTTCAGTGTCATATCTCTTTGCCTTTTCATACTGTTCATGGGGTTCTCAAGGCAAGAGTACTGAAGTCCATTCCCTTCTCCAGGGGACCACGTTTTGTCAGAAGTCTCCACCATGACCTGTCCGTCTTGGGTGTCTTGACACGGCATGGCTCATAGTTTCATTGAGTTAGACAAGCTGTGGTCCATGTGATCAGTTTGGTTAGTGTTCTGTGATTGTGGTTTTCCTTCTGTCTGCCCTCTGATGGAGAAGGATAAAAGGCTTGTGGAAGCTTCCTGATGGGAGAGGCTGACTGTGGGGGAAACTAGTTCTTGTTCTGATGGGTGGGCCCATGCTCCGTAAATCTTTAATCCAATTTTCTGTTGATGGGCAGGGCTGTGTTTCCTTCCTGTTTTTTGCCCTGCGACCAAGCTATGGTAGGGGTAATGAAGATACTGGTAATGCAACCTCTTTCAAAAGGTCTTGAATTCAGCACCCCTGATCCTGCAGCAGGCCACTGTTGACCTACGCTTCCACCAGAGACACCTGGACACTCACGGGCAAGTCTGGCTCAGTCTCTTGTGGGGTCACTGCCCCTTCCTCCTGGGTCCTGGTGGCACAAGGTTTTGTTCGTGCCCTCCCAGAGCCTGTTTTCCCAGGCCTGTGGAAGTTCTGTAGTCAGATCCCACTGGCCTCCAAAGTCAAATTCTCTGGGAGTTCTCAGTCCCTTTGCCAGATACCCAGGTTGGGAAGAGTGTCGTGGGTCCTAGAACTTTCTTAACAGTGTGAGGATTTCTTTGGTATAATTGTTTTGCAGTTTGTGGGGTATCTGCTCGGTGGCTCTATAATGGGGTTAATGGAGACCTTCTCCAGGAGGGCTTGTGCCACACGCTGTGTGACCCGTCTGCTGCAGTCAGAGCCCCCGTCCCCGCAGCAGGCCATTGCTGACCCGTGCCTCCACAGGAGACACTCAAACACCCAAAGGCAGGTCTGGCTCCACCTCTGTGGGGTCTCCGGGTGCTGGTGCACACAAGGTTCCATCTGAGCCCTTAGAGCATCTCTGGCAGGTATGGTGCTGGTGCACACGAGGTTCCATCTGAGCCCTTCCGAGCATCTCTGGCGGGTATGGGGTGAGATTCTGAATGAGATTCTGCCCCTCTGCTGTCTTGCTGGGGCTTCTCCTCTGCACTTCCGCGTGACGTCTCCCTTTGGTGGGATCCAACACTCTCCTGTTGACGGTTGTTCAGCAGCAAGTTGTAGTTTTGGAGTTCTTGCAGGAGATGAGTGCACGTCCATCTACTCTGTGGTCTTGCTCAATCTTTTTTAAATATGTGTGCACACATCATATACACATGTGCATATATACACACATGTACATATATGTCACTTGTTGTTGTTCATTGCTCAGTTGTGTCTGGCTCTTTGTGACCCCATGGACTGCATCGTGCCAGGCTTCCCTGTCCTTCACTGTCTCACGGAATTTGTTCCAACTCATGTCCATTGAGTTGGTGATGCCATCAACCGTCTCACCTTCTGTCACCACCTTCTCCTGCCCTCAATCTTTCTCAGCATCAGAGTTTTTTCTAATGAGTGAGCTCTTTGCATCAGGTGGCCAAATTATTGGAACTTCAGCTTTAGCATCAATAACTCCAATAAATATTCAGGCTTGACTTCCTCTAGGATTGACTGGTTGGATCTCCCTGCAGTCAATGGACTCTCAAGAGTCTTCTCCAGCACCACAGTGTGAAAGCATCAGCTCTTCCATGCTCACATATGTATTCCAAGTACACATATATGTATATGTCAGGTGGGTAGATTGATGAGCAATACTGGGTAATGCTGATTCTGCCTTTCTGTGAGGCTCTGATCCAGTCACCATATCCTGTTCCAGAACGATCATTTGCATGGTCCACGAGAATGCCCTGCTTGGTGTACTCGAAAGGACATGGGCTGTTATTACCCTGCAGAGATAAGGACCCACTGACCAGCTTTGATTGGTGATCTGATCAGAATGGCGTGTCAGTTCATAACACTGATATGGTGACAGGGAGCAGGGTGTACTCAGATGGAAGCTGAAGAGATCAGGACACGTGATGAGGAGCTGACAGACGGTCACAGCTCCTAACAGTGAAATCCCTGAGACTCAAGGCAGATCTGGATGATGACAGGCATCCATTAGGATTCTCACATGCTCTTTCTTTCTTGTTCTGCAGTTGTTTGTATGAATTAAAGCTGGAATGATTTTCTCAGTTTGCTCATCTTGGAATTAGGGTTATTAAAATACTTCAAACTCTTGGTAAACTCTTCAGGCTATCTGTCTGTCCTGGATTGGAACATAGTATTTCTGATTTCAGATAGCCATTTATCAGATTTCCTTTAGTTTACAATTAGCTGCACTTTATAACGTAATGTAAAGGAGGACAAAAGTCTAGCCATGGGTCAGACGGAGATTTGTGCAACAGAAGTCTTCACAGTCCTGAGGAAGGAATGATAATACCGTGTAAAAACCATCGCTGAAGATGCGTCACTCACAGGGGTATGACAAAGTGTTCAGTTTCAGCTTTAAATTCTTTTATTTATTTTTTAAAATTTTATTGAAGTATAGTTCCCTTCCAATGCTGTGTTAGTTTCTGCTGTGCAGCCAAGTGATCCAGTTATGCATATATGCACGTTCTGTTTCATGTTCTTTTCCATGATAGGTTATCACAGGATATTGACTATAGTTCCTGCACTATGCGGTATGATGCTGCTGTTGGTCCATTCTGTATAGTTTGCATCTGCTAATTCCAGACTCCCCATCCATACCTCCCCGACCACCCTCCCTCTTGACAACCACAAGTCTCTTCTCTGTTTCTGTGAGTCTGGTTTTAGCTTCATAGACAAGTTTCATTTGCAATTCTTATAAACCCCCAGTGTTGGGCAGGCTTTCCCCTTCCTCTGGATCAAATCTTAGGCAGGCTTTTGACTTTTCTGGTCCTTCTTCAGTAAAACAGATAGTACTCCAGTGAAATAAAAGTCACAAGCGCACTCTCAGTTTAGTCGTTAAAAAGCCCAGTCTCACACGGACTTAGACATATCTCCCCTTCCTGTTGCTCAGGCCTCCTGCAGACAGGAAGGCCAGTGTCAGGGAAGAGGGCAGAGCTGACATCTCTCCCGTATTCTACGCGTTCTCCTCCATCTGACAAACCTTGCTTCTGACCCTTCCAGAACCGGAGCAGGAGAACGAGAAGTGCTAAATATCCCCCCTTAACAGGTGGGCTTCTGTTGATCTAGTTTCAGAGGTTTATCGTGCATTTAAAAATGAACTATCTGGAGGCACTAAAGTGGATTGTTGGGGATGCCCCTCCAACATGCCCCTCATTTGGGGAGAAACTTTCCACCTGCCATCATCTTGAAGGAAAATGTATCACAGTAATCCAAGTCTATGCCCCAACCAGTAACGCTGAAAAAGCTGAAGTTGAACAGTTCTATGAAGACCTGCAAGACCTTTTAGAACTAACACCCAAAAAAGAGATATCCTTTTCATTATAGGAGACTGGAATGCAAAAGTAGGAAGTCAAGAAACACCTGGAGTAACAGGCAAATTTGGCCTTGGAATGCGGAATGAAGCAGGGCAAAGGCTAATAGAGTTTCATAACAAACACCTTCCAGCAACACAAGAGAAGACTCTACACATGGACATCACCAGATGGTCAACACCGAAATCAGACTGATTATATTCTTTGCAGCCAAAGAAGGAGAAGCTCTATACAGTCAGCAAAAACAAGACTGGGAGCTGACTGTGGCTCAGATCATGAACTCCTTACTGCCAAATTCAAACTTAAATTGAAGAACGTAGGGAAAACTGCTAGACCATTCAGGTATGACCTAAATCAAATCCCTTATGATTATACAGTGGAAGTGAGAAATAGATTTAAGGGAATAGATCTGATAGATAGAGTGCCTGATGAACTATGGACAGAGGTTTGGGACATTGTACAGGAGACAGGATCAAGACCACTCCCATGGAAAAGAAATGCAAAAAAGCAAAATGGCTGTCTGAGGAAGCCTTACAAATAGCTGTGAAAAGAAGAGAAGCGAAAAACAAAGGAGAAAAGGAAAGATATAAGCATCTGAATGCAGAGTTCCAAAGAATAGCAAGGAGAGATAAGAAAGTCTACCTCAGAGATCAATGCAAAGAAATAGAGGAAAACAACAGAATGGGAAAGACTAGAGATCTCTTCAAGAAAATTAGAGATACCAAGGGAACATTTCATGCAAAGATAGGCTCAATAAAGGACAGAAATGGTATGGACCTAACAGAAGCAGAAGATATTAAGAAGAGGTGGCAAGAATACATAGAAGAACTGTACAAAAAAGATCGTCACAACCAAGATAATCACGATGGTGTGATCACTCACCTAGTGCGAGACATCTTGGAATGTGAAGTGAAGTGGGCCTTAGAAAGCATCACTACGAACAAAGCTAGTGGAGGTGATGGAATTCCAATGGAGCTGTTTCAAATCCTGAAAGATGATGCTGTGAAAGTGCTGCACTCAGTATGCCAGCAAATTTGGAAAACTCAGCAGTGGCCACAGGACTGGAAAAAGTCAGTTTTCATTCCAATTCCAAAGAAAGGCAATGTCAAAGAATGCTCAAACTACTGCACGATTGCACTCATCTCACATGCTAGCAAAGTAATGCTCAAAATTCTCCAAGCCAGGCTTCAGTAATGCATGAACTGCGAACTTCCTGATGTTCAAGCTGGTTTTAGAAAAGGCAGAGGGACATTGCCAACATCCACTGGATCATCGAAAAAGCAAGAGAGTTCCAGAAAAAACATCTATTTCTGCTTTATTGACTATGCTAAAGCCTTTGACTGTGTGGATAACAAGAAACTGCGGAAAATTCTGAAAGAGATGGGACTACCAGACCACCTAACCTGCCTCTTGAGAAACCTATATGCAGGTCAGGAAGCAACAGTTAGAAGTGGACATGGAAAAACAGGCTGGTTCCAAATAGGAAAAGGAGTATGTCAAGGCTGTATATTGTCACCCTGCTTATTTAACTTCTATGCAGAGTACATCATGAGAAACGCTGGGTTGGAAGAAGCACAAGCTGGAGTCAAGATTGCCGGGAGAAATATCAATAACCTTAGATATGCAGATGCCTCCACCCTTATGGCAGAAAGTGAAGAGGAACTAAAGAGTCTCTTGATGAAAGTAAAAGAGGAGAGTGAAAAAGTTGGCTTAAAGCTCAACATTCAGAAAACGAAGATCATGGCATCCAGTCCCATCACTTCATGGGAAATAGATGGGGAAACAGTGGAAACAGTGTCAGACTTTATTTTTTTGGGCTCCAAAATCACTGCAGATGGTGACTGCAGCCATGAAATTAAAAGACACTTACTCCTTGGAAGGAAAGTTATGACCCACCTAGATAGCATATTGAAAAGCAGAGATATTACCTTGCCAACAAATGTCCATCTAGTCAAGGCTATGGTTTTTCCTGTGGTCATGTATGGATGTGAGAGTTGGACTGTGAAGAAAGCTGAGCGCTGAAGAATTGATGCTTTTGAACTGTGGTGTTGGAGAAGACTCTTGAGAGTCACTTGGACTGCAAGGAGATCCAGCCAGTCCGTTCTAAGGGCGATCAGTTCTGAGTGTTCTTTGGAAGGACTGATGCTAAAGCTGAAACTCCAATACGTTGGCCACCTCAATGCAAAGAGTTTACTCATTGGAAAAGACTCTGATGCTGGGAGGGATTGGGGGCAGGAGGAGAAGGGGATGACAGAGGATGAGATGGCTGGATGGCATCACCGACTCGATGGACATGAGTTTGGGTGAACTCTGGGCGTTGGTGATGTATAGGGAAGCCTGGTGTGCTGCGATTCATGGAGTCACAAAGAGTCGGACACGACTGAGCGACTGAACTGAACTGAACTGATCATGGCTCGTATGGTACTTCCTCCCAGCCCTTACAAATCCAGCAATGCTTCCAGCTTTTTCTGCCTACCCCCGCAGGCTGCCTTCTTGGACAGGACTTAAGAAGACACATGCAGAGTCTTCTGCATACAAGCCACATCCGATCTGCCAGTAGGGACTTACTCTGTCATCTTCTCCCTGGGAAAACTCCAGTGGTGCAGCCCATTTCCAACGCAGAACCCTCTTCCCACCTGCCCTGCCCTCAGAGCAGCGAGCCAATCAGTCTCTTGCTGTTTAGACCTATCAGGTCCAATTTTCAAATCCATTCTGGGTGGACAAACTGTAACGAACATGTCTTCCCAAGTGAGTAGATGGGCGTATTTCCTTATCCAAGAGGGGATGGAACTCATAGACATTCCAGCATCCTCTCTAAAGCCTCCAGTTCCCCCTCCTGTGAATCTGTTCCCATGTATCTGCGTGTCATAGAGAAGGACCTTTAACCTCTGCTCCCTAAAATTTTGCATCACGGTCATCTTTGACTCCATTCTAAGGTGCAGTGTCCATTAAATTAGGACAGAGCTTCTCAAAGAGTGGCCTCAGGCCAGCACTGGTCAGCATCCCTGTGGAACTTATTAAAAGTGCCAAGTCTTAGAGCCCTCCACGTCCCCTGGATGAGAAGTTCTACAGGTGGAGCCCCAAAGTCTGTATTTTAACAAGCTCTCTAGATGATTCTGATGAAGGCTGATGTTTGAAAAGCACTATGTGAAGGCATCTGTCAAAATTCCACTTTAGTTTCCTCTCACGTGTACTTGGCTGACATTGTTAAACCCACTTACTCTGCTTTTCACAATAATTCACATGTTCACAGATTCAAGAAGGAACCATAAAATGATAAATCACAATTGCACTTCAGGACAACTACAGCCTGCTGGCTGTCTGACCCTCACCAGACCTTGGTCACCAGGGGCCGCAGAGCTGGCGCCTCAGGGCAGCTGGGGTAATGTAATGTATCATGTCGTCCCTCATCTCCCTACCTCCAGTTTGCTCAGCAAACTGTAAAATAAATTGTTGTTTTGCAAAATACTGCATTAATTATTTTATCTGTGGTCAAACTCATTAAACTTTTCGGTTATTAAGACACATCATCCCTTCCTTTCACTTGTTACCCTTTTTAGGGCTTTCTTCGGTTCTTTTGTTGATATAAATAAGGAGTTTCAAGTTCAATATCATTGATATTTTGGGTGAGATGATTCTTTCTTGTTGGCAGCTGTCCTGGTTGTCACTAGTATCCTCTAAGTTGTGATAACCAAAAATCTCTCCGGACATTGCTAAATGTTTCCTAAAAGTTAAAATCAACACTAGCTGAAGAGCTCTTGTTTAAATGGATAGCCATCAAGTCCCCAAATACATTGAACACATCAGAAGGATTTCACTAATTTTGGAGACCAAAAGAGAGCATTTCATTTTGGTCAGGGTTTCTAATTGCCGTCAAGATAATTTTGAAATATTTTGAAGAGTATTAATTTGCAACTTGCTATAAAGATGCATCTTATGATTGCTGAGCAAATAATTTTGAGTTCATCTGATTCATATCATCAATTAAGCCCTTAGAATCATTCCAAGAATTCACTGTCTGAGAGTCCTCATTTATAAACACAACAAGCTCCAAGAAACACAATTACTATATATTTTCTCAAGAAAGGGAGTGGTGGCACTATCGTAGACTGTTGATTTAAATTGTCTTCTTTTTTTTCTTCTTTCATTAAGTGGTAATTCAACTCTTCATCTTTCATGATTTGCTTTACTCACTCCAGGCAATTATTGCTGGCGATTATGATGTTAATGAGTTATGCAGAGCAGACAGAAAAAATGAAATATATTTTTAGTAAGTTAAGTTCATGGAAGCCACAACTTGAATGCATACACAAAGCAAGCATCTTTTTTATTGTGCCCTGATTGATTTTATAAGTCAGGTGTTTGTATGAATAGATAACCTTTACTTAGCACGGGAGTATTTTGACAAAAAATTTACTCTGATGAGCCATAGAGGAAGTCTTTTGTGAGACTGTCTGTTTGCATTGTGTCTGATTTTTTTTTTTTTATATTGCATGAGTTAATTTTGAGGCCTTCAAATCTAAGCAGGATATGCTGATCAACATGAAAACCAGAACTCTTTCCTTAACTCCTTTGTAGTTGAATTCTAATGTTCTTGACATATTGTGCTATTGTTCACAAGGGTGATATAAAATACAATCAAATGCAGACACAGATAACCATGGAAGAGAAACCCAGATGACAACACATATCAATAGAATATTTTCTTTTGCCCTTTTCTTCCTCTTGAGTGACAGAGACTGAACCAACCCTCCTTTTTGAATGCCTTTGATTCAATCAGAGGCATGTTTTCCTCTCAGATGAGGCTGAACTATTAGAACTTCACTGTCAAAACCACCTTTGTTTCTAAATTAATACCCAATATCCACATACGAATAAGATGGATCTTAATATGCCAACACTCTCATCTTTCTTCAGTCATACAGACTACTTCATTTCTGCATAAACTTTCAAACCAATGTGCTGTTGAAAATAATTTACACCATTTGATCCTGAAATCTTTGATAAGATTGGAGTAGTAGCAGGGAATTAATATAGATTGCCCATTTAAAAAATAGAATAACATGAAAAATATATTATTATTAGGAAAAGTCACTTAAAACCAGAAAAGACAAACATTTCAAAGTGAGACACTGTCCTTAAGTAGATAGTGCACTGGACAAATGTAAAAATAAGCTTATGGTATAAAACTTACAGATAGCACCGCTGCCCAGGAGAATTTTCTGACACGACGAGTATGCGCTATACGCACACTGTTCAATGTGGAGTCACCAGCCACGTGTGACTATTGAAGGCTGAAATGTTGTAACTGCAATAAAGGACTGAATTTTGAGTTGTGCTTAATTTTAATTAATGTTGTGAATTTAGACAGGCACTGGTGCCTAGAGGCTCCTGTGCTGGATAAAGAAAATCCGGGGACTTAGGTATTCGTGTACCGTTCCTGCTTTTCTCATTTCACAGCAAACCTGACATTTAGCTGCTACTCGATTGCAAACTGCCTTGCGGCTGCCATACCACAAAATCCACTCATGCGGAATACGTAATTCAGTGACGTTTAGAGTACTCACAGTTGGGCACCCATCACCGCACGCAAGCGTTTTCATCACCTGCCCCCAAAACCTACACCGCTCTGGGCATCTTCTCTCACCCCGATCCTCCCCCACCCCATCCTTCCATCATGGCGGATCAGGAATCTGCTTTCTGTCTGTATAGACTGGCCTCTTTCAGACATTTTACGCGAACGGGGTCACGCAGTATGACTGGTCTCTTTCGTTCGCCCCGGTGCTCTCCAGACTCATCCGCGCTGCAGCAGGTACCAGTATTCCATCGCGTTTTGCTTCCACATCGCATGGACATACCACGTTATGTTGGTCCATCTACACGTGATGGACTTTTGGGTTGGTCCCACATTTTGCCTATTGTAAACAATGCTGTAAGCATTATTTACGTACATACAAGTTTTTGTGGGATGCAACATGCCTTCCGTATATACTTAGAAGTGGAGTTGTTGAATCATATGGTAATTATAGGTTTAGTCTATGGAGGTACTGCCAGACCAGTTTACAAAGTGGCTTCACTATTTTGTATTCAACTACAATGTATGAGGGCTCTGGTTTCACCATATCCTTATTAATATTTATTAATTGTGTCTGTCCTGTTATAGCCATTGCAGTGGGTATGAAGGGATATCTTATTCTTGCCTGCTATAATGCTTTTCTTCTACTCTGCGGGTAATCCTTGTTGCTTATCTATTTCATGTATAGTAGTTTGTATCAGTTAACTCCATACTCCTAGTTTGATCCTCCCCTGCCTCCTTTCGGTAAGTTTGTTTTCTATAACTGCGAGTCTCTTTCTGTTTTGTATATTTTGGACAGGCCAAAAAGTTTATTTGGGTTTTTCTGTAAGATGTAGGGCCTTCCTTGATAGCTCAACTGACAAAGAATCTGCCTGCAGTGCAGGAGACCCCAGTTTGATTCCCAGGTTGGAAAGATCCTCTAGAGAAGGGCTAGGCTACCCAATCCAGTATTCTTGGGTTTCCCTGGTGGCTCAGCTGGTAAAGAACCCTACTGCAATGTGGGAGACCTGGGTTCGATCCCTGTGTTGGGAAGATTCTCTGGAAAAGGGAAAGGGCTACCCACTCCAGTATCCTGGTCTAGAGAATTCCATGGACCATATGGACCATGGGGTGGCAAAGAGTTGGACACGACTGAGTGACTTTTACTTTCACTTTCTTTTCTGTAAGATGTTATGGAAAAACCAAATGAACTTTTTGGCCAACCCAATAGATTCATTTGGATCACTTTTTGTATGATAAATGATATCATATAGTATTTGTGAAAGAATCCCTTATGGCTAGCAGTTACCCTCGGGGGCAGTGCGGCATGCAGATTAGTAAGGCAGGCAGAAAGCTGGAAGGGTTTCTTTCCTTCTTCTTGCAGCAGCTGCTGGTGCCCTGGAAATGACTCCTTTGCTTTCACCATTCTGGAGCTGAGTTGGTTCCTCAGGGCTGGAAGCAATGGCAATAAATAAGACAGAGATGTCAGAATGTCTTGGTACAACCTCAGGTAAGGGTTTACAAGTCTTCATGAACTTCAGTGGCCCAGTGGTTAAGACTCTATGCTTCCATTTCAGGGGACATGGGTTTGGTCCCTGGTCAGGGAACTAAGATCCTGCATGCCATGTGGTGTGGTTAAAAAAGGTCTGTAAAGTTGTGCTAAAATTAACTCCCTGACTAAGAGATATAAGATTAGATAAGCAACCAGCTGGATATTTTCCCAGGGAAAGACAAGAAGATACTCCCATCATGGAGATGATAAGGAATCGTAGGGAGAGAAACACTGACATCATTGAGAACTCAGTGATGGCTGCCGTCTGCCGCCTTGAAAGCAGGCTTTCTGGTGACAATGTGGATGATAAGCAGCCGGGACAGAGGAGCCAGGTGACAGCGCCGAGACACTAGAGGCAAGACAGCTGCCACGTCATGGCGGTCAGCATGGCCAGTGTGGCCCACACGTGACAAAGGCAGAGAGAACACAGGGTGCCGTGTGGTGAGGTAGGTGGGCAGCCAATGGGAGTTTTGTCTAACATAACCACAAAAATCAAAAGCAAGTGAGCAATAAGGCTGATCGTAGCTATAAAAATGGGAAATCGCTGTTCTTCACCTAACTTCCAAACACGAGCCAGTTCTCAGACAAAAGCATGACACCGCTCTTCTCTTTAATGGGAGTACATTCCAAGTCCCTTTGAAAGAGAGCCTTGAAATGACACAGCAAGGGTTGTTAGCAGCAGTTTCCTCAGTTCTTCTCTGAGGGGCTTTATAAGTATTTGTCACAGTAACTCTGGAAATAAGAACACTGAGATCTTTCAACGGCTCTTAGATATGCAATCTCAGATGACATTGACACCCGAAGGCTCAGAAATGGCAATTTGATAGTGGAGAGCTTGCAAGGACCAGGTGATAAACAGACTCCTGATACGGTAAGTAAGCTCTTGGATGAATTGCAGCAAGAAGAGTAGCTTGTTCCACTAAACCTGCTAGGTAAGTCTCTCTTTATCTCCTTGAAACTAGACACCACCTTGAAGAAGCATTAACTTAACAGAGTGAACTTTGACTGTAGCACAAACACAGATTTGAATGGGGCAAGGGATTACATGTACAGATACTGATGACGCTTTGCCTATATGCTCTCAGCTTTTCATGAGCCATTTATGAGCACAGTGACCCAAAAGCTTCCAGTTACAACCCCCTGCAACTCTTCACCTGGAGCTTCTCACCCTACAAACAAAAGGTGGCAGGGAATAGCTACCCCTCCCCAACAGCCCTTGGACAATAAGTAACAGGAATTGGAAGATAAATACTCCAGCTGCCTTGCTGAGTCTCGCGTCTGGGCAACTTGGGATAACTCCGAGGCAACTTACGCCCACTGGTTACCTGGATGACAACACCACCTTCCTTTGCCGTCTTCCCTTTCCTGTCTCACTTCTTCACAGTTCTATAGGTGTTTTCTAGAATCACTCCCTGAGTGAATGACTCGTACCACATCCTTGTGGCAAGGTTTGGTCTGCTTTGGGGAAACCCAAACTAAGATACATCTAGCCCCATTTCAGTATCTCCAATTTTTCTGTTTACCCTTGTGAAGCAAAATAGAAGCATTGACTTAGAGAGGGCTGGAAAAAAAAAAACAAAAAAACAAGAAAGCATAATTGAAAGAAGGGAAGGATAAGCGGGGAAAACAAAGGGTGTTCTCAAGAGGTGTTGGGTTAACCTGCTCAGAAGGAAAGAATTGGAAAGAAAAACTTTTTGCTGACAATTTTGCCCCATCAAGCACTTATCCAAAGCTCCCAAGCAGCCCTCAAATAACACATGTGGTTATCTGAAATGGTTACTGCAGTGTAAGGCATGTGAGATGGTTAATTTTATGTTAATTTGGATGGGCCACAGGATGCCCAGATATTTTGTTAAATGTTTCTGGGTGTGTTTGGGAGTGTGTTTCTGGACAAGATTAGAATCTGAATTGGTAGACTGAGAAAGCAGAGTATCCTCCCAAACATAGGTGGGCATCATTTAATCCGTGGAGGGACTGATTGGAACAAAAGAAGCAGAGGGAGGGAGAATTTGCCCTCTGGCTGGTGGACTGGGAATATTGGTCTTCCCTGCCCTTGAACTGGGACCTACACCAGCAGCTCCTCTGGTTCTGAGGTCTTGGACTCACTCTTAGAAGCACACCATCAGCTCTTGAGGTCTCCATGTTGCAGGTGGCAGGCTGTGGGGCTTCTCAGCCTCCCCAGTCATTCAAGTCAGTTCCTTATGGTATGTTAACCATTTTGACCCTTGTCACTTGAGCACATGAACTTAATTTGGTGAAATATTTAAAAAGTGTGGAGGCAGTAAGTCCAAGTCTCCTCCAACTGATTAACAGTAATGCAGGAACCTGGGCATCTTCTTTTCTCCTGCTTCAGCCTTCTTCTGGAAGCATGCTGGCTTCCTTTGGTGCAGTATAGCTGCCATGCCCTCCTCAACTTCCGCTGCAGGAAGAAGGAATGGTACCTACCAAACAGGAAGGAATGGTACCTACCCCAAGAAGTCTAAGCCTTCCCGGTAAGTTTCAGCTATTATTAGCTAGAATTGTACTCAAAGCCATCTCTACCTATAATGGACTATTTTTAGCTGGGTACATTGCCACCCTGAATAAGGAGGAAGGGATTGAGGAGTCAGTATTAGATGGCAATTATCACCATGCATACATAAGGTGAGCACAAGTAAAACTCAGACTCTTTCACGGCAAGGTTGGCATGGCCCTCCGAGGTCATCTTATAAATTCAGTTTCTGAAAAGTGGGCCCTAGACAGAGGCATGTACTATTCTGCTGGTCTCATGCAATCAGACGCCCACCTATGCTGTGGTGTGTGGTGGGGGTTTGGGGAAGATCCTATCTAACATCTAAAAATAAGATGGATTAAAAATCCAGGGCAACCTTATAAAGAAGAGAAGGAGCCAGAACAAGAGACAGAAGAAGCTGTAGTGCTTCCTCAACAATCCGAGCCAGGGAGCAGAAAGCACTTTTCACCCAACTCCATAGCTGGCTAAACGAATCACAGCCAACAGAAGGGCTTTCAGGGAGCCCACTTGAACGTAATTTTCCATCTGTGGTCTAAGTGTGAGGTTGAACGACTTCATAAACTGAAAAATGAATTTCTCAGTTTCAGAACTTGACTGCAGGAAGATTGTCGTAGCTACTGCATTCTATTTGTGCATATATTCTATGTGTGTGTGTGTGTGTGTGTGTGTGTGCGTGCATGCACGCGCATGTCAGGGTGGCCACACACCCTTGCATAAATGACATTTTCCAGGCTAGCCATTTCAGAGTCAACCTTCACATCAGTGTTTTATTTCTTAGGGATTTCTTGGAGGAGTGCTGAGAAATCTTTCTCTTGTGCTTACCTGCACAATTCACTTGTTTTAAGTAATGAAATTCCCAGGAAGCTATAACATCATTATGCTTCTGTTCTTTTCTTCCTTTCTGAAAAATGTGCAGTGACACTTTTGATCTCTCCAGAGACACCAGAAATGTGTATGGATGGAAAGGTGATTCTTCTGAGATTCACAGTGTGTATTTTCTATTTATGTCTCTGCGTCTTAATACGGGTACACCACACACATGACAATATGGAAAACATAAACACAACTTTTAAAATTTAGAATTAGAAGTCTTCTGGAAATCCGTTTGAATGGCAGTAAGAAGTGCATGCTCATGCATTATTAATCTCTGCTATAAAAAATGGAATTTACAGTAACAGAATGTTTATTGCTTATGCTCCCGAGATGGAGAGACATACTCCTTTTGTGCCAGGCACTTTAAAGGCAGAGCTGTTCCACTTCATGCTGATGGGCCTGCAGTATCAAACAAGCACCAATGACATTGCTCAGGGTCTTCCAAATGAGTTTCTACATTTCATTATCAAAAATTGTCTGCCCATTTATACTGCCCGTCTTAGTCCAAACCAACAGCATGAGCTGGAGTGATTCCAAATCCGTTTTTGTGGGGATATCTCACAGAATACAGTGGGGGTCGTAGAAGTACATTACAGAGTCCCATTACATTACCTCACTGTCTTTCCAAAAGAGAAAAATCATAGGAAGATTTGTTATTGTTGTTTCGTTTTTTGTTGTTGTGTGTTTTTTTTTTTGCAAGAGGTGTGACAGATTTGTGTTTAAAATTGTCTGCTAGAAAGGATGAGCATCGTTACACCAAGCTTCCTGGAGCCCTGGGCATGCAGACAAAATTCCTAGGTTTCCAGGTGTTTCACTGGAAGGTGTATCACTCAAGACTGATTTGGCTTTCCACAGGAATGAGTACAATTTGCATATTTACACCTCTATCATGTATTCAAGGGTGCTATAGGTTTGATGTAGGTTAGTTGGTTTGGGCTAGATATTTCAGACTTGTTATCAACTTACCTTCTAATCAAACATAAATTTTCTTAAGAATCCATTAAATTAGAACTTTATATTAGATTGATGATATAAATTTGTCCTTTCTGTAAGTCAAAAGTGGTTGAATATACTGTGTGGATCACAACAAACTGGAAAATTCTTCAGAAGCTAGGAATACCAGATCACCTTACCTGCCTCCTGAGAATTCTGTGTGCAGGTCAAGAAGCAACAGTTAGAGCTGGACATGGAACAATGGACTGTTTCAAAACTGGAAAAGGCTGTGTATTGTCACCCTGCTTATTTCACTTCTATTCAGAGTTGCTGCTGCTGCTAAGTCGCTTCAGTCGTGTCCAACTGTGCGACTCCATAAAACGGCAGCCCACCAGGCTCCCCTGTCCCTGGGATTCTCCAGGCAAGAACACCGGAGTGGGTTGCCATTGCCTTCTCCAGTGCAGGAAAGTGAAAAGTGAAAGTGAATCACTTAGTCGTGTCCGACTTTTTGCAACCCCATGGACTGCAGCCCACCAGACTCCTCCGTCCATGGGATTTTCCAGGCAAGAGAACTGGAGTGAGGTGCCATCACCTTCTCCATTTCTCAGAGTACATCTTGTGAAATGCCAGGCTGGAAGAAGCACAAGCTGGAATCAAGATTGATGGGAGAAACATTAAAAACCGCAGATATGCAGGTGATACCACCCTAATGGCAGAAAGCAAAAAGGAACTATAGAGTTTCTTGATGAAGGTGAAAGAAGAGAGTGAAAAAGCTGGCTTAAAGCTCAACATTGAAAAAACTAATATCATATCCAATCTCATCACTTCATGGCAAATAGATGGGAAGCAACAGAAACAGTGAGAGACTTCATTTTTGGGGCTCAAAAATCACCTCAGATGGTAACTACAGTAATGAAAATGAAAGATGCTTGCTCCTTGAAAGAAAAGCTATGGCAAACCTAGACAGCATATTAAAAAGCAGAGACATCACTTTGCCAACAAAGGTCTGTCTAGTCAAAGCTATAATTTTTCCAGTAGTCATGTGTGGATGTGAAGGTTGGACCATAAAGATAGCTGAGCATCAAAGAACTGATGATTTTGAACTGTGGTGTTGGAGAAGATCCTCGAGAGTCCCAAGGAGGTCAAACCAGTACATCCTGAAGGAAATAATATTCACTGGAAGGACTGATGCTGAAGCTGAAGCTCCAATACTTTGGTCACCTGATGTGAAGAACTGACTCATTGGAAAAGACCCTGATGCTGGGAAATCTTGAAGGTGGGAGGAGAAGGGGACGACAGAGAATGAGATGGTTGGATAGCATCACTGACTCAATGGATTTGAGTTTGAGCAACTCAGGGAGATAGTGAAGGACAAGGGAAGCCTGGCTTGCTGCAGTCCATGGTGTCACAAAGGTTGGATATGACTGCGCAACTGAAGAGTAACAAGAAGCTGAATAATTTACCCTGCCTGGAAAAGTACCTCGAAGCGACTCCGATTGCCTCCCTTCCTAAAGAGTTTGCCCTGGGGTCTGCTCCCTGGTCCCGGAGATGTGCTCTGAGCCCTCCCCCACTTCTAGCTGCAGGAGGCACAGAGCTGCCCAGAGAGCCAGGTAATGATGCTGAAGCAGGTGTTCCGTTTCCATAGCTTCAAGTCACGTATTAGCGGTAGCAGCCATGTTATTCACAGTGATTGTCGTGGGTTTCTGCGATGGTTTGAAATATGCCTTCAAATACTGTGGGGAAAGATGAGTGTATGTGCATGTTACAGACGGGGAAACTGAGGCCAGTGGTGAGCAGAACGCCTTTCCTGCAGCAGTAATGGAGGCGGCGGCACTGTCAGTTTCCTCTGTCAACCCGAAGTGCTTTTCTGTGGTCACCAGCAGCCTCCTCACTCCAGCAGGACGGTCGATTCTATAACGGCTCCCTATCAACCACAAAGCCTCATTACCCACAGTCAGAGTTCTTTCCTTCACCGCTCGTCTCTAAAATGGAAATACCAGCAGCATCTACTTCAGTGGATTACTGGGAGGGTGAAGATGGCCACTACAGGTACAGTGTGTAGAACAGGGCTTGCATTGGACACGTGCTATGTGAGTTACCTCTGATCATTGGACTGTTTTCTTTTTTTTGGTCTTGCTGTTGGACTGTAACTGCTTTACAACATTGTGTTAATTTCTCTTGTACAGCAAAGTGAATCAGCTGCGTGTAAGCATATACCCCCTCCCTCCTGGGCTTCTTTCACACCCTCCACCACACCCCACCCTCTGCGTCATCGTGGAGCACTGAGCTGAGCTCTCTGTGCTGCAGAGAAGCTTCCCACTATTTATCTCACTCACGGTTGTGTATATGTGTCCATCCTGATCTCCCGGTTTGATCCACCTTCCCCTTCTCCGCTGTGTCCATGTGGCTGTTCTGTCATCTGCATCTCTGTTCCTGCCTGCAAATAGGCTCATCTGTACCATTTTTCTAGATTCCACATACGTGTGTTAATAGATGATGTCTGCCTTTCTCTTTCTGACCTCACACCGTATGACAGACCTTAGGCTCATCCACATCTCTGTTGGGCTTTTTATCCAAAGCCTTCTGCCCTGGGAGGCTGGAACTTGATGGAAAGCCTGCACTTGAATTTTGCAATAGCAAGCTTTCATATCCATGAAGTGAGCAGCATGGAAAACACAACCAAAGATTGAGGATGCGAGGGTGTGTTGTATTCCTTTAAGAGGGGTCTTATGTTTCACCGTTCAGGGACTTCATCCACATTCCTGTTTGTTTATAGTCTCATGTTGGGCTGAGGAATAATTTTAGAGAGTCGTAAAGAAGCTGAGGTGTTTGTCATAGCACCTGGAAGCAAGCATACTGTGGGCAGGTGCTGAGAAAGCACTCACGTCCCTTGTGCCAAAGCACCTCAGCCCTCTCCTTGCCGCGGCCCTGGGCTTGGACACACCGGCTTGGAGCCTGCCAACCCAGCAGGCTGTTTTGATGGCTCAGTGTTCTAGGAGCTGAGATTATGAGATGGATGCTC
Source organism: Budorcas taxicolor (assembly GCF_023091745.1). Taxonomy (NCBI): domain Eukaryota; kingdom Metazoa; phylum Chordata; class Mammalia; order Artiodactyla; family Bovidae; genus Budorcas; species Budorcas taxicolor. The sequence goes on along the minus strand of NC_068910.1, from coordinate 220,285,908 downwards.
TGGCTGAACCTCACAACTGGCACTTTCTCCAAGGCCTGTGGGATGGGAGCTGTGGATCCCTGGGCTCATTGCATGATGGCCAGGTATGAGAGGCTCCAAAAGGCTCAAATGGGAGCAAGCTGGCAAATTCTGGGTTATTACCGATAGGATACTTCTTCCAAAGGCCATAGGCAGTACATGGATAAGACTGTGAGCAGTCTGCTAACAGACCAGTCAGCGTCTCATAGGACAAGTCGCCTGCACTTTGCCATCCATGGGACAGTTGCCGTGAGGCTCTGTATATGTATCACCAGCAACACTGGATTCTCAGGCCACCAACAACTTACTTCCAGGTTATTAAAAATGGCTGGATCTGACTTTTGAAGTTAGGAGAGATCAAGTGAAGATCTCTCTGTCAGAACTCTAGGAAGCAGGGGAGTAAAGTGGATGCTGGGTGGACAGAGAAAGGTCCAGCCTGCAGAGGGTGTGGCCTGTTCATTCCATGTTCCATTCAGATGCTCTTGGATGCTCGTGGAAATGCTATTTATAGACAGGTGCTCATGGGAATGGGGAGCCTAGATGGGAAAGAAATACATTTTTTTTTTCTTTGTCTTTTTTCCTTCTGAACTTTTTGCTTTGTATTGGGGTGTAAACGATTAACAATGTTCTGGTGGTTTTAGGTGAACTTAGCCATACATATTGGAGAAGGCAATGGCACCCCACTCCAGTACTCTTGCCCAGAAAATCCCATGGATGGAGGAGCCTGGTGTCCATGGGGTCGCAAAGAGTCGGACATGACTGAGTGATATATACGTATTCATTCGCCCCAAACCCCCCTCCCATCCAGGCTGCCACATAACCTCGAGCAGTTACATGTGCTATACAGTTGGTCCTTGCAGATCATCCATTTTAAATATAGCCGTGTGAACATGCCCATCCAAAACTCCCTAACCGTCCCATCCACGTGGCAACCGTTTGCTTGTTCTCTAAGTGTGTGAGTCTCTTTCTGTTTTGTAAGTAAGTTCATTTGTATCATTCCTTTGGCGATCCCACGTATAAAGGATGGCGTACGATACTGCTCCTTCTCTGTCTGGCTTAATTCACGCAGCATGGCACTCTCTGGGCCCGTCCACGTTGCTGCAAATGGCACTAATTTACTCCTTTAATGGCCGAGTAACTTCCCATTGTACATGTGTACCACGTCCTCTTTATCCATTTCTCTGTCAGTGGACATTTCGGTTGCGTCCATGTCTTGGCTGTTGTCAATAACGCTGCAGTGAACATTAGGGGAATGTATTCTCTTGGATCATGTTTTTCTCCAAATATATGCCTAGGAGTGGGATTGCAGGGTCATATGACATCTCTATTTTCAATTTTTTAAGGAACCCCCATACTATTCTCCGTAGTGGCTGCACCAATTTACATTCCCGCCAACAATTCAGAGGTTTCCCTTCTCTCCACACCCTCTCCAGCAATCACTGTTTGTTGGCTTTTGTTCTAGAAAAAAAAGATCACCACAAAATATTAACAACACATCACATAACGGGGTCCAGATTTTCTCCCCCTGAATTGCATAAGAGTAGGTCAGTCATGTGAACATTTTAGAATTAGGTTTGTCACAAGTCAGAGAGAATCAATGCTACACACTTCATAACCTTTGCTAAAATTAGGGGGAAAACTTGCAACAACCTAGCTATGTAACAATAGTTGTTGTTGTTTAGTCACTGAGTTGTGTCTGACTCTTTCTGGAACCCCTGGGACTGTAGTCCACCAGCCTCTTTTGTCCATGGGACTTTCCAGGCAAGAATAATGGAGTGGGTTGCCATTTCCTTCTCCGCTGATTTTTTTTTATGATATCATTCTAGCAGGGGTGAGGTGATATCTCATTGTAGCTTTGATTTGCATTTCTCTAATAATTAGCAACGTTGAACATCTTTTCATGTGCCTATTGGCCATCTGTATGTCTTCTTTGGAGAAATGTCTATTTAGGTTTTCTGCTTAGTTTTTGAGTGGGCTGTTTGTTTTGATATTGTTAAGCATCATAAGTTGTTTGTAAATTTTGGAGACTAATCCCTTATCAGTCACATCATTTGCAAATATTTTCTCCCAATCTGCGGGGTTGCTTTTCATTTTGTTTATTGTTTCCTTTGCTGTGCAAATAGATGGGGAAGAGATACATTTTGAAGACAAAACAATTGGAAGAGTGGATTATGTTAACGCTACAAAGATGAAGCGACGGCCGAGGAGGAGAGAGCAGAGAGGACAGAAGCTGACGGAATTCGAGATGACGTGCGGAGAAAGAAGCTTCAGTGGACGTGGACAATCCAGGATCGATATTCATGGAAGCTACAAGCGTAGCATGTTTGTCTCAAAAGGCAAAGCATCTGCATTTTCTAGGCTGTAGATATAATAATTTCTTCTAGAAGTTGATCTGGCCAGACAACAAACTTTTAAATTTAAAAGTTGCACCGGAAAAAGGTGCTCAGTCATAAGATGAATTGATACATTTAAAAATTGCTTCCCTGGTGGCTCAGACAGTAAAAAAGAATCTGCCTGCAATGCAGGAGACCCGGATTCGATCCCCGGGGTCAGGAAGATCCCCTGTAGAAGGGAGTGGCTACCCACTCCAGTATTCTTGCCTGGAAAATTCCAGGGACAGAGAAGCCTGGCGGGCAACAGTCCATGGAGTCTCAAGGAGTCAGACATGACCGAGCAACTAACACACACGCGCACATATACTCCTTCTCAAACCTTCTCGTTGTGGTTTGAATATAGCTCACTGTGCTATGCAGTAGGACCCTACTGTTTACCCATTCTATACATAATAGCTTCCCTCTGCTGATCCCAAACTCCTAACCTGCATCTCCCCCAAGCCCTTGCCCCCACGGCCTCCACACGCCCAGCCTCTCTGTCTGTGAGTCTGTTTCTGTTTTGTGGATGAGTTCATCCACGTCATACTTCAGATCCCACATGTAAGTGGTTTCGTACGCTATCTGTCTGATGCACTTTACTTACCATGACCATCTCTAGGGCCATCCACACTGCTGCGAATGGCATTATTTCATTCTTTTTATGGCTGAGCAGTAGTCTATATATGTTATTGGTACATTCTAATAGGTGACACTTCCTCCAAATTTCTTTCCATGAATTAAAATTAGAGGTTAAAAAGAAATCAGTGGAAAAGTAAGGCAACAATGGGAAAATTAACATAAGTGGGAAATACATCCTCCACTGAACAAATATCAACAAATTTGCTTTCTTTTTTTGCTGCAAGAATCAGATTTACCCAAGACTAGAATTCCTGTTGATGCCTCATTATACAAGGGAAGCCCAAAATGAATGTTACCAGATTCTTAAGCTTAGAAAACTCAGTGTTAAACAAAGCTAAGCAGATGTCTTAGCTGCAGAGATCCTCAGAGTTTTTAAAAAGATGAGTGTTTTACCAGTTTCTAACTGGTGCCTATAGTTGAATTATCCACACTTATTTGATAATAGAATCTCTTTATAAGACCCATCTCTGAGGACGCATGTTTTCCCAACACATTTTGGAAAATGTTACCCAAGAAATCTTAGCAATTCTTCTTCATGAGTCTCAGGTTGTCCTAGTAGACTTCATTAAATGGTAGGTACTATTATGTGTGAAACACTTTAAATGTGTTATCTTAAATTTTTACAACTGTCATGTATGTGAGACATTGTTATTGCATATCACCATTAAGGGGAGAGACCCAAAGAGGTTGATGGGTCCATCTAACATCAGGGCTTGCCTTGTGGCTCAGCTGGTAAAGAATCCTCCTGCAATGTGGGAGACCTGGGTTCGATCCCTGGGTTGGGAAGACCCCCTGGAGAAGGGAAAGGCTACCCACTCCAGTGTTCTGGCCTGGAGAATTCCATGGACTGTACAGTCCATGGGGTGGCAAAGAGTCGGACGTGACTGAGCGACTTTCACTTTCACTTTCAAAATCACAAAGCTAGTGCACGATGGAGATGGTTTTTAAACACAGATCTGCCTCGGTCTGCAGTCTCTTTTCTTATATAAACAGATTTCTTTCTGTGCAAATATGATTGAAGGTTAGAGTTCTTCACTCTGTGTTTGCTAAAGAAGGTGGTAGTCTTCTCTTAGAATTAATTACAGTAAGGAATGCCCTTTTGCTGAACTTAATGCTGACTCAAAAGGCTATTGTAGAAGGTGGACTGATTAGGAAAACAAAGGAATGAAATCATCCCTATGAAGTGGGAGATAACCAAATTGTGTTGTTGAGTAAGACTTGAAAATTATTTCCGAGGCTGCATTAATGCGTCATCTACTGACTCTGCTCCGCCTGCTGCTGCCCCTTTGCCAGATTCAGACCTGATTTAATAAGCAACAGCTTAAGAACAGCCATTTATGAAGTACCCTCGCAATGCTCAGGAAAAGGGTCAACTGGAAGGCATCTTGGAGGCTTTGCTGAACCAGAAGGACCGTATCCTGTGCTTTTCTTATTCTCACCCAAAATAAAAGCCTCTGGCTTTCTTTTCCTTTCGCTCTTATTTGTAAAGCCTGGCCTATAAGTTTCACTCTCTTTACCTATAGGAACAGTCTTCTGCCTCGGCTTCAACTATATTAAATGCTTGACAAAGCACAACTGCCAAGTTCAATGACCCTTGTCTCCTCCAGCCACACCTCTCTTTAAAACAGGAGGCTTCATGCTCCAAACAGATTTTTTCTAAAGAGAACTGTTCAAGGAGCAAGTCTGTTTTCCTAGCTCGATCAAGGGCTATCACTTGGAGAAAAAAAAACAAGCTCTCATTTCAAGGGCACAGTGGAAGAGTTTTCACTTTATTTCCAGACGTCAGATTGCCTGATTATTAGAGACTGTTTCAGTTCTCTTTCTCATGCGGCACAAGCAGTCTCTTACCCTGACTTCATCCCTTATCTTGACTCTCTTTCTGCCATGAAGTGGATCCTGAAGCTGTTTGATCGTGCTTGTCGAGGCCATTTGCCTGTCTCTCAGGCAGCTCCCAGCCTGGGAGCGCAGGTTGAGAAACTCATCCGAGAGTTTGGGGTTTTTCGTTGAAGACTCTTTCACAGTTAGTGCAATGGTTCTTTTGATGGAGCAATTTTCTGTAAGAGGAGGTCAAAGTGGGGAAAACAAGAGAGTTAGTCTGTGACCACCTAGAGGGGCAGATGGGGTGGGGGTTGGGAGGGAGGCTCAAGAGAGAAGGCGCTTGTGAACACTCGCGATTGATTCACGTTGTTGTATGGCAGAAACCAACACAACATCGTAAAGCAATTATCCTCCAGTTAAATTTTTTTCAAAGAAGAAGCTAGTGACCTGAGGATAAGAGGAGAGTTGCCAGACGAAATGCAAACCACAGATGACTTTGAAATCCAGATGAACCATGAAGATATTTTTAGAATACGTACATCTTAAAAGTTCCATGGGGCATTCTTACGCTAAAGAATTCAACGTTATTATCAGAAATTCAGAGTTCACTTGCTGTCTGCTTTTTTTGCAGTTCTATAGTTTTACCTGCTAAATCGACCACTCTAGATGGAGGAGAAGTCTAGACACAGAGGGCAGGGTGGCCATGAGTGAGAGAGACCGCATGGGAACCTAAGTCCATCTTGAAAGTCTTGGAACAGGAAGACCAAGAGGTGAGGATGGCAGTGTGTGCGTGTGTGCGTGTGCGTGTGTGTGTGTGTGTGTGTGGCGGGGGTGGGGGGCGGGGAGTATACAGGGAGAAAAATCACTTCCTCCCTATTTCAGGAGTTATGCTTCATGAGCGTATTTAAGGAATAAAATGGAAATAGCAACCATTTCTATAAACAAATGTAATTAGATAAAACAATGTCAATGTTTTACCACAGTGTTAATGTTTCACCATGTTGTCATCTAGAACATCAAATCTGAGCCTTTGTACATTCTGAATTCAAACTAATGAATTAGATTTTTATAAATTTTTTTCTCCTTTGACGGGAAGTCGTGACAGTAGGATTGTGTTTTGTAAAGTTTGTGTTCCAGGGTCAAGACGCTTGCCCTGTCCATCCTGCTTGCCTATATTCTAAGCACAAAGCTGATGATTTTGCAGATCGAGTTCCAAGCTGCTTTAACCTGGCAGTAATCTTCAGTTCCCTTGAACTAGTCTTCCCAACCCGGAGAAGCCTAAAAGGACAACTCTAAAATCACCTCTGAGGGCAAGGAGAGACGAGGTTGGGGGCGGGGGTGTCTCGAGGGAAAGTAGTTATTAAAGCAACAGGTGCAGGGACGTTCCTGGTGATCCAGTGGCTAAGACTCCGCACTCCCAATATGGGGGCCTGCGTTCAGTCCTTGGTCAGGGAACTAGATTCCCATTGCCACAACTAATACCCCGGGCAGCCAAATAAATAAATATTTAAAGCGACAGCATGAAGGGAGGAAATGTTCCCTAGAATAAGGGGAAAAAAAAAAAAAAAGGAAATGGAGGCAGACATTAGGAGAGCAGGTGCACGGATGTGGGGACATGTTTCTGAGGGGTGGCTGTGACCCCCAGCCTTCCCAAACAGGGCAAAGTGCTGGAGCACAGAGCCAGGTGAGGCCTGGAGAGACCCCGGGAGTCAGGCCCATGGTGCCTCAGGGCTAAGAGCGATGTACTGGGACTGATGGCTCAGGGCCTTCTTCATTTCTAGAAGTTATCGAAGGCCCTGGAAGCTTTGTATGACACCGGGCAGGGTGGGGGTCACGTTGTTACAATCACGTCGTAACTGTGATTAAATTTCCCAGCAGCACAGCAGGGTGAGTCAGAGCTAAGTTGATTTGAGGGGAAAAAAAAAAATAAAACTTCCTGCACACCTGTGGCCCCAAATTCATACCCACTCCACATATCTGCTTCATCTGAATTCCACGTTGATCTATTACGAGGAGGAAACCTTTTTAATTTTCGTCCCATAATTATGCCTAAGGTATCATGATGTGGCATACCAATCTTACAAATTTGTTTCTAAGATAGTGTGAGCTCCCGAGAAAGCCCCAACTTGCTTGATTTTGATTCAATGAAGACAGACTTGCACTAATTGTGTCGCCTCTAAGATTTGAAAATAATTGAATCTCTGTTTCTGTCTTTTGATCCAAGTCCTAGAGAGTAGTTCTCAATATAATAATATTTTCCTAGCATCACTTCAGTAGTCAAACAAGAATGTAATCCAAAAAGCCCCCTGTATTCACAGAGACAATGCTCGTATGATGAAATCACAGAAAGAAGTTGTAATTAATGCAAGAAATAAGGCGAACAATCTATTAACATAATCTGAATGAAATCCTTGCACTGGTAAATGCAGACACTAAGTGCTCATATAATACTTTATTAATTGACGAAGTATTTATCCACAGGGAAATGAGGATAAGAGAACGCATACTTTGTCAGATGACAGGAAAATGTATTAGAGCTTCATAAGAAATGCATACAATTCAAACAATAGTGTGATTATCTTTTTAAAGCAATTACATTTAATCTCAGAAGAAAGAATAAATACATTAATTCTTCTCTGTTCCCTGATAAGCCACCAAGATACATAAACGATCGTTTTTTTCCCTCCAGCTCTGGAGGCTGGTGGCAATCCAGTGAGTACTGCTCAAACAACTTCTACGGTGAAATACCACTTAGCACAGGAAAACACATTATGAGATTAACTGACTTTGGGCTGAATAGAATCCTCTTCCCTGGGAAGCCCTGGTTTGTACTTGACTTTGCACATTCCTTTCAGCTTTGGGGACTTGGATGATAAGAAGCTGCACCACCCGAATATAAATAGGGCGGGGGATAAACGGGGTATTTAGGATTAACATAGGCATGGTACTATATTTAAAATAGTACCCACTGTATAGCCCAGGGAGCCCTATGCACCGTTCTGTAATAACTTAAACGGGATATATAGATACACCTGTCATGTATAACTGAACCCATTTGCTATATATCTAAAATGAACACAAAACTGTAAATCGATTATATTCCAACATAAAATAAAAATTTAAAAGAAAATAGTGTTTGGTACTGAATTTCAAGTGTTTTTCCTACCCTGCTCTGCTGGGCTGAGCCGCGTATGACTGAGGCTGCTTTCACTCTTAAAACTCCAGGTGCGGCAGAAGCAAAGGACGCAGGGCCACGGCTCCTTCCTCTCAGGCCCTTTCCGCTTCTCACTGGCTCTCCGCGTCTCACTGGCTTTCCGCTTCTCACTGGCTTTCCAGAGTTGGAAGCTTGTCTTTCATCTACATTGGCTGAACTGCGACAACTAAGCAAGGTCACGCGGCCCCCAGCTAGCGCGGAGACGAGAACCTTCCCCATTGCCTCCTAAGCCATGGCCAGGCCGCCACAGCCCCCATTCCCAGCCCAGGCCGCTCTCTTGCCATCAGCCTCCAAAGGCTGCTCCATCTTCTCTAACAATTGCTCCAGAAGTGCGGCCTCTCTCAGCTGCTGGCCCCTTAGAAAGAGCCCTTCTCAGCTGACCCCTGAAGCCTAGACCCAGGGTACCATGTTTCCTCACGTGGTGTCCACTCCTCCCTGGGGTGGCAACAGACAGGAATAAAGTATTGTGTGAGTTAGCCCATTGTAATGTTTTTCTTCTTAAAACTTATCTGCCATATGCTCTGTGGGGGAAAACACTGTAAATGTTATGTGGCTGAATGTGTTTGGCAAAAAAAAAAAAAAAAAAAAAAGGCCTATGGTATCTCCCCCAGGAGAATCTCAGCGCTTGCTGGCAATTAAAAACTCTGAGAAGTCTCATCAGGAGGAGGCTCATCACAGCTGGCTTGCTGGTGACTGCCTCACTTCTTTGGTCACTGAATTCTTGATTTGGCTGCACTGACTCTTTGTTGTGGTGCGAGGTAATGCTGCTGGGAGGTGGCTTATCTCCACTCTCAGTCTGCGGGTTTATCCTGCTGCCGAACGCCAGCTCCAGAGTGCCTGGGCTTCAGCAGTCCCAGCACAAGGACTCTCGAGTTGTGATGTGCCGGCTTGGTTGCTGTGCCGCATGTGGGATCTTAGTTCCCCCACCAAGAGGTGAACCTGAGTCCACTGCGTCGGAAGGGGGGTTCTTAATCACTGGACCACCAGGTAAGTCCCTGATCTTTGAATTTTCAAAAGTATTTTCAAATACAATATTAGACATTAAAACTCCATGGGTGAGGGTGAAGGGTAGGTAAAAACATACAAACGAACATTCATGGAACTAGTTTTCAATAGAACATAATTTAAGAAGCCAGATCTAAACTATTTTAAGCATGACTTAAAGATAAAGACGTCACGGCTTTCAAAAGAGAAGTGAAGTGAAAGTCGCTCAGTTGTGTCTGACTCTTTGTGACCCCATGTACTGAATTCTTCAGGACAGAATACTGGAGTGAGTAGCTGTTCCCTTCTCCAGGGTTCAAAAGACAAGTTGATTACTTTTGTACATGTGTTTTTAGGATAAGTCACCTCGTGCCCAAGGCCAGGGGCAGTGACCCTGAGGAGCCACCCTGAGCCCAAGGCCAGGGGCGGCAGCTGGGGGGAGCCACCCATGCCCGAGGACAGGGCCAGCGGCTGGGAGGAGCATCCGAGGAGTGGTGGCTCTGCAGACGCAGGAGGGCCTAGAGGAGCTATCCCACGTTGAAAGTCAGGAACAGCGGCGGCAAGGAGACACCCCTGGTCCAAGGTAAGGAGCAGCGGCTGTGCTTTGCTGGAGCAGCCGTGAAGAGATACCCCACGCCCAAGGTAAAAGAAACCCAAGTGAGAGGGTAGATGTTGCAAGAGGGCATCAGAGGGCAGACACACTGAAACCATACTCACAGAAAACTAGTCAATCTAATCACACTAGGACCATAGCCTTGTCTAACTCAATGAAACCAAGCCATGCCTGCAGGGCAACCCAAGAGGGGCGGGTCATGGTGGAGAGGTCTGACAGAACGTGGTCCACTGGAGACGGGAATGGCAAGCCACTTCAGTATTCGTGCCTTGAGGACCCCATGAACAGTATGAAAAGGCAAAATGATAGGATACCAAAAGAGAAACTCCCCAGGTCATTAAGTGCCCAATATGCTACTGGAGATCAGTGGAGAAATAACTCCAGAAAGAATGAAGGGATGGAGCCAAAGCAAAAACAATACCCAGTTGTGGATGTGACTGGAGATAGAAGCAAGATCCGATGCTGTAAAGAGCAATATTGCATAGAACCTGGAATGTCAGGTCCATGAATCAAGGCAAATTGGAACTGGTCAAACAAGAGATGGCAAGGGTGAACGTCGACATACTAGGAATCAGCGAACTAAAATAGACTGGAATGGGTGAATTTAATTCAGATGACCATTACATCTACTACTGCGGGCAGGAATCCCTCAGAAGAAATGGAGTAGCCATCATGGTCAACAAAAGAGTCCAAAATGCAGTACTTGGATGCAATCTCAAAAATGACAGAATGATCTCTGTTCATCTCCAAGGCAAACCATTCAATATTAAGGTAATCCAAGTCTATGCCCCAACCAGTAACACTGAAGAAGCTGAAGTTGAATGGTTTTATGAAGACCTACAAAACCTTTTAGAAGTAACACCCAAAAAAGATGTCCTTTTCATTCTAGGGGAATGGAATGCAAAAGTAGGAAGTCAAGAAACACCTGGAGTAACAGGCAAACTTGGCCTTGGAATGTGGAATGAAGCAGGGCAAAGACTAATAGAGTTTTGCCAAGAAAATGCACTGGTCATAGCAAACACCCTCTTCCAACAACACAAGAGAAGACTCTACACATGGATATCATCAGATGGTCAACACCGAAATCAGATTGATTATATTCTTTGCAGTCAAAGATGGAGAAGCTCTATACAGTCAACAAAAACAAGACCAGGAGCTGACTGTGGCTCAGATCATGAACTGCGTATTGTCAAATTCAGACTTAAATTGAAGAAAGTACGGAAAACCACTAGACCATTCAGGTATGACCTAAATCAAATCCCTTATGATTATACAGTGGAAGTGAGAGATAGATTTAAGGGCCTAGATCTGATAGACAGAGTGCCTGATGAACTATGGACTGAGGTTTGTGACATTGTACAGGAGACAGGGATCAAGACCATCCCCATGGAAAAGAAATGCAAAAAAGCAAAATGGCTGTCTGGGGAGGCCTTACAAATAGCTGTGAAAAGGAGAGAGTCGAAAAGCAAAGGAGAAAAAGAAAGATATAAGCATCTGAATGCAGAGTTCCAAAGAATAGCAAGAAGAGATAAGAGAGCCTTCCTGAGCGATCAATGCAAAGAAGTAGAGGAAAACATCAGATTGGGAAAGACTAGAGATCTCTTCAAGAAAATTAGAGATACCAAGGGAACATTTCATGCAAAGATGGGCTCGATAAAGGACAGAAATGGTCTGGACCTAACAGAAGCAGAAGATATTAAGAAGAAGTGGCAAGAATACACAGAAGAACTGTACAAAAAAGATCTTCACGACCCAGATAATCATGATGTGATCACTAATCTAGAGCCAGACATCTTGGAATGTGAAGTCAAGTGGGCCTTAGAAATCATCACTATGAACAAAGCTAGTGGAGGTGATGGAATTCCAGTGGAGCTATTTCAAATCCTGAAAGTTGATGCTGTGAAAGTGCTGCACTCAATATGCCAGCAAATTTGGAAAACACAGCAGTGGCCACAGGACTGGAAAAGGTCAGTTTTCTTTCCAATTCCAAAGAAAGGCAATGCCAAAGAATGCTCAAACTACTGCACAACTCATCTCACATGCTAGTAAAGTAATGCTCAAAATTCTCCAAGCCAGGCTTCAGCAATACATGAACCATGAACTCCCTGATGTTGAAGCTGGTTTTAGAACAGGCAGAGCAACTAGAGATCAAATTGCCAACATCTGCTGGATCATGGAAAAAGCAAGAGAGTTCCAGAAAAACATCTATTTCTGCTTTATTGACTATGCCAAAGCCTTTGACTGTGTGGATCACAATAAACTGTGGAAAATTCTGAAAGAGATGGGAATACCAGACCACCTGACCTGCCTCTTGAGAAATCTGTATGCAGGTCAGGAAGCAACAGTTAGAACTGGACATGGAACAACAGACTGGTTCCAAATAGGAAAAGGAGTACGTCAAGGCTGTATACTGTCACCCTGCTTATTTAACTTCTATGCAGAGTACATCATGAGAAACGCTGGGCTGGAAGAAACACAAGCTGGAATCAAGATTGCCGGGAGAAATATCAATAAGCTCAGATATGCAGATGACACCACCCTTATGGCAGAAAGTGAAGAGGAACTAAAAAGCCTCTGGATGAAAGTGAAAGAGGAGAGTGAAAAAGTTGGCTTAAAGCTCAACATTCAGAAAACGAAGATCATGGCATCCAGTCCCATCACTTCATGGGAAATAGATGGGGAAACAATGGAAACAGTGTCAGACTTTATTTTTGGGGGCTCCAAAATCAGTGCAGATGGTGACTGCAGCCATGAAATTAAAAGACGCTTACTCCATGGAAAAAAGTTATGACCAACCTAGATAGTATATTCAAAAGCAGAGACATTACTTTGCCGACTAAGTTCCATCTAGTCAAGGCTATGGTTTTTCCTGTGGTCATGTGTGGATGTGAGAGTTGGACTGTGAAGAAGGCTGAGCACTGAAGAATTGATGCTTGTGAACTGTGGTGTTGGAAAAGACTCTTGAGAGTCCCTTGGACTGCAATGAGATCCAGCCAGTCCGTTCTGAAAGAGATCAACCCTGGGATTTCTTTGGAAGGAATGATGCTAAAGCTCAAACTCCAATACTTTGGCCACCTCATGCAAAGAGTTGACTCATTGGAAAAGACTCTGATGCTGGGAGGAATTGGGGGCAGGAGGAGAAGGGGACGACCGAGGATGAGATGGCTGGATGGCATCACTGACTCGATGGATTGAGTCTCAGCGAACTCCTGGAGTTGGTGACGATTGTAAGATCACTGTCATTCTCAAGGTAAAGCAACCAGATGAAGCAGCCATGAGGCCTAGACTGTTTGTTTGCCTTTTGTATATCTTTTCACTTTCACTTTTCCCGTACCTCTATATTAAAAACAAATATTGGATTATAATTGGTTTATAATATAGAATTAGTTTCAGATGTGCAGCAAAGTGATTCTGTTATATGCATATGTCCATTGGTTTTAGATTCATTTCAAACGTAGGTTGTCACAGGATACTGAGTCGGATTCCTTGTGCTCTACAGTAGGTCCTTGCTGATTATCTGTCTTGTACATGGTAGTGTGTGTCTGCTTATCCCAAACTCCTGACTTACCCCTCCCCCTCACATTTCTCGTTTGGTGACCATACGTTTGGTTTGTGTTTGTAGGTCTGTTTCCGTTCTGTAAGTAAGTTCACCTGCATCATTTTTACAGTTAGTTTCCGCATATGAGGGATATCATGTGCTATCTGTCTTTCTCTGTCTGACTTCCTTCATTCAGTACGATAATCGCCAGACCCACTGACGTTGCTGTGAGTGCCATTGTTTTGGTCTTTTTTAAATGGCTGAATGATATTCCGTTGTATATATACGCTGTATCTTCTTCAACCATTCCTTTGCTGATGGACATTCAGGTGGTTTCTCTGTCTTGGCTTTTGTAAACAGTGCTACAACGAACATCAGGTTGCATATATCCTTTTAAATTAAGACTCTCCAGATATATCCTCAAAAGTGGAATTGCTGGATCAAAAAAGAGTTGGACGTGACTGAGTGACTGAACTGCACTGACTGAAAGGAGTTTCATTTTTAGTTTTTCCAGGACTCTCCATTCCTTCAGCTACATTTTCTTTTGTGAATTTTCTCATTGTATTTCTTCCCTTATTTTTCTTTAATTACTGTATTTCCTTAATTTTAAAGTATTATTAATTGTAAGATATACCATAGATTAACTAAAAGCTTGGTGGAGGGGAAGGAGTTATGATAATTTGTAACATCAATTCTAAGAGGCATACTAATTGTATACATTTATTTATATGGCAATTATCAAGGCTTGTTATGCACCAAACACATTCTAAGCATGTTTCGTCTATTAACTCATTTAATCTTTATAATAACTCCATCATGGAGTTACTGTTATTGCTCCAATTTTAGAGATGAGGAAACACGCATAAAGAAACAAGGAAGTGCCCCTACATGACGCAGCTGGTAAGTGACGGGGAGTAGGTTCAAGCATAGCAGCTCTTACCACCCTGTTCTGCCTCAAAAAAGATTCTGAACCCCAAGAAAGAGAAGATTTTAGTTGAGAAAATTTTATTTTCGTTTCACAAGTGATACAGAGCAATAAAGATCAGAAACATAAACATCAAACCACCACCAAATTTTTAGTTCTATATCATATATTTATTGAGCCATACTTGAGTCCTGGTACAGAGGGCTTTCCTTTCAGGGGAAGAGAGGTTCTGCCTTTCTACCTCAAGGTAGTCACACCTGTGTTGGAAAAAAGAGACACACGTATAAACCGAAGTGCAGGAAAGAAGACGGCCCTTTGGAGTGCAGCCACAGATTCATTGTTTAGATGCTGCTCTGAAGGTTCTAGCCTCCTGCTTGAGATCACACAGTGGTGAGAGGTGCAGCTAGAGTTAAACTCTGACCCTGTGACCTCAGATTGACTGCTTCACAGACTTTCCAGTCCTCTCTGCCGCTTCTTAAGGGTCTTTGAAAACTGCTACATGGAAGTTCAGTTCAGTTCAGTCGCTCAGTTGTGTCCAGCTCTTTGCGACTCCATGAATCGCAGCACGCCAGGCCTCCCTGTCCATCACCACCTCCCAGAGTTCACTCAGACACTCGTCCATCGAGTCCGTGATGCCATCCAGGCATCTCATCCTCGGTCGTCCCCTTCTCCTCCTGCCCCCAATCCCTCCCAGCATCAGAGTCTTTTCCAATGAGTCAACTCTTCGCATGAGGTGGCCAAAGTACTGGAGCTTCAGCTTTAGCATCATTCCTTCCAAAGAAATCCCAGGGTTGATCTCCTTCAGAATGGACTGGTTGGATCTCCTTGCAGTCCAAGGGACTCTCAAGAGTCTTCTCCAACACCACAGTTCAAAAGCATCAATTCTTCAGCACTCAGCCTTGTTCACAGTCCAGCTCTCACACCCATACATGACCACAGGAAAAACCATAGCCTTGACTAGACGGACCTTAGTCGGCAAAGTAATGTCTCTGCTTTTGAATATACTATCTAGGTTGGTCATAACTTTTCTTCCAAGAAGTAAGCGTCTTTTAATCTCATGGCTGAAATCACCATCTGGAGTGATTTTGGAGCCCCCAAAAATGAAGTCTGACACTGTTTCCACTGTTTCCCCATCTATTTGCCATGAAGTGATGAGACTGGATGCCATGATCTTCATTTTTTGAATGTTGAGCTTTAAGCCAACTTTTTCACTCTCCTCTTTCACTTTCATCAAGACGCTTTTTAGTTCCTCTTCACTTTCTGCCATAAGGGTGGTGTCATCTGCATATCTGAGCTTATTGATATTTCTCCTGGCAATCTTGATTCCAGCTTGTGCTTCTTCCAGCCCAGCATTTCTCCTGATGTACTCTGCATAGAAGTTAAAGAAGCAGGGTGACAATATACAGCCTTGACATACTCCTTTTCCTATTTGGAACCAGTCTGTTGTTCCATGTCCAGTTCTAACTGTTGCTTCCTGACCTGCATACAGATTTCTCAAGAGGCAGGTCAGGTGGTCTGGGATTCCCATCTCTTTCAGAATTTTCCACAGGTTCTTGTAATCCACACAGTCAAAGGCTTTGGCATAGTCAATAAAGCAGAAATAGATGTTTTTCCGGAACTTTCTTGCTTTTTCTATGATCCAGCGGATGTTGGCAATTTGATCTCTGGTTCCTCTGCCTTTTCTAAAACGGAAAGATCATCTTAAATCTGAGGCATGTGTTCCATTTAGCTGGTCCAGTGGCGGTAATCTTTATTTTTGATCATTTTCTTTTGAAATACTTTTTTGAATGTCACTGCTTGATGAGAAGAAAGGCTGAAGTGAAAGTTTGAGACACCAGTGATGGTGTCCAAGAATCATCAAAATTTAGAGCCAGGAGATTGGGAAGAGCTCAGATTTTCTGCCCATGGGCCATGAGTCTGCTTCTGTTGATCCACTGTTATCGTGTAAAACTGAAAGTCACCTGAAGCACACCGGCATTTTTGTCTGTTTATTCAGTTTCTTTATTTCTCATTTTAGGCTTGGCAATTCATTATTATTTTTAAAATACAATGTTTAAAATCCGGGTTTAGATTTCTTCAGTTCAGAACACATGAAAATTTTTGCTGAAGAGTAAGTGCCTTATAGAATCTTCACTGCAATCTGTTTTTTCAACCGCCTGATTCTTAAAATAAATTTCAAAAGTGCCTCTGGGGCACTCTGCTCACGTAGAGAAGCTCTATTAGTGGTCTTTTGACCTCATAAGCAGCAATGATACCATTTCTAAGCAGAAATAGCAGGAACATGTTCACAATCCATTAGAGGGAAGATGAGGCCAGTAACAATGAACTTGATTGACAAGTTGGAGAACGGTTTATTCTCTAGCCGGGAAAAAGTCACATGGTATATTTTCGTGAATGGACAACAAGTTGTCAAGTGATGGAGTTCAGTGAGGCTTTAGGGAACATTCTGCATGTGGCTATAAATAACCTTCTTGTTGTTTATTCTGGAAAGTGGCTGTACTCTGGAAAGACCTTGAGAGTCATGGAGTCAAAATTGTGAGTCGTCACCCTGCATCTGAAGTGATCAGGGTCATCACCATGCCTTTACGTCAGATAACTGTACAAGGAGGATCAGCTCTCCAAACAGATAACAGCTTATGCAGAATTGACTTAATGGGGAAAATTCAACCCCAGTGTAGAAAATAAGCAGAGACATTCAAGCCTGGCACGTTTTGAGGATAGACTAGTTTCATAGGAGAAGGAACAGCCTGTAAAAGATTGCTTGAAGGAGCTAAAATCAGAATTACAGGGAGGCTTGGCGTGCTGCAGTTCATGGGGTCACAAAGAGTTGGACGCGACTGAGAAACTGAACTGAACTGAATGATTCTAACGCTAGTTTCCAAGTTCTTTTTAGAGTCCCTGAAAATTGCATTAGGAATCACGATGTTATGTCAGTGACGTGCGGGAATGAATCAACTCAGAAGACCTGAGCTCCCACGGGACTGGGGCTCACATCTTCGCGGGGGTCTCTGGGGACACGTCGAGATGGGCTCCTCTGTTACGTGCTCTCAGGGGGCCCTGTGTCTCTTAGTGACGCCTGCAGCCATTGCAAGTGACACCATCAGGATCTCCACTTCCCGGTCTTCTGCAGGCACCCTTTCCCTGCCATTGAAATGCGGCATTTGACCCCCCTATTCCAGGGGAAAGCTGACAACTTGTCCTGCATCACTCAGGATGCCTAGGAAACTCCTTTAATTCTCCAGTATCTGTTACCTTCTGGTGGAAAATCTGCTCCAGAATCCACTTAGATTAGTTTTCATCTAATTACCACCACTCTTGCCTTTGTTCTCTAAGGAGGGTGGCCTACCATCCTGATTTGCCTACATCCCGGATGTAGGACTTTCTGGACTAAAACTGGAGACCTCTTGGGCAAAAAGCAGAATGAGTTGTTCACCTTATTCTCTAAGATACCAGTATTCAACTCTGTTATGTACAATAAATGGCCTGACCACTGCAGACAAGACAGATGAAATAAATGCAGAAAAGAAGACCACATCCACTCACAGCTGAGACATCAGTGTAGCCAAGGGCCTGGTCCTCTCTCCTCTTCTCCTTGGCCTAAGAAACACAGCAAACTCTAGCAGTTCTAAAACTACACATCTTCCAGGGATTGCAGGTATGATGAGCTAGAAGTTTACACTTCTCCCCCAAATTCATATGTTGAAATCCTAACCCCCGTGTGAATTAAGGGGTGGGAGCACCTTTGGGAGGTGATTAGGTTATGAGAGTGGGGTTCTTGTGAACAAAAATAATGATCTTGAAAAGGAACCACAGTGAGCTCTCTTCTCTTCCTCTGCCATGTGAAGATGCAATGAGAAGACAGCCATCTGCAATTGGGAAGGGGCCTCTCACCAGACCCAGAGTCTAGTGGCACCTCAATCTTGGACTTCCCAGCTGCAGGAACTGTGAAAAATACATTTCTGTTGTTTATAACCTACTCAATTTATGATATTCTGTTAGCACAGCCCAAATTGACCAATAGAAAGGTTCCAGGCAAAATATTCAGGCAAGTTTCAACATGAGAGAGTTTATGTTTATCTTTTAGAAATAAGCGTCTGGCATCACTCTGGGTAGAGGAAGAGACCTGGAGTGCATGGGACGTGCCTTTCTGTGGCTGACACTGTATCTTCTGCCCGCTGGTCACGCAATAAATACCTGTTGAATCAAACCATAAACACCTTCAGTTCAGCTCAGTTCAGTCGCTCAGTTGTGTCCGACTCTTTGTGACCCCATGAATCGCAGCATGCCAGGCCTCCCTGTCCATCACCAACTCCCAGAGTTCACCCAGACTCACGTCCACTGAGTCAGTGATGCCATCCAGCCATCTCATCCTCTGTCGGCCCTTTCTCCTCCTGTCCCCAATCCCTCCCAGCATCAGAGTCTTTTCCAATGAGTCAACTCTTCGCATGAGGTGAACTGTATAAAAAGTAAGTGGAAAAGTGTTTCTTAAGAAAAACTAGGCCATCTCATATAAGAAGAGCTCCAATGTAGTGCATTCTGGAGTTCATTCAGGGTCTCCCTGGTTGTCGAGAACCACGTTCTTTCTGTCCTTTCGGCAACTGCTGTCTGGGCTTTCGCTGTATCTCCTCTCATTGGCATGAGATGGTGGTCATAGACCACATGGCCACATCAGTAGAGGAAAAAGGCAGAATACAGCAGCTCAGACCAGATTTCTCTTTCAAACTCGTGAGTTTAATAAAGGGAGTGTAGGAGAGTTAATCTCTAGGAAAGAAAGAAAGAAAAAGAAAGTAAAGTTGCTCAGTCATGTGCAACTCTTTGCGACCCCATGGACTGTAGCCTACCAGGCTTCTCTGTCCATGGGATTCTCCAGGCAAGAATACTGGAGTGGGTTGCCATTTCCTTCTCCAGGAGATCTTCCCAACCCAGGGACTGAACCCAGGTCTCCTGCATTGTAAGCAGATGCTTTACCATCTGAGCCACCAGGGAAGTCCAGTCTCTAGGGGAGGGGTGCAAGTCTCCCAACCAGAAGTGAGAAGGCTATTTGTTGGGCAGCAAACAGGCAGGTCCACTCATAGGAAGAGGGAGCTGTTGTCGGTAATTTGGGTCAATGATGAGATTTACCATAAAATTAAGGTAGAGGTAGAAAAAAAAATCTCTGATTATTTTTAAACCATATTGTGGTAGAGACTGACTAGGTGTTCATCTGAATACTACCCTCTTCCATGATACAGAGAAAAACTACCTTCCTAGCTTCCCTTGAAATTAGAATAGGACCATGTGACCACGTTCTGGCCAATGGAAAGTGGGTAAAAGTGCCTATGGAGAGACCAGCCAAGAAAGCCATATCTTCCTCACAGGACTGAGATTCAAAGGGAAAATCAGTGTGTGCTAATCTCCGTCACTGCAGGTTTTAGGCTCACTTGCTATTGCCGCATAATCTCCCCTGCTTCGATTCATAATCTCTTGAGGAGGAAAATCTCGTACAAACTCTCAGTAGCTCTTTCACTGATGTCGTGCGAGATCAAAACTGGAAGCTCCACTCACTCTTGATGATATATTCCTGTGGCTCCAGAAGTCAGCTTATATTTAAGGGCTGACTCGATTCATATCTTGAAAATCCCTCCCCTTAGCAGAGTTTATTTGTGAAAAAATATGGACTGAGCCTACTGATTTATCTTCATCATTTCCACAGAAATTAATGCAAATTCAGGACGAGGCTGGACTCAACTTCACGCTGTGTGGCACTACGAGAGGAAGCGTTACGGGGTCGGCTGTACAAGTCCTTGCTTCTTACGTCAGTCTCCACACCCCCGAGTGCTGTCATTGTGACATTCAAACATTTAAGAAAACGGGCAGATTTTGTTAGTCTCGAGGATTATAAAGACAAACAGAGCCTTGTCCTTACAGCGATAACCACTCGTGTGTCATATGAGCTGTAGTGAAGTGTGCGTGGTGCAGTTAGCACAGAAGAGAGCATCACTAAACCCGCCTCGAGGACGATTCCACTCTCTGCACCACACACGCAGTCTGCTCAGGCTGCTGTACCAAATCTCCTAGGCTGGGTGGCTTGTAAACAACAGAAATGCGTTTCTCGCGCTTCTGGAGGCGGAAAGTCCTAGATCCGTGTGCCAGTGTGTTCAGTGTCTGCCGAGGGCCCGCTGCCTGGCTCACGGTGGCTGCCTGTTTGCTGGATCACCGTATGGTGAAGGGGTGAGGGAGCTCTCAGGAGTCCCTTCTGTAAGGCCATTGACCCCATTCATGAGGGTTCCACTCACCGACCTAGTTGCCTTCCAAAGTCTCATTAAGATACCGTCACTCTGGGCATCAGTTTTTACCATCTGAATTTTGGGGGGATATAAGCATTCAGTCTGTAGCACATATATAAAGGCCAGTTTAGTGATAAGGGTGATACCAGTATTCCACTAGCATTAACATGTATCCTTACTGTAAAGCTCTGATCTGGTCAATCAGAAGGCACTTTTGTTTGTACTATAATCTTGGGAAAATGACTGACTATTAATTGGCTCTGATGAGTTTATACAAGCCAGCTTCAGAATACCACTGGCATAATCAGGCAAGGTTCTCCTCATCAATATATTTCAATATAAGAATACTTTAAAAGTACCTTTTCCATTTAGGATTGTGTCATCTACTTCTGCTTTATTGACGATGCCAAGGCCTTTGACTGTGTGGATCACATCAAACTGTGGAAAATTCTTTAAGAGATGGGAATACCAGACCACCGGACCTGCCTCCTGAGAAATCTGTATGCAGGTCAAGAAGCAACAGTTACAACCAGACATGGAACAATGGACTGGTTCCAAACTGGGAAAGGAGTGCATCAAGGCTGTATATTGTCACCCTGCTTATTTAACTTCTATGCAGAGAACATCAGGCAAAGTGCCAGGCTGGTTGAAGCACAAGTTGGAATCAAGATTGCCAGGAGAACTATCAATAACCTCAGATATGCAGATGACACCACCCTTATGGCAGAAAGTGAAGAAGAACTAAAGAGTCCTTTGATGAAAGTGAAAGTGGAGAGTGAAAAAGGTGACCTAAAACTCAACATTCAAAAAATTAAGATCATGGCATCTGGTCCCATCACCTCATGGGAAATAGATGGGGAAACAGTGGAAACAGTGTCAGACTTTATTTTTTGGGGCTCCAAAATCACTGCAGATGGTGACTGCAGCCATGAAATTAAAAGACACTTGCTCCTTGGAGGAAAAGTTATGACCAACCTAGATAGCATATTCAAAAGCAGACACATTACTTTGCCAACAAATGTCCGTCTAGTCAAGGCTATGGTTTTTCCAGTGGTCATGTATGGATGTGAGAGTTGGACTGTGAAGAAAGCTGAGTGCTGAAGAACTAATGCTTTTGAAGTGTGGTGTTGGAGAAGACTCTTGAGAGTCCCTTGGACTGCAAGGAAATCCAACCAGTCCATCCTAAAGAAGATCAGTCCTGGGTGTTCATGTGAAGGACTGACGTTGAAGCTGAAAGTCCAATACTTTGGCCACCTCATGTGAAGAGCTGACTCATTTGAAAAGACCCTGATGCTGGGAAAGATTGAGGGCAGAAGGAGAAGGGGACGACAGAGGATGAGATGGTGGGATGGCATCACCGACTCAGTGAACATGAGTTTCAGCAAGCTCCGGGAGTTGGTGATGGACAGGGGTGCTGGGGTACTGCAGTCCACGGGGTTGCAAAGCGTCAGGCACGGCTGAACTGAATGCTTACCCATTCATGAATTCTTCGACAGATAGTATTTTTGTGCTTGCTCTTTGCTCAGCCCTGATATAGATGCTGAGGACATACCAGAAAACACACCAGACTTGGCTTTTGTTGCTGTGGGCCTTCTGTTCCAGTGGAGAGTGATGACTAAAGTGGGTTAGAGTGGGACCTGGGATCTTATGGGAAATGCTACTTTATATGTGATGGCCTTAGAAATCTTTCTCTGGTCAGATCTTATTTGAACAAGGTTTGAAAGAAGTGATGGAGAAAGCTGTGCCTATAAAGAAGACATTCAGGTGCAAAGACTTTGAGTGGGGAGTGTGCTTGGTATGTTTGAAGAAGAGCAAGAAAACCACTGTGTCCTGATTGAAATAAGCAGGGGATAAAGTGGTAGGAAGTCAGGTAACCAAGGTGTGGGGACTAGGAGGGGGATTCTATGGACAACTGATGTATGTTGAACGCCTTCTCTGCAGCAATAGCAGTGGTAAGAAGTGTGTGTGCTGTGCTTAGTTGATCAGTCATGTCTGACTGTTTCGACCCCATGGACTGTAGCCCGCCAGGTTCCTCTGTCCATGGGATTCTACAGGCAAGAATAGTGAAGTGGGTTACCATGCCCTCCTCCAGGGAATCTTCCCAACCCAGAAATCAGACCAGCGTCTCCTGCAATGCAGGCAGATTCTT
The DNA here is from genome assembly GCF_023091745.1 of Budorcas taxicolor. Taxonomy (NCBI): domain Eukaryota; kingdom Metazoa; phylum Chordata; class Mammalia; order Artiodactyla; family Bovidae; genus Budorcas; species Budorcas taxicolor. The sequence continues at coordinate 220,263,375 of NC_068910.1, read as the reverse complement.
TACCAGCTGAGCTGCCAGGGAAACCCAAGAATACTGGAGCGGGCAGCCTATCCCTTCTCCAGGGGATCTTCCCAACCCAGAAATCAGACCAGCATCTCCTGCAATGCAGGCAGATTCTTTACCAGCTGAGCTGCCAGGGAAGCCCAATAATTATACAGCCATTTTAAAATTTAATCCTTTCAAAGCTATGAGGGAGTTCATTTCCCATCCTTTACTAATGATTAATTTGAGGCTTATAGTAGTGTTTTAGTTTGGGTTACTCTATAAGTAAACCCTGAAACAGGATCTGAGTGCAGGTAGTTTATTTGAGAGATGATTCTTGAAGATGCCAACAGGACACCGGGGAATCCAGTCAGAGAAGGGAAGAAAACAGAAAATGATGTTATCAAGGCAACTGCGACTATGGGCAGCTGCAGCTCAGCCCATGGGGCAGGGGCGGGCCCTCAAAGCAGGAGGAAACAGACGCCTCTCAGAGCTGTCGTGTCAGAAGGGCAGTGTTTGTGGCCCAAACTTCCGTCGGTCACAGGTTGGGGCTGCTCCCCAAAGGGCACTAATTCTCTCGCTGTTGGACTTTGTACTTTTGGGACATTCTTTGGATCACTAGAGAAAGCCTTTAGGCAAAGACGTTCAGGAGTTAGCAGTTGGAAGTTGGCCCAAGGTGTGCAAAGCACATGTAGGTGCAAACACGAGTGAGACACTGAAAGGGTCTGTCACAGGCTGCTAGGCAACTAGTGTTTTGCAGAATCTGGATGTTCTCATAAACCCATGTGGTGCTGGAGGATGAACTTAAAACATCAGTAGAATCTCCATAAGGCTTATTTCTGTGTCACAAGGAAGGTTAACCCACCTTGTTTAATAGAGGTCAATACAGTCCCATGATTTTGAACTCTAGTAAAAATTCACGAGTATTCCAATTTGCTTTATTTTTCTTTACTTTCTTTAGTTAATTTTTAAATGGGCATATAGTTGATTTATAACGTTGCTTTAATTTCTTCTGTATAGCAAAGTGATTCAGTTACACACACACACACATATATATACATTCTCTTGTAAATATCCTTTTCCATTATAGTTCATCATAGGACATTAAATATAGTTTCCTTTACTCTGCAGTAGGACTTTGTTACTTGTCCATTCTGTATGTAAAGCTTATATCTGCTAGCCCCAGCTTTCCACTGCATCCCTCCACCAGTGCCTCCCCTCTTGGAATCCACCGGTTTGTCCTCCGTGTGATTTCGTTTCTGTTGCGTAGATAGGTTGATTTGCGTTGTGTTTGGATTCCGCATGCAAGTGGCATCATGCGGTGTCTGTCTTTCTCTGTCTGGCCTCCTTCACTTGGTACGATAATCTGTAGTCGCGTCCATGTTGCTACAAGTGGCTTTATGTCATTCTTTTTGATGGCCGAGTAGTATTCCATTATATATATATGCACGCACATATATGTATATATTATACATATGCATTATACATATACGCAATATATACACACAGACACCACACCTTCTGTGTCTGTTCCTCTGCTGATGAACATTTAAGCTTTAAGCTGTTTCCATATCTCGGCTATAGTGCTGCTAGAAACACAGGAGTGCCTGCATATGTTTGAATTGTAGTTTTCTCTGGACACCTGCCCAGAAGTAGGATTGCCGAATCATACGGTAATTCTTATTTTCGCTTTCTGAGGAACCTCCATGATGTTTTCCGCAGTGGCTGTGGGAACTTACATTCCCACCAACAGTGTAGGAAGATCCTCCTTTCTCCATCCCCTCTCCAGCGTTTGTTACTTGTAGACATTTTAATGAGGGCCATTCTGAGCAGTGTGAGGTGGTACCTCATTGTGGTTTTGCTTTGCTTTCTCTAATAATTCCAATTTGTTTCCTCCAACAACCCCAAAATGTGACCAAGAAGAAGCATGAATTTTATTCCAACATGATTCTAGCTATGAAGACCATTGGAAAGGGGCCAGCAAGGAGACTGTCATGAAGTCTAAGGCCACAGGTGTCTAAATCTAGGATCAGAGGTGTGCCACTAAGCCTGGTGCCAAAGAGAATGGAAGGGGTTATTGGCACTCTCGAAGGTTAAACATGGCTCCTCCTTCTCTGAACTGTGATGGCCAAGAAGATGAGGGACGCTTTCATGTGAGAGTACTCAATGCTGTGAGAAAAAGGAGGCTTCGAACATCATGTTACAAGAGAAGGCTGCAGCATTCTCAATGAAGTGCCTGTCCAAGCCATCCCACCATGTATTCTCAATGAAGTGCCTGTCCAAGCCACCCCACCATGCATTCTCAATGAAGTGCCTGTCCAAGCCATCCCACCCTGTATTCTCAATGAAGTGCCTGTCCAAGCCACCCCACCATGCATTCTCAATGAAGTGCCTGTCCAAGCCATCCCACCATGTACACATGTAAATAGACACAAAGCTGCTCTGGTTGCAGGGAACAGCCTGTGTGCCTGCAGTCTCCCTGCTCATCTGAACACGACACTTAGAAAAAGAGATGGGAAGCAGAAGTGACTGGAGAGAGGCCTTGGGGGATGCCTGTCCATGTGCTCCAGGAAGCCCTGCTGGCCTGAAAGGTAGTCACCAGGCTTCCAGAGGAAATTCTACTGGGAGTGTGCTACAGAAGGCTTTGCATAAATTAAGTGAAACACAACCATTCCTAGACCTGAGAGATCACATTGTTTTCCTCTCCAATCTCCAGTTAGATTATTTATTTGAAATGGTTTCAAACATGCCTGTCCTTAGGCAAGGAGTAAAATAGCAATTTTGAGGCTGAACATAAGGGAGAGAGAACAAAAGATTAAAGCAATCAAAATAAAACAGGGCATGTTTTGGGGGGGGGACAAAAAGGCTAAAGCATGGCAAAGATAATCCCATTCTTTGCTGATACATAAATAGCCAACATTCAATTAATACCCGTTGAGGGCATGTTTAAGACGAGCGCTGTTCTTGGGTGCAGAAAAATGGATATTATGGCAGAGGAAGCCATGATCAAAACCAGTGGTTTCTAACCATTTTTAAGCAGCAGAATGCTTTTATTCAAATGTAATTGTACATGGAGTTCAATTGATAAAGCAGAGAAAAATGCAGCTGCTCCAATAGAGTAAGGGGAGTCCAAGGGCACTGCACCTCTGCCTCTCTTTTTTTCCTGCAGCTGCTCCTGTAGCCCTGCCAGGGAATCCTTGCACTCTGCAAAATGGAATTTGAAAAGCAAATATTGGAATGTTGCAGCTTCTATCCATTTCCCACTTTCACAGATATTACACACTATTAGCTCCTTTTAAACTGCTAGACACACACCAATAAAGTTGCCAATCTTTCTCTTTTCTTGTGTTCATGATTTTGCAGAATGCAAATTGAGCTGAAAGATGAGCCAATAAAAGTAAGGGATTTGAAACCAGCCCATCTCACACCTCCTGGTGTCCCTGCCGGGACTGGCAGGAGACAGTATGTGTGATCGATGGATGTGTGATGGCCACACCAGTAGTGACATCCTTGCCTGGCCTCAGGGGCGAGTTTATTTGAACTTCTTGTCTCTCCTCAGACCCTCGACTTTGGGACTGTTGGTAATCTGCATTGCTTCTACAGAATGAGTCAGATATGTTTAGTGTTCATCTTGAGGAGGTCTGAGACCTTCGGGGAACTCTGCGTCTGGTTCGCTGGAATGATTAATTCACAGATCCTGAAGCTGAGGGGTGCTTTCTGTGCCCTGTCTGCCTCATTCTTTGAAACACAGCAGGATGGTTTAATGGCTAAAATTCACTAGTGGTGAAGGATTGAGGAGGGTTCAGGGCTTCTGGTCCCATGAGGAGCTCTACGCACAGAATCAAAAGGGCTACTTAACCCCCTGCTTAAGCCATAACCGGAATGGAGAGGTCCACGGCCCTATAATTTAAATCATCACCAGTCTCCAGAGAGGAGAATAAGGGGGCTCTATGTTGCTCTGTGTGGATGATCTGAGGGACGAGAAATCAGCCTGTGAGATATTTCTGCTTAAAGAGAAACAGCCGTGAGACCAGGGGTCAAGAGAAGTACGTAAAGTCAAGCTCCTGAGCTCCTCCGGCCTGCAACCTGCTTTTTTACATGTAAAATGAGAACAGGAATAAGTACCAAGCTAGGTTTGGTTATTTACTCAAATTAGTCACACTTTTTGCCACCTTCATGGGAGGAATAAAATTTCCTATCGCATTGATGGGTTAGCTATACAACTGGACTGCCCTCATGCTGGGGAAAGATTGAGGGAGGAGAAGAAGGGGATAATTGAGGATGAGATGGCTGGATGGCATCACTGACTCAACAGACACGGGTTTGGGCGGACTCCAGGAGTTGGTGATGGACAGGGAGGCCTGGTGTGCTGTGGTTCATGGGGTTGCAAAGAGTCGGACACGACTGAGCGACTGAACTGAACTGGACTGAACGTGCTGGGCACCGTGTGCCTCACTGCAGTTTGGCGCTGTGCTTGGCCAGGTAACTTGCACAGCTAATGGGGCATGCAGTACTGGTTAAGAGAAACTAGTGGGAAATCCATGCTCCGGCTGCTACTAAACAGGAGAGGCTTGTGGAACGGCTTGCAGCCTATACAGCCACCCCGCTGCTGAGCCACAAATAAATGAGCAAGTGTATTCTGAAGGCCCTGAGTTTTAAGGTATTTGTTACACAGCATTGGCTAACCAGTACACTCAAGCTTTTACAAGGATTAAGAGAGGGAGCATCCAAAATGCTTAGTATCAGGCCCACTAACCAAAAAGTACTCAATAAAGAATTCCTGCCTTTATAAACAATGCTCACATTAGCATTTGGGTCAATATTTTTTCCTTTGAATATTGCCGATGAGTAAATGAGTATCATAGTCTTATTCTGGTGGGAAAATTCATGACAGTAAGTTCTTTTCGCACTGCAAGGCAAGCGCCCTTCTGTCCTGTCCCATCCTTCAGATTCTTTCATATCCCGTGTGGAACACTGACAAGGTGACAGAATTAAACTCTCCTTGAGGCTTTGTTTCTTTTGAAAAGAGAACTTTTTGTTGCAGTCAATGAAAATGGAAGGCTTTCCAAGAGCCTTTTTGGGCGAGCAGTGCTAAGGACATGAAAGCCGGTGACTCTGCCCCTGGCTTCCCATCGCCTGGGGAGTTTCACCTCCCTGAATCACACTTCTCTGATTTACATAATGGGGCTGATTATAATTGCCAACCTCACAGGATTGTTGTGCGAATTAACTAACGTTGTAAAGTGCTTAGAGGTCCATAGATGAAAGGTGCTCTATAAGCCTATTATTATGTCATCAAAAATGAAATTCCAATAAGATTACACTTTCATTTAAATTTCCATTAATTTTGTCATCATTCTAGATGAATTCTCCCTGGTTTTCTAGAGCAAAAATAAATAAATAAGTAGGAGAAAAGGATGATATGTTAAAATATGAAGCATTCATATGGAAAGGAAATTAGCTAGAAAAACCTAACACTTAAAAGTGATTTTAAAATTATTATCCCTTAATGAACCCTGATCATGTAATCAATATTATGTAAAACCCAGATATGGTCTCCAAGTTTACAAAGTAAATTATGAAGCTGACTAATTAAATAGCTGACATTTCCTGTTTCGAGTGTGTGAGAATGAATGCTATATAAAGGCCTCTAACTCAACTTGCTTTTAAATTGGACTTCTCAATAGCCTCAAAAGATTAAGCAAAATCATAAGTGTATATAAAAAGCACATTTATGAGGTTATCCCGTGGTCTACTTAAGTCTATTCTGGGTCTGGTATTGTCTCGTGTTCTGAAACGATATTGATAGGCGGTGTGGCGACCTGTAGGTAATTAGCACCATAGAGTTTGAATATAAAGTTTCTCATCCAACTGGGAAATGCTCAAATTTCAAGCATCTGGTTTAGCGTCTTCACTTTACAGGCATGGAAACAGGCCCTCTGAGTCTTTAAATAATTCACACGAAGTCACATGGCTAGAAGTTGACGGATATGGGCCGCCAAAGGCTTTATCCAATGCCGTTTTGAAGACAACTATTCTTAACTATGAACAAGGGAGTTAGTTTCTTATCCAAGTTTTAATGTGAATTATTTCTTCCAGGCATCAAAGGGACCTTATATGGATATCTCCAAGCTTCATTGTTCACTGAATAAGTTTCTTGTATTAATGCTAGTAAGATGTCTGCATTCATTGACCAAATACTGATTTAGGAAAACTTAACTTTATTGGGTAACCTTAACACACACAAATGAGTCCTTTATCCAGGATTGTTGGCAGATGTGACGTTAGATTCTGTTTTCTTCTTTGGAAATCCAGGGAATAGATTGCATACCATCCAGTCCCCCAACTCTAAATGCCTAAGCCTCTAAGATCCAGGTTCATTAGCAGCAGCGACTGGTACCAGATCCTACGCTTGTAACAGGGAGAGTTCATTGGATTCCAGTGAACTTTAATGGCAGTCGAAAGAGATGGATGTTGCTGCTTCATTTTCCATTAGACAGATGCTATATACAGATAACAAGGGAAAAGTCTATTTAGAAGCCTAATGCACACTTATTTCTTAGGTTGCCTCATGCTGCTGATGTCTGAAGATGCAAATTTTCTTTTTTAAATTGGGAGTGAGGGTAGCGGCACCAAGTCCAAGTAAACTTCACTGGTTATGGATGGGGGAGATTACATTTCAAGGGAGGACTGTGGAACTGCCAGAAGGAGGCTGAAAGACAAATGCGTGCCTCAAATATTGAGACAGAGATAGATGGACTGCAGGGAGCAGGCTCAGAAAACGGCGGCGAAGCCTCTCATTGCTGGGAGCCACATTCCTTCCATAGGTCTGGTTCCTTCTCTGCTGCCGTTTTATCCACCGGTTCACTTTCTGTGTCTAAGACATGGAGAATGTCGGTTGCCTAACATTAAGGAGAATCCTCATGGGAACTGATTCATTCATTCACCCATTCCTGTCTTTCAGGGCACTTCTGACTCTGGGAGGCATTGTGAGAGCTGGTGTCGTGTCTAATTCTACGCTCATTTCTACACCGTGCTTCCTACATGTCACATACTGTGCGGTATATAGTTACTATAACTGTGTGATGTTGTAATTGTATAATTATGTTATCCTCATTTGACAAATGAGGGAAGTAAAACATGTACTCACCATGTCTTTTTATTTTCTGTATCTTACGACGTTTTGACATCTTAAAACTGCTCAGGGTAGCTGATTTTCAGAGACAGAAAAGGCCTCAGCCAGAAGTGGGCTTGTCATGAAGTGAAGAGAAAGTCACTCAGTCATGTCCACCTCTGTGTGACCCCGTGGACTGAAGCCCGCCAGGCCCCTCCATCCATGGGATTCTCCAGGCAAGGACACTGGAGTGGGTTGCCGTGCTCTCCTCCAGGGGACCTTCCCGACCCAGGGATCGATCCCATGCCTCCTGTGTCTCCTACATTGCAGGGGATTCTTTACCATCGGGCCACTGGAGAAGCCCAAGCTGGCCAGTTCTAAAATATTCATGCTGCGCTGCCTCGGCATTCCCACAGAAACCCAGATAAAGGCTCTGATTGAGGTTTACGCCCTCACTTCTCTTTGGCCTGAATCCGGTGCCTCCCCGTGGCCCTCAGGGGCCTGTCCTGCGTCCTGTTTCTTGCAATGGTACCAACTTCTCCACGTTGACACTCAGTCATTGTTATAGATTAAGCCTCAGGTACTATTCAACCATAAAGCTGGTAAGGTGAAGAGGGGTGGGCTTGGGCTGTTGACTCCAGGGTCTGCGCTTTTAGCATACGCGCTGCATTGGCATAAACGAGATCCTTCTCGCAAAGGGCTCACAGTCCTGTGGGGAAGCGGTCAGATGGCAACAGTGATAAGGGAACACGCACACGCCTGTGAAGCCCTCACTGTTGTGGCTACCTCACTCAGTGAGCATCGTACATGAGGCCATATCATATTCTTGATTTCAAGCCAGGGTCACGAACCCTACGGTGCCAACGAGGAGCAGGTCCCAGAAGTAGAGAGTGGCAATTTTAGGGTAGGGTTAGATGCCATTTTTAAATTTTATTTTATTATTTTTAAAATTATTATTATTATTTTTTTATGGATGCAGTAGCTCTGCATTCAAATCCTGGCTTTCTAACTCACTCGCCGTGGGATTTGGGGGAAAGTTACTTAATGCCTGTGCAGTTCAATGGAGGCAATATTCTTGGAATTCATGTAATCTTCTTGAGAGTTTGACACTTGTACACATCTTTTGGTTAAGGGGCCCAGAGAGGTCCAGAGCATAAAAGAAAACTCTCTTCTCATGCCTAATACACAGTTAGGAGAAAAGAGTTTTCTTTTATGTTCTAGACCTCTCTGGGCCCCTTAACCAAAAGATGTGTACAAGTGTCAAACTCTCAAGAAGACTACATGAATTCTAAGAATATTGCAAAGGCCATGATAGTGAGACCCCACCTTGGGGTTTGGCAGTACCCCCTACAGTGTGAGAGGGACAAAAAGTAGCTGAACCAATGTTCTGCCTTCCTTATTCCCTTGACTAACCTCTTAGCATTGTTCCTTTCTTGGATGAGCCTTAAGCATGAGGCCATTCGTGAATTTTTGGACCATGCATTGGTGAAGCATCACTTCTAAGAAGCAAGGATAACACATGAAAAGCAGGACTATGGATAAACGGGTGAGTGACTTGCTTTCGTTCTGCAGTTCCCGTTTTCCATTTGCACAACGCCTCGTCAGCAAAAGACCAGGCCCCTACCCTTCCCGTGTCTGCCCGCTCGTCACTGCGTGGGACTTCCCTACAGCAGGCACAGGCGCCGTTTTACACGTGTCTGCCACATGCCGTGCGTCCGGGGCGCTCAGTGTAAACGTGCTTCTCAGGGGCGTTGGTTCTAGGCTCGCTAACCGCTGACCGGTACATTTGAACTCAGCTCTTCTGGGCTTCCCTCTTGTCGATGTTATGAACCAGGTGGACCGCTGGATTCGCTGTCAATATGAGCCTCCTTGTATCAGCCACCCCGTCAGCATTTGACCTCATGTTCTGGATCCTCAGAAGCTGAGTCGTTGTGAATGAGCAGAATGAATTCAATGGCGTGCTTCTTGCTGCCTCTTTGTCCAGAGTTCCACAAGGAAAGATCTGAAGTCAGACTCTAAATTACATCCTGACTCCCTCCCGTGTTAGTCTGATGCCTTCAAGATAAGCAACAATTTCTGTGGAACTTGGGTTCCTCAGACATAAGAGTGCTGACCTCGTAACTTGTTGGGGTTGTTAAATGAGATGATGTTTAGCCCCATGTGTGGTATACAGTCAGTACTCAGAAGAGCGTAGTGAGGGAATTCCCTGGTGGTCTAGTGGTTAAGACCTGCATTTTCACTCAGATAATCAAGTTGTCCTGTGACGCACAGTCAGCAACCACTAACCTCATGTGGTTATTTGCATTTAAACTGGTTTAAATTTAGAAAGACCCGTTCCTCAGTTGCGTCAGCCGTGTTTTAAGTGCTCTGAAGTCGTCTGTGGCTCGTGGCTGCTGGTACTGGTCATGGAACATTTCCACCATCCCAGAATGTTCTGTTGGATCGCGCTGATGATGACATTGCTGTTGAACTCGAAAATGTGCAATGCACCACATACTTAAAAAAAAAACCCACCTCATTTGTGTGTTCTGTGGGGGTTTTCAACCCGAAAAGATATCCCAAATACCCACCTACAGCATGTGTAAAATGTGTAAACCTTTGGAAACAATTAGCGCATACCCTGCCCCTCTCCGCATTGTCGGGAGCTTGTTTCTCCCCGCCCCTCCTCCATGTTCAATATCCGTCTGATGGAGTTACGTTCCATATGTAATATTGTTACAGGTGCAAAATTGTTTCTTTCAATCCTGAATGCGGTCGCACATGTGCGGCAGTAGCTCTGAAGGCCAGCACACGATTACCGCCGATCCAGGCCTCTCTCTCAGTCTGCGGGTCAACAGCGTTCTTCTTTGCTTGCTAATGCTTTATTGTCTCTTAGTATACATTGGAATAATAATGGTAATTTATGCAGACATTTTGTATGCATAGCAAATAATGAGAAACACCTGCAGAAATTTCCCTCCTTCTCCGAGTTCAGCAACTAATTATATTTTTAAATAATGGCTACCATTGAACACAATTATCCAAATCACTTTAAGTAATGGAATCTTTTTAAGGTGTTTTTGAAAATTTTAGCACAGTTTTTAAACACTCATTTTTATCTAGAAGATGGGAGGGGAACAAAAGAGGCTAGTGGGCGGCTTACTCACCCAAAAAGCAGCCTCTGCCAAGGACGGATCCATCTCTAGGCTCCCCTGGGTGCAGGTCTGGCTCCCAAGGCTCTGACTCGTGGCGAAAACCAGATTTCTCTGAAGTTCACCTGGTCGGTTTGGGCGGCTTGTTCTGCCTTCCCTTCTTCCTTTCTTGACGCGATATGAAAATAACTAGATTACCTCTAAACTTTTTCTTTTAAAAAGCACAAATTGCCAAGTGATTTTCCAATAGTTTGAGGGGAGAAGCGCCCACTGGGGAGTCCGATGTCTGGCTTCCTCTGCTCTCTGCATCTCAGTTCCCTCTTTTGGAAGACTGAGGCAGAGCAGTTCTGAAAGGCTTTCTAATCCTAAGGACTGCTAGCGCGTGGCACCCACGGGCCCCTGGAGCCTAGCATCAGGGATCAAGCTCCCCAAGACAGTCTGGAAAATAACAGCGGTGGTTGGCTGAGAGCGAGACTAGGAAGAAGTACACGTTTTCTCCCCATTTACAAGCCACAGACTGTGGTCTTAACTAGAGCAAGTTCCAGACAGTTTTTGATCTCTCTCTCTCTATATATAATCGATATAAGCATGCGTGCGTGTAAGTCTCTTCAGCTGTGTCTGACTCTTTGCAACCCTTTGAACTGTAGCCCACCAGGCTTTTCTGCCCAAGGAATTTCCAAGAGAAATATACCCTGCCAAGCTCCTCTGTCCCTGGGGATTCTCCAGGCAAGAGTACTGGAGTGAGTTGCCATTTCCTGCTTCGTGCTTATCTATTTAGATATCTATGCATCCTACCATATACATCTCACCATATATGGGTATACCTGTTGATGTCATGATTTGGAAATTGAAAAAGGAAAGAAGCTGAGAAGTGTACGTCGTGGGTACTGGTCCTTACTGCCAGCGCATGTAGTGAGCCATCCTCTAACATTTCTCACCCGTTCCCAGGTGGGGCAGTGGTGAGGAATCCGCCTGCCAATGCAGGAGACACAAGAGACGAGGGTTTGATCCCTGGGTCGGGAAGATCCCCTGGAGTAGAAAATGGCAACCCACTCCAGTCTTCTTGTCTGGAAAACTGCATGGACAAGCAGCCTGGTGGATTATGCTTCATGGGTTTGCAAAGAGTCAGACACGGCCAAGTGACTGAGGACACATACGAAGTTGTTGGTCTTTAGGAGGAAAATAGTGACTCTTGTATGAATCATTCACTTTATTTTACATTGGGTTCATGTGACCAGTTGAGATTTATGGAGTGTTTTATAAAAAATGCTTAAGTTATAGGAATCCCCGACCTCAAGGAGTTAGCTCTCTGGAGATGGAGGTAAGTTAAACACCAATTTCAAGCGAAAATGATGAAAATAAAACAACGGTGAGAACTTAGCTGCAGAGCCCCCAGGCGGCTCTGACAGTAAAGAATCTGCTGCAATCAGGAGACCTGGGTTCAGCCCCTGGGTTGGGAGGGTCCCCCAGAGCCCACTCCAGCATTCTTGCCTGGAGAATCCCATGGACAGAGGAGCCTGGAGGGGTAATCTTGCCTGGGGAATCCCATGGACAGAGGAACCTGGCGGGGTAATCTTGCCTGGGGAATTCCTTGACAGAGGAGGCTGGTGGCATAAAGTCCGTGGGGTTGCAAAGAGTCGGACACCGCTGAGTGACTAACAGTTTCCCTCGCATTTCACCGTGAATTGGGGAAAGAAGGGCATCGCTCGGAAGAGACGGCATTTGACCAGAGCCCCGAGGGACCAGGGAAGAGAGGCAGTGAGTCCCAGATGCTGGTCTATGACGAGCCCTGCTCTAGGCTGAAATTTAACTGATCTAACTGATGATAGCACAGAGAAAGAAAGTGCGGAGTGATTGCTTTCTAAAGCTAAATATAGCCAGCACAAGGGGATGCCCTTTTAACTTCTGGAGACTATGTTCTCCTTATTCATTTGTTGTTAAGGTATCTTTTCTTTTATAAGAATATATGATTATTTTTAGTTTGGTTTTTTTAAAATATAAATTTATTTATTTTAAGTGGGAGAGGGCGAGGGTGGGATGATTTGGGAGAATGACATAGTTTGGGTTTTAAAAAATTCTTTGACAAAATAAAAAGCTGGAAAATATATTTTAGCCCCAAATCTTGGATATTTTGTTTGCCATTTTCCTGGACTTTTCAATCTAAACTCTGGGTTCCTCTGGGTTATAGTTCCCTTTTGCCTTATTTGTTTTGCAAACTTCCAAGGGCCTCTATGCTCAGATAAGGAAGGTGAAGAGGCAGATGGATTTGTACTTTGTATATTTTTCTGTGTTAATGGATTGCCCTGCTAATCTCAGAGAGAGAGACAGAGGGTGAGCAAGTACCAGGAGAGATTAAGGATGCAAGGGAACATATGCTGTGGAAAACAGCGGATGGTGATTCATTATTATCCATAATATTACATGTGATATTCTAAATCACTTCAGTCACGTCTGACTCTTTCTCACCCCATGGACTGTAGCCCGCCAGGCTCCTCCGTCCGTGGGATTCTCCAGGCAAGAATACTGGCGTGGGTTGCCATGCCCTCCTCCAGGGGGATCTTCCCGATCTAGGGATTGAAACTGTGTCTCCTTTGGCTCCTGCTTTGCAGGGAGATTCTTTTACTGCTGAGCCACCAGGGAGGCCCGTATGTGATGTTACTAATGTGTTATAAAATATAGAAAACACATGTCCAGAAGACGCCGTAATTTTGCACTTGTGAGAGGGAGCACGTCACTACATTTCCTTTAGTCTTCACTTCTGTCATAGGCAGAAAGAAACTAGCGCAAGCGAGCCTGGGTGGCGGTTTGGGCACCAGCTCCCATGGGAGCTCACACTGAACCCGGGGGCCGTGACAAGGGGCGTGTGAAAGGGGCACCTCCCAACCCCAGTGAATCTGGCAAGGGGGAGCACAGAACCACCACAGGAAACAGTTTTCTTTCTGAAAGTTCACTTGGAAGAAAGTCTTTCTTTTTTTCTTTTCCATTTTGAACCTGGAGCTAAACATTAAGCGGATGCTTGTCTTACTTCCTGAATGCATAAGCCTCCTGTGTGAGGTGAGTTCTGTACGTCTCTGGCCGCAGACGGATAGCTAAAAATTCACCGCCCATGGAGCTCAGATGCCCTCCGGCTGGTGAGACCTGTGAGACGGCCAGGGGTCTTTGCTGCCTTGGCAATGAAGGGAAGAGACTTTTTAAAAAAAGCTTTCTTGTTATTTTTTAGCTTTTTCTTTTATATTAGAGTATAGACAATTAAATTACCGTGTAGCTTTAGGCGCACAGCAGAGAGACTCAAGCACACTTCTCAGCATCCATTCTCTGCCTAGCTCCCCTCCCATCGGGGAAGGGCGGAGACTTGGAATCCGGTGGCTGAGCCCGGGGGCTGGCCTGGCGATGGGAAGGCGCTCAGGCCACCGAATCAGGAGAGCGACAGTCACCACGTTAGTTACTCTAGATATCTAGGCCTTGGCTTCCAGGAAACGAGCCCTCTTTCAACCCCAAACGAGACCCATTTTCATCCTGAGCCTCAGTTCTCTTGTTGAAACTTCTAAATAAATAACCTCTGTGGCGAGGAAGCAGGGCTGTGGCTTGGAAATGGCTCGACAGATGCGAACGCTCCCTCTTTGAGCAGGATCCTCGGGGCGGGTCGGAAGGGCCACCTTTGCAGGACAGGATTTTTCAGAAGCGCTCTGCAAACATCGCATGAGCGTTGCCTGGACGGCGGCCGTTCCTTCCGGGTACCGACTCTCACGTGACCACGGGGCAACCCCTTATCTCTGTTACTAACAGCACTTTACTTTTACATTAAACACGATCTGAAGGAAGAAGCCTACTTAAGGGACATCTCTTGGCTGTGCCGTCCTGAGCACAGCCTAACACGGAGGGAAAGCGTTCGTGGGCTGTTGCAGGATGAATCAGAAGAATGCGCGGTATCACAGTTGTCTGGAGAGTGTCAGATGGTGGCCTCGGGGGAAATCTGACTCAAAATCCATCTCTAAGAGCATCTATCAAAGGGCTGGGAAGGACCATCTTTGAGTGACTGGCTAAGTGTAAGATTCCACCACCACCCCCTCTTTCAGATGAACTTTGAGGATAAAACGCCTGAAAGAACCAGCAGAAGCTAGGTTCATGTCTATACTTGTAAGGTTCCCCCAGGAGACAATGAATAGGAATAAATAATAATAAAAATAATACATAAATAAATTTCCGAAGCCTTCCGTGAAAACCTAAGCTCTTTTTCCCAACACCCATATTATCATCTTGAAAGCCATGCTAGAATACGGATACTACACCCCAAAGAGGTGGTGGTGCGTGTCTTGTTTGCTTGTTTGGTTGGTTTTTGTCCGAATACTGCCAGTAACCAGCATCAAGGTGCTTGCTTTTCTCTCCGTAAATTCTAAAACTTGCACCTGGCTGGAAACTGGTAAGATCGGCCGGGCGACGGGAGAAGACCTCCAAATACGATCTGCAAGTAGATGAATACTGTGTTTCATTATTTAACGTCCTAGGAGATTTTTAGTCCCTCTCCCCAGGCGCGCCTTTCTCAGACCGCAGTACTCAGGCATGGCCACAAGAGGGAACCATTGCTTAAATGTTGGGAGGATTGGGTCTTTTGAGGAATTGGTCCAGCTCAAAGCTGTCTTGAATGTAAGCACCTGGTCAAAAGGGTTGAACAAAAAAGTAAAGGGATGGCCGCAATCATCGATGCAGTTCTATTTTTGATAGCTGAAGTATTTCAGGTTTTAGACATTCAGATCATCAAAGGCGTTCGTAGGACTGTAGCTTGATTAACGGAAACGAGCAGGGAGTCGAACTTCTGGTAGAAATCCATGTGATACAAGAAGTACTTGGCATGCCTTCCATTTTTCCCATCGGTCTCGGTTTGTCTAAGAACAAGGCAAACTTTTTTGAAGATAAACAGAAAATATTGAAATATAAGGTAACAAAGACAAATCCAAACCCTTAGCTCCACGTGTCATCCGTCAGACAGCAAGTAAGAGCAGGGGTCAGTAGCTGGAGAAGGGCGCTTGCAAAGAATTCCTGCTTCCAGCCCTCTGAACCAGCACAGTTGTGGACTCCGGATTTATATGCTAACACACATATAGAATGGTCTCTTGGAGGTTGCCCAGCTCCAGGGGCACAAGCACAGTTTCTGCACTGAGAAGCTATAGAACGAGCTGGAAAATATTTGATGCCAGTAGGACCTTCAAGGAAAACAGATGACGGCTGAGATTATTAATCTTGACAGAGTCCTGATTTATTAGGATGTCGTCATTCTCTGCTTTTGTATCATTTGGTAAATGATCACAGTGTTAGGCTTCATGGAGGCAGAGCACGCTGTCCCCTTCCTCCAACAGTGGCAGCAGGCAGGAAGCTATGAGGCTTGGGTTTAGGCAAGAGATGGGAGAAATGAATTTTAAGTCACATGAGGAAGACTTGGTGTTGCTTTTTTATGACTGTCAACATAGATTCAGCTATGTAACCAAAATGCATTAATTATCTCAGAGAAATAAACCTTCTGTTTGTTTGATAAATCCAAAGCAAGGGTGACTAAATTTAAAACCAAGGTCTCTAGCAGGCAAGATTTGTTTCTGTTTACCATGCGGGCAAGAGAAATAGAGAAAACAGCTAGAAAATAATAGTAATCTTTAGAAGCTAGTCCTATGAATTGTTTTACTCTGCAAAACAAAAATGCAGGGAATTTCTCCTTCTGAACCATTCATACAAAATCACTAAAACAATCTTGAGTGACTTCATAGTAGACTCAAAATCAGAAAGCATTTGACATCTTTTTAATAGTGATCTCCTTCACCAGGATATTTTTATGGTCTATTTTTTTTGTCATCTTTTGCATTTAAAATAACTGCCACAGAGATTAAGCCTCAATAAAAATACATAACAATTAAAAATATTTCCAACTAAATGATGCTATCCTAGAGACAGTTTTATCAAAATATAAAATTCTAAACTCTAAGTGCCATAATTGAACACTTTATTTTATTAAGAAAAGCCATGTCTGCACCTATGTTTCAAGACTGACATCTTGTGCATTAAACAGCAATCAGCCTAAAGATGCTATATTAAACAAACCAAGTTTTGTTTTGCTAAACTAAGCAAAATTAGTTGAATGCCCTAAGTAATAGTTGCTGGTATTTTTTTTCTAAATTATTTCTCCACTTGTTTTTGTGTCTATGCATAAATTAAAAATCTGCTGAAATTTATTATTCATCTGAGATGTAATTAATATGCAAAATTATGCAAATTAAGATGCAATTAGGCTTCAATTCTCTAGTGGAATTTTCCATTATAATTTAATACAAAGTAATAGAGTAATTGGTGTCACGTGTAATTACGGTTACTCACGTGCACTTGCAGACGTGCAAATGGTGTGGTATATGTTAGTTATCCTATGCAAATGGCTCCTGAAATCCCTTCCTACTTGAGAATGAAGTAAACAAAGATGGTCTTCCGAAAAAGGGTGAGAGGGACCCCTTTTCTCCTCATGTGCTACCATTTTGAAGAACGGTGTGGATAATTGTGACTAATGCCTCTGCATTGATTTCTAAGAATTTTTAACTTAGTGTTGCACAGGGTATTGTTCATTACTTTAGAGAAATCATTACTGGTAGAAAGGAACCTTTACATAGAGACCTCGCCACGACGTTGATGCCACAAGAACGTACCCAGGATGAGAGCAGGCGGAGCAAAGTGCTCACAGGGCAGAGGTGTTTTTGCATCAGGCTCAAGAGGTCTCCTCTTTAAAAGAAATACACCACACAACCAGCCTCGTCAGATGAGTCACTGTGACTGTAACGCGTTAATTTCCCTGTTGCAGAGTTGACCAGTTTGCTTGCAGTCTTTTTAGAAGCCAGACAGTTTGCTTCTCCAAACCAACATTCCTTCTCTCCTACTCGCCAGAATTACGGAAGGCTTCTGTGTCGTTTCCTTCTGAATGAATAAAGCACTGATTGAATTAAACTGTTCAGTTCTCTCCGTCACTAACTCTACCATTTGGTTCAACAGACTCGGCCGCTAACTACCACGTGTGTCTCTTGGTGTCTCCCCGGAGAAAGGGGACAGGAGTCTCCCAGGAGCTTGTCCTGAGCCCAGAGCTGCAGCTTGTAATTTCTCCATGAGAAACAATTACCGCTTGTTTTAAAACACCCATGCTGTGTTGAATCCCGCACAGAAAACATTATGATCGCGACACTTTCCTGCTCATAACTGAAGCACACACTTTAAGACGAGTATCTTATATTCTCAGCTCCAATTAACCTGAAGTGTTTCTCTTCCCTGTCTCCCCATCAGCCCGCCCCCTTCATCCGAGTCTAGCCCTCTACCCTTCTGTAACAGAGTCTTTTTCAGGGAGGAGATAACTCATTGCGATTCATGGACGTGGGCTCCGACGGAGAGGAAAGTTTAGGCTACCGGCTCGTGGGCAATCAGCCTCACCCTCTTCACGACATTCCCACCTGGTGCCTCTTTGCCTTCATCCGCCTCTGGCTGGTTGTTTGAGAGAACAGGCATAGAGAAGAGAAAATGCACGCTGCACCCAGTCACAGCCCCGCCCATCCATCCATATGTGGCTTTCCCATTCACTCCAATAATAATACCAATTACTATGCAGGCCGGGCCATTCTTATTCACATTTGTGGCTCACTGTGGACGCTTGTGCTACACTCTGAGCCGCCCGCGGGTCTTCAGCAACATCGATTATACAGCTGTTGTACAATCACTGTAAGTGAGACGGGCAGAATCCCGTTCAGCTTGCAGAATCGTTTGTAATCGTGGAAGGTGGGATAGGACAGGGGAGGCCTGATTTCGCCCCAGCGCTGGGGTCCTTCTCTAGGTCCTGAGGGTCCTGGGCTTAGGGTGCAGGGAGGCTGAGCTGAAATGAGGAGGAACGGAAAGCTGAGGCCAGTGGTTTTCTCTCTTGGGGGAGGATCTCTGGATTCCAGATTCGATGGACACAGGGGCCCCAGGGCCTCACCTCACAGAGGCTCTTCCTGGACTTCGGTGGGCAGGTCACCGTGGGTCAGGCTTTGACTCAAGCTTCCTGAGACTCCTCCATCCGAACCGCCAGCTCAGGGGATGCGGTCTTTGCTGCTTCCTCTCTTTTCAGATCAAGGGCTTTTACTTGCTCTCACCCTCAGCAGGTTGCATCTGTGGCCTGAACAGTGTTATAGGTCTTTTGCCTTTACTTTTCCAAGGAACTCTGCTGGTTCAGCCTGCCCTTCCCCGAGAGACCCTGATTTTGAACCATCTGTGCCTCTTTCTTTTTCTAGGCTTGACCCCTCCACACTTAGACTCTGCTTGGCTGGAACTGACACAAACGTAACATGCTACACGGGGCCTTCCACTCAGCCAGGTGTGGTCACAGGCAATCAGTACAACCCAGACTGTACCTGTCTCATGGACGGAAAGATCGATGTCTCAAGGAAGAACACACAGCTAATTCATGGTAGAAAGAGACTTCAGTAGACAGGCTAACTTTTTCCCTTTATGTAGACTTTGTTTATCTTTATTTATGAAACACTTTGACATTGCATTATGTTCTAAGAGCTTTGCAGAGACTCTGTTGGGTGAAATTGAATGCACTATTTTAATTTTTACATTTAATATGTAGGAAAAATATCATATAATTGATGACATTTGGACAGCCACCTTCAACCAAACAGCAGTTACTATGCACCTGCCACTGTTTCTATAGGCATGATCTTTTTTTGTTGTTATTCCTGGTGAATAACTGAAGAACTGAAATCCTTTGAATGTTTACCCAACAATCTCTAAATTCAGGGCCATTTTAAAAAAGAATGGGGCTTCCTGGGTAGCTCAAATGGTAAAGAATCTGCCTGCAGTTCCAGAGAGCTGGGTTTGATCCCTGGGTTGGGAAGACCCCGTGGAGAAGGGCATGGCAACCCACTCCAGTATTCTCCAGAGAATCCCACGGATGAAGCAGCCTGGAGGACTATAGTCCATGGGGTCACAGAGAATCGGATGTGACTGAGCAACTTTCACCTCATTTAAAAAAGAATACAAGCCTTTCCGCTGCCTGAAATTTTTCCATGGGACATCTGGTAAAATCAAGAAAGTGTCCATAAGAAAACTCTCACTAGGGGTGTCAGCAGCTTGGAGGAAATTCCTGGAGACAATGGAGGAGCAGCGTCAAAGAAATGCTGCATCAACCATGCTTTAAATAGCACCAGCAAGAACACTGCGTGGAAAGACAGATGAAAACTAACTCAGGTGTTACACTGCCTACCGAGGTTTTAATAATGCCAAACCCCATTATTTCACTTATATTTCCTTTATATGTGTGCTCAGAGTGATAAATGATAAAAAAAAATCTATGGCAAAATAACTGAAAAAGCTTTTTCAGTAATTATAAGACAATAATGCTCAATGATAAGAAAGAATTGTGCTATGGGTTAATTAGCCACCATCTTTTCTTTCTCACGGAAACAAAAAAGTAATCGTTCATCTCACATTCAGTAGTGTCTTAGAAACAAGGAAAGGTATTTAGTAACTCATTTGGTCCTCAGACACCCTATAAGAGGGGTGTTACTCGTTTCGTTTTCCAGACGAAGTGTGGAGGTATGGACGAAACTTGCCCGGGGTTCTGTGTCTAGTAAGTGATGGAGGTTGGATTCGAAGCAAGGTAGTTAATTTGACTCGGGCACATGCCTAACCTGGGATCAGTCTGTCCTCTGGACAGGATTTGTTCACTTTAAACATTGACTTAGAAATAAGATTAAGCGTTTGGTTTTGTTGTCGTTACATGCATTTGAAATCGGGAAACTGCACAGAAACGAGAACCCCAGCTTTGCAGAAGGACTCAATCTCGGATGCTGGGTGTCCTTATCGTCACCTGGTGAGCGTGGCTGAGGGGGGTCTGGCCGCCCTCCCTGAGAAGCCTGTGGCCCCGCCGCCCCATCCCTTCCTTTAACGTCCTCCCGCCCCGCAGGGATGCGGGAGATGTCGGCCCTGCTGCTTGTGTTAGCGCCGGGGGCGCCCGCGAACGGCCGGCTCAGAAGCCGCCGCCCCGACCCCACCGCCCCCTTCTCCCCACGCCTATTCCACGCGGCGCAGGTCAAGTCAGGCCAAGGCAGATCGGAACACCCGGGCCCAGCGTGGGGAAACAGACCTGTCTTTGGCTATGGTATCACGGTGCCGGGCTTCCCAGGTGGCGCTCCGGGTAAAGGACCCCCCTGCCGAAGCAGGGATCCAAGAGACGCGGGTCTGTCTGATCCCGGTCGGGAAGACGCCCTGGAGGAGGTCGTGGCATCTCAGCCCAGCACTCCTCGCTGTGAACCCCACGGACAGAGGAGTCTGGTGCGCGGCCGCCCGTAGGCTCCCAAAGGGCAGACACGATGGAAGGGACTCTGCACGCATCATGTGGCGTCGCTTGGGCATCCCGCCCCGGGTGTGACCTCGGCGGGGACGACAGCGGCCAGAGGCGGCGGCTGTGGAATGGGGGAGGCCGGGCGTGCGGACACCCTCGAGGGCGAGGCAGAGCCTGCGGGGCTGTCGCGGCCTCTGAGGCCCCCGCTTTGTCCCGAGAAGCAGAAGGAGCTGCCTGGGGGCGGCGGGCAGCGCGGGCCCGGCCTCTGCTTCCCCGTGGCCTGGGGATCCATGCACCCGGGCCGCCGCCCCGCCACCCGGCTCGAGCCCTCCAGTGCACCCGCCGCTGCCGCTTCTTCACTCGTGCTTTGCAGAAGCCAGTGATAAGCAAACGGAAAATTCCTGCAGAAGCTTCTCTTTGAGTTAAGTTTTATTGAGCTTTACAGAGCGTTAGAGGGCTCCATCCCTGTATGTCACGCCCGGGATGAGAGGCCGGAGCAAGGGCACTGTGCTGCACGCATGCGTGCTGAGTGGCTTCGGCAGTGTCCAACTCTTGGCGACAGTTTCTGCTGTCCAGCACAGCGAATCAGCGACACATTTTCATGTATGCTCCCCCCGTTGGGTCTCCTTCCCATTCCGGTCACCACAGCGCGCCAAGTAGAGTTCCCTGTGCTACGCAGGAGGTTCTCACTAGTTGCCTGTTTTATCCGTGGATGGCAACGGAGCGTATGCGTCAATCCCAAGCTCCCAGTTCCTCCCGCAGCCTCTTTTCCCTTGGTATCTGTTATCCACTTATTTCTTTTGGTGGCCGACCTTCGCCTGCAGCCCTAAAGGGAAACGGATTCTGGGAAACAAAGCTCCAGCTCAGCTGAATAAACACGGCACAACGTCACAATATCCCAAAGTCAAGAAATCTCAGCTCTCACAAAGCTCTTGCCTGAGAGGCTTTGGTTTCCCATCCTTGAGTCGCCAAGACAACCAGAAACACTCCAGGAACACAGACCACTTTGTCATGTGCTATTTAATAAGGTGCCTCCTTGAAGTCTGCCCTTCCTACCTACCTAAAGTCTAGAAGATTCATCTAGTAAATCCACCTTCCATCTTCCAGTCTCTCTTCTTCCTGGACCAGTCTCCTCTTAATCTAGGTCCTGCTCTGCTGCCGTGACTCGGGAATTCCAGGGAATTCTGGTGACTTGGAGGAGGCATGCCCCCATCCACACCACAGCCGCTCTGATCATACCCCAAACTTTCACAGAGCAAAGATGCATCAAGCTTTCCTTTGTGATCTTCCCACTGAATGAGACATTAATAAGGCTTTAGTATATGGATGTGGAACAACAGACTGGTTCCAAATAGGAAAAGGAGTCCGTCAAGGCTGTATATTGTCACCCTGCTTATTTAACTTACATGCAGAGTACATCAGAAGAAACGTGGGGCTGGAAGAAGCACAAGCTGGAATCAAGATTACCAGGAGAAACATCAATAACCTCAGATATGCAGATGACACCACCCTTATGGCAGAAAGTGAAGAGGAACTGAAAAGAATCTTGATGAAAGTGAAAGAGGAGAGTGAAAAAGTTGGCTTAAAGCTCAACACTCAGAAAACGAAGATCATGGCATCCGGTCCCATCACTTCATGGGAAATAGATGGGGAAACAGTGGAAACAGTGACAGACTTTATTTTTGGGGCTCCAAAATCACTGCAGATGGTGACTGCAGCCATGAAATTAAAGGACACTTACTCCTTGGAAGAAAAGTTATGACCAACCTAGATAGCATATTCAAAAGCAGAGACATTACTTTGCCAACAAAAGTCCATCTAGTCAAGGCTATGGTTTTTCCTGTGGTCATGTATGGATGTGAGAGTTGGACTGTGAAGAAAGCTGAGCACCAAAGAATTGATGCTTTTGAACTGTGGTGTTGGAGAAGACTCTTGAGAGTCCCTTGGACTGCAAGGAGATCCAACCAGTCCATCCTGAAGGAGACCAGTCCTGAGTATTCATTGGAGGGACTGATGCTGAAGCTGAAACTCCAGTACTTTGGCCACCTCATGCAAAGTCTTGACTCATTGGAAAAGACTCTGATGCTGGGAGGGATTGGGGGCATGAGGAGAAGGGGATGACAGAGGATGAGATGGCTGGATGGCATCACTGACTCAATGGATGTGAGTCTCAGTGGACTCCGGGAGATGGTGATGGACAGGGAGGCCTGGTGTGCTGTGATTCATGGGGTCACAAAGAGTTGGACACGACTGAGTGACTGAAATGAACTGATATGGTCACTTTTTTTTTTTTTCTGACCTACCAGAGCCAGTGTTTCCCGGTCCCCTTGCAGTAAGGCAGGGTCATGTGACTAATTATGGCCAGTGAACATAAGTGGATGTGTTCCTCTCAACTAAAGGCAAAGAGATTGTCCAGTCTTTCTCATCTCAGCCTGAGTGGAAAACATGGAGGCTGTTTGTTGAGAGGACAAAAAAACAGGAGCCTGAATCGCTGAGCCATCAGTGGGGGAGAACTTCCTGGGAGAATCGCCCAGCACATAGCAGACTTCGCAGGAGAAAATGATGAACTTTACACGTTTGGCTGCTGGATTTGAGTGACCTCATGGGCTATAGACTGCCAGGCTCCTCTGTCCATGGGATTCTCCAGGTGAGAATCCTGGAGTGGGTTGCCTTTCCTTTCTCCAGGGGATCTTCCCGACCCAGGGATCAAGCTGGGGTCTCCTGGATTGCAGGCAGAGGCTTTACCCTCTGAGCCACCAGCAAAGCCCCCAGAATGCGCTCATACATTTGCAAATTCCTTGTGCCTTGTAACACATGTGAGGAGAACGGTCATAAATGACTTGCCATCAGTGTGATCAGTGCCGAGAACATTTACATTCCCAAATGAGGGAATGTACTCGCTGTACAAACGTTGAGAGCTGGTCGAAAGCTTTCTAACATCTCCTGTCAAGTCAGAACTCATTGAAATTGGGAAGTTTTGGTTGAGATTCAAACACTCGCCACAGTGTGATGTCTTCAAGTGAATTTTCTGAAGACCTTCATGTGTTCCTAAGCATGGAATGCCCAAATCTCCCTTCACCTGCATTCCATGCCATATACATCTGTATCACTCCCCAATACAACCTCACTCCTTACCTAAGCAAGTTATACATATTTTCCTAGACATAAACTTATGGCTTCTCAGAATCCCACATTTGCAATGATGCTGTTGTGATGTCCCAGCCTTGTAGCTGATAATAGCTGATATTTGCTGAATTAGGTCAAGTTGAACTGACATGAATTAAAGTAGTAAGAGGAAGATGAAATGATCTATGTGCTGGGGACATTATCTCTATTATGAAGCACCTAATATTTTGCAGATGAGGAAATTAAAGTTCAGAGAGATTAGATAAGTTTAAAAATGTCAGACAAATAGTTGGAGTTGAAGCCCCTGAATTCTAAGATGTGAGATAAAGCCTGCCTTCTACCCATGGTATCATGATATAATCTTGAATGGAAACAAATATAAATGGAATCAAAGGGAATTGACTGGTATCGAGCCAAAGTGGGAAATCCATCTCAAGGTAGAGATGTGAGGCTCAAGACTCTGTAGTGTTAATTATGGTGTATCATTATAGCTAACACCAGTTACCATATGCCTATTTCCTAAGGGTGATTCTTTAAAATATTGAACTCTTAATATGTTTTTAATCTACTTTTATTAATAAAAGTTTTAGCTAATAAAAAAGTTTTGAACCAAACTCTTGGGTGATTTATATGCTGTAATAACACCTCTCACTTTCTTGGTGAGATGGCTCCTTTGTTCTTCTCTAATTTCTTTATTTTGGTTGTGCTGTGTGACATGTAGGATCTTCAAGGGCCTGAACCCACACTCTCTGCACTGGAGAGTGAGTCTTACCAACTGAACTGCCAGGGAAGTCCCAGGAACGGCTCCTTTGACCTCAAAGTATGAGAGAGAGGCCTGGTAAGTGTCGGTTCATAATACTGGTCTTATTTGACCTGGCCACAGGGTGCAAAGCTGTCTGGAATGGTAATCACGGCAGGGTTATTCACGGGTGCATCAGGGACCCAGAGAAGCTTTGTAAGAGGCAGGTTCTCTGATCGCTTAAGTCACCTCGTGCTTTCAAGGAAAAGCAAAAACTTGCAGTCCTATCGTTGTGGAATGGTACTCACAGACTGTTTTTGAAATAGATCAGATTCAATCGTCTCGTTTCTCAGAAAAGAAAACAATGCTAGTACCGAGAACTGATCTTATGATTTCTACAGAGTATTCACACACCCATTATCTCATCTATTGTATCACTTGAGACCTCAGCCCTAGGAGGTTAAGTAAATTGTCTCAGATCACATGGTTAATTAGTGATAGAATGAAAATGAAGTGTTAGAAATCCGAGGTTTATTAAACGTGTGTTTGTCACTGAGTAATTTGCTTAACAAATATATGTTGCATAGAATCTTGTAGACATTGTATTTAGAATGCTGCACTGGCATGGCAAAAAGAGAATGTGAAATAGTCAATAAATCCTGAATTGTGCTCAACCTGCAGGCAATCTAATGTTAAAGAAAGAGTTCTCAGTATCAAGTGGGGAGTGACAGATGCCGATGAGCGGTTCTAGTCATTTTCTTGGGAGTTCAAGTAGTTCAGTGAAGAGAAAGATGCTCAAGAATTTCTTTTCTATTTGAATAGATTTTTAGGTAGGTGGGATTTGGTTATGTAGTCCTGCAGCAGTAGAAAGCAGAGGAAATTGTTCTAGCCGGGGACAAGAGGCAGGAAGTATGAGAAATGTGGAAAATAGTGAGGACTCTCCCCTTATTCCTCAGGCACATCATCTTTTCATATTTTAATGTCCAGAATACCATGCATTATCTTAGAGTCAATTTCAGAAGAAACTTACCATCCATTAGGCTGTGGGGTAAGATGTACATGGAATGAATGATGGACTCTTGAGTCAACGGTACCTCCTCATCAAGGGCTTGCAACTCATCTTGACAAAATTAAGGGTGAACGAAGAAAAAAGACGCAGAAGCTGAGACGCAACATTTAAGTTGTGGAGAAATCAAGAAAGGTCTTTGCATAACAGATTAAGGTTGTTGAGATTTTATTAGAAGGGCGATCAGGAGCCATTGGAGTTTTTTTGAGTAAGAAGCAATAGAATGAGAATTGTGTTTAGGAAATTAAATTGACAGCAATATATGAGTGGGATGAGAGTAGAAAGTGGGGAGATGGAAACTGAGAGATCAGTTCATAGTTCAGAAGAGAGATCATCTAACCCAGTGATTTGGTTACTGAACAACAAAGGGGGTGAAGTCGTTCAGGCGTGTCCAACTCTTTGCGACCCCATGGACTGTAGCCCACCAGGCTCCTCTGTCCACGGGATTCTCCAGACAAGAATACTGGAGTGGGGTGCCATTCCCTTCTCCAGGGGATCTTCCTGACCCAGGGATTGAAATTGGGGTCTCTTGCATTGCAGACAGACGCTTTACCCTCTGAGCCCCCAGGGAAGCCGCGAACTGCAAACCGTCCCTAAACTTAGCAGCTTAAAATACTCACCACTTACTCATCCCTTAGTTTTCCAGTTGGCAGTTGGGGTCTGTCCCATCCGGAAGGCACTTCCGGTCTTGACGAAGCACCTGGCTGTCCTCGGAGGACTTCGTTTGGAGTGGCGCAGCAGCACTGCGTGTCCTGTTACTGTCCAGGCGGGGCTCAGGCTGGAGACGCTGAGAGCAGGGCGAGCTCCCGCAGAGGGAGACACCCCTGGGCTCCTTACGGGCGTGGTGTCACTCGTACCGTGTCTGTGAGTCAAAGCAAGCTGCCTGATCAGACAGGACGATCAGGAGGGAAAGCAGGGTCCACGTTTGTCGTGAGCTGCAAAGCCACGTTGCAAAGGAGTAAATTAAAGGGAGGGTGGGGAATAAAAGTGGCCGTTTCTCCCCAGCAGTCTGCCACACTCCCCAGTTTGCTTTCTTCGAGGCTATTTTTCATTATAATTTTTTGTCACTTTATGTAAGATACGGAGGAAAAAGCCATTCTCTGAAACATGTCTTATTAGTGTGGGCGTCCTGAGTTGCTGCAGTCGTGTCTTACTCTTTGCGACCCCAGGGACTGTAGCCCACCAGGCTCCTCTGTTTTCGGGGTTCAAATCAGGCAAGAACACTGGGTTGCAATGCCCTCCTCTAGGGGCTCTTCCCAACCCAGAGATCGAACCCATATCTTCTATGTCTCCTTCAAGGGCACTGGTGCCATCTTCTTTTTTTTTCTCTTTCCATCTGAACTTTATTTATTTATTTTTCTTTTTTTTAAATATAAATTTATTTATTTTAGTTGGACCACTAGTGCCGTCTGGGAAGCCCCAAGTATATTAGACTTATTAGTAATTTCCATCTAATTGTCACTGCCTTTGCTCAAAAGAAGCGGCAATATCGTTTTGCTTCTTGGTTTAAAATCACTGATGAGTCAGTTCTAATTTGTTAAGCTGGAAACATTTGGAATGTGGTCAATATAACACATTTAATAATATTCATTAATGTGGTTTTATGACTAAAGTTGCCTTCTTTTTTCCCCCCCTTACTTCAAATTACATTATAATAAACACATCATACTAGACTTAGGAAGTGGAAAGTATAATTCAGTGGAGGCTAATGAGAGATATTTTAAAATGTTAAAAAAAAAATTTGGTGCTTAAAATATTGAAATTGCTTTCGATCCAGAATTCACTGACCCACTCATTTGAGAATTATTTCATTTCCATCTTTCTCTTTCCATTGATAGGTCAGTATTTAAAGATCTTGAGAAGTCAAGGGAAAACTGTCTGATACATTTCATGGACTAATAGGGGCAGAATAAAACATAATTGGATATTTTAAGAAAATTTCCCTTCAATGTGAACCAAAGATATATGTTTTCCTCCCGAATATATTTTATAAATATTTACTTCATGTAGAAATGCCTCTGGTTTTCATCTAGCTGCTTTCTTGAAATTTAAAAATGTACAAAGCATATTGTTAGAAGCATCTAGGACCCATTTCATTTGAGTGAATATTCTCACTGGATCAGGTAACTTCATTTTCTACCTACTTATTGAATCTGTTTCTCCAATTCCTGGCTACCACCATCTCTCCAGTTCAGACCTTCATCACCTTCCTTCTGGACAAAGAAAGTAGCCTCTTCAGCAATACCCCGTTTTCATTTTCCCCTCTTTTGCAATGTACCCTTTTGCTCTTCAGAATATTTCCAATGGAGCAGTTGCCTAGCCAGGCACTCTTGTTTTTTACTTGTAGCTAATTTACAATGTTGTCTTACTTCCAAGTGTACAGTAAGTTGATTCAGTTGCCTGTGTAGTCTTTTCCATTATAGGTTATTATAAGATATTGAGCAGAGTTCCCTGTGCCATACAGTGGGACCATGCTGGTTATCTGTTTTATGTATAGCAGTGTGTATCTGCTGATCTCAAGCCTCTAATTTACCCCTCCTCCCATCTTTCCCCTTAGCAACCATCAGCTGCTTTCTGTGCCTCTGAGTCTGTGTCTGTTTCTGTTCCTGTAAATCATTCCGTCTGGATACTGGGCTTCTTTGGTGGCTCAGATGGTAAAGAATCTGCCTTTTAACGCAGGAGACCCAGGTTCAGTCCCTGGGTCGGGAAGATCCCCTGGAGAAGGGAATGGCTACCCACTCCAGCGTTCTTGCCTGGAGAACCCCATGGACAGACGGGGCCCCATGGCCCCTGGTGGGCCACAGCTGATGGGATCACAAAGAGTCGGACACAACTAAGTGACTAGCGCCACTCATTTGTATCTTTTTCTTTATATTCCACATATAAGTGGCATTGTATGATATCTGTCTTTCTCCTTCTGATTCACTTCACTTAGTGTGATAATCTCTAGGCCCATCCATGTTGCTGTGAGTGGCACTATTTCACTCATTCTTTCATTGTACATACGTCCCACGTCTTTGCCAGCTCATCTATGGATGGATACTTCAGTGGCTTCCATGTCTTGGATTGTAAACAGTGCTGCTATGAACACCAGGGTGCATATATCTCTTTGAATTACGATTTTCTCTGGGTACATGCCCAGGAGTGGGATTGCAGGATCATATGGTAGCTCTGTTTTAGAAATGTTCTTTAAAGAAAAAGATTTGTGTTTAAATAATTTGAAAAATGCCATACCATATCTCCCATGCTTGCAGTCCTAAACCCTACTAGCACATTGAAACTCTGAGGAGTCTTGAGTAACTTGAAGATAGCACTGCGCTTTTGTCTTCTGCATTTCCCATGATCACCGTGTTTACCTGAAGCTCCCAGAGCCTTAGGGAAAATTAGGATAATTAGAGTAGGAACTTTTGGGGTTTCCCTGGTAGCTCAGATGCTAAAGAATCTGCCCGCAATGCAGGAGACCTGGCTTTGATCCCTGAGTTTGGAAGATTCCCTGGAGGAGGGCATGGCAACCCACTCCAATATTCTTGCCTAGAGAATCCCCATGGACGGAGGAGCCTGGTGGGCTACAGTCCATGTGGTCACAAAGAGTCAGACATGACCGAGCAACTAAGCACAGCACAGCACAGAGTAAAAATCTGGAGAGAAAGAGTCAGTCTTTCAACATTCAACTTCCAAAAAGGGGCTACGAAGATTATGGCTAGAAAGTCAAAACCCCTGCTTTATTCAGAAAGAACAGATTTATAAATTCCAAAATATGTTTCATATCAAGATTCAGGTTTAGTGGAATCATAGATAGCTCAATTTTTTAAAATTTTTATTGAAGTATAGTTTATTAAAAATTTTCAGGTATACAGAAAAGTGATTCAGTTATACATATACATATAAATGCCCATGTCGATTATTTTTATATAATTTTCCATCATATGTTATTATAAAATATTGAGTATAGTTCTCTATTACTGTATATCCTTATTGCTTATCTATTTTATACATAGCAGTGTGTGTATCCAGAGAAGGCAATGGCACCCCACTCCAGTGCTCTTGCCTGGAAAATCCCATGGACAGAGGAGCCTGGTAGGCTACAGTCCATGGGGTCACTAAGAGCTGGGCATGACTGAGTGACTTCACTTTTGCTTTTCACTTTCATGCATTGGAGAAGGAAATGCCACCCCACTCCAGTACTCTTGCCTGGAAAATCCCATGGAGGAGGTGCCTGGTAGGCTGCAGTCCATGGGGTCCCACAGAGTCGGACACAAGTGAAGTGACTTAGCAGCAGCAGCAGCAGTGGTGTGTGTATGTTAATCCCAAATTCCCAACTTATCCTTTCCTTCCTCTCTCCTTTGGTAACCATAGGTTTGTTTTCTATTTTTTTTTTTTTTGTAAGTTCATTTGTACTGTTTTTATTTAGATTTCATGTTTAAGTGATATCATATGATATTTAAAGCTAAAGCTAAGCTAAAGGCAAAGGAGAAAGGGAAAGATATACCCATCTGAATGCAGAGTTCCAAAGGAATAGCAACGAGAGATAAGAAAGCCTTCCTCGATGATCAATGCAAATAGAGGAACACAAGAGAATGGGAAAAACTAGAGATGTCTTCAAGAAAAAGAGATACCAAGGGAACATTTCATGCAAAGATGGGCACAAAAAGGACAGAAATGGTATGGACATAACAGAATCAGAAGACATTAAGAAAAGGTGGCAAGAATACACAGAAGAACTATTTTAAAAAGATCTTCATGACCCAGATAACCATGATGGTGTGATCACTCACCTAGAGCCAGACGTCCTGGGGTCCGAAGTCAAGCTGGCCTTAGGAAGCATCACTACGAACACAGCTAATGTAGGTGATGGAATTCCAGTTGAGCTATTTCAAATGCTAAAAGATGATGCTGTGAAAGTGCTGCACTCAATATGCCAGCAAATTTGGAAAACTCAGCAGTGGCCACAGGACTGGAAAAGGTCAGTTTTCATTCCAATCCCAAAGAAGTGCAATACCAAAGAATGCTCAGACTACCACACAATTGCACTCATCTCACATGCTAGCAAAGTAATGCTCAAAATTCTCCAAGCCAGGCTTCAGCAGTACATGAAACAAGAGCTTCCAGATGTTCCAGGAGGACTTAAATTGCCAACATCCGCTGGATCATGGAAAAAGCAAGAGAGTTCCAGAAAAACATCTATTTCTGCTTTATTGACTATGCCAAAACCTTTGACTGTGTGGATCACAATAAACTGGAAAATTCTGAAAGAGATGGGAATACCAGACCACCTGACCTGCCTCTTGAGAAACCTGTATGCAGGTCAGGAAGCAACAGTTAGAACTGGACATGGAACAACAGACTGGTTCCAATTAGGAAAAGGAGTACGTCAAGGCTGTATATTGTCACCCTGCTTATTTAACTTCTATGCAGAGTACATCATGAGAAACGCTGGGCTGGAAGAAACACAAGCTGGAATCAAGATTACCAGGAGAAATATCAATAACCTCAGATATGCAGATGACACCACCCTTATGGCAGAAAGTGAAGAGGAGCTAAAGAGCCTCTTGAAAGTGAAAGAGGAGAGTGAAAAAGTTGGCTTAAAGCTCAACATTCAGAAAACAAAGATCATGACATCTGGTCCCATCACTTCATGGGAAATAGATGGGGAAACAGTGGAAACAGTGTCAGACTTTATTTTTTGGGGCTCCAGAATCACTGCAGATGGTGATTGCAGCCATGAAATTAAAAGACACTTACTCTTTGGAAGGAAAGTTATGACCAACCTAGGTAGCATATTCAAAAGCAGAGACATTACTTTGCCGACTAAGGTCCGTCTAGTCAAGGCTATGGTTTTTCCTGTGGTCATGTATGGATGTGAGAGTTGGACTGTGAAGAAGGCTGAGTGCCGGAGAATTGATGCTTTTGAACTGTGGTGTTGGAGAAGACTCTTGAGAGTCCCTTGGACTGCAAGGAGATCCAACCAGTCCATTCTGAAGGAGATCAGCCCTGGGATTTCTTTGGAAGGAATGATGCTAAAGCTGAAACTTCAGTACTTTGGCCACCTCATGGGAAGAGTTGACTCATTGGAAAAGACTCTGATGCTGGGAGGGATTGGGAGCAGGAGGAGAAGGGGACGACCGAGGATGAGATGGTTGGATGGCATCACTGACTCGATGGACGTGAGTCTGAGTGAACTGCGGGAGTTGGTGACGGACAGGGAGGCCTGGCATGCTGAGATTCATGGGGTCGCAAAGATTCGTACATGACTGAGCGACTGAACTGAACTGAACTTGAGAGTCACTTGGACTGCAAGGAGATCCAACCAGTCACTCCTAAAAGAATATTCATTGGAAGGACTGATGTTGAAGCTGAAACTCCAATACTTTGGCCACCTGATGTGAAGAACTGCCTCATTTGAAAAGACGCTGATGCTGGGAAAGATTGAAGGCAGGAGAAGAAGGGGACGACAGAAGATGAGATGGTTGGATGACATCACCGACTCAATGGACATGGGTTTGAGCACGTTCCGGGAGTTGGTGATGGACAGGGAGGCCTGGTCTGCTGCAGTCCATGGGGTTGCAAAGAGTTGGAAATGACAGCGGCCAAAGTGAACTGAACTGAGATGATATTTGTCTTTCTCCGTCTGACTCACTGCATTTAGTGTGATAATCTCTAGTTCCTTTTATCAAAAAATATTGAGAGGTTATTCAGAAAGCAGAGGGGTATGAGGAATGCCTTCCAGAGAGAGAAAGGAACATGATACTTTTCAGGACAGGAAGAGGCAATATTTGGAAGGGGTAGGTAGAAGATAAGGGTGCGGCCTGGATCGTTCAGGGACTCAGTATGCTCACCTCCATGGACCTTGATCCAAGAGGCACCAAAGAGGTAAGGTGAAGATCCAGGCAGGCAGAAAGGGAGGCTGAAATCCAAGATGTGAGCACTCTTTATTGATAGCAGTTTTAAAAGGACACTGATTTGCAAGTCTCCATTTGTGGCAATATAAGATGACCACAGTGCAAGAGAAAAGATGAGGCATGTATTTAGGCAGAAAACAGCAGGGGATTTTATCAATGGGGACTGCCTCAACAGATATCTGGTGTGGACGGGATACAAAATCCTTGCATGATCCAGTGGGGGCAACTGAAAATGGTTGCTGTATAAGAGACTGGATCTGCTGGGGTTCATCTTAGTAAATGACAAGCTGATCCCTTCGGAAACACAGGAAGCAGAAAGAAGTTTCCGCTGAGGAGAGGAGCAGTGGCAGTGGAATGTTTCACAGCTTTGCTTTTGCTGGGAGAGCAGACAATGAATTGGTAACACCTTGGGAGGCAGATGCAATTAGAACAGAAGGCCGCCTCCCACAGATAGGTGACCAGAGTTCAGCAAGAGAACACCCAGAAATCACTCAATTGCAGCTCCATGCAGACACGATTTTGGAAAAGAAATTATGTGAGACGATCTGGAAGAGGAAAATGGTTTGAAAGAGACTTTAATCTTTAAACTGAGTGAGAACATTTTCAACTGGAAAAGATTGAACTACCTGTAACTGAAAATCTTACATTATTTTCTACCCATTTTTAAAAATGGATATTATAAAGAAATCTAGTTATGTAGACACATCATAGAATTTTATCCAAGTGAGTTGTAGGTCTAAAATATCTACTGTATACAGAAATAAATCTGATTCCTCTTTTAACACAGAGTCCCCCAAATTTATTCTTCTAAAAACATATTTTAAAAAATACATTATATTTTCTCTCAGAACAAGTATTGGATGGGCAATCCTTTGGAAAATAAGGTCCTATGCTCTTACGAGAGTTATCACTTAAAAAATAATCTCTCTTTTAAAATTAATATTATTTATTTGTTTTCAAAATGCTTTCTGGAATTCTTACATGTTTGAGGCATTCTTCTAGGTTCCAGAATTTGAAAATGACTCAATCCTAAATTCTGACCTCAAGAAAGTTACAGATTTGCAGAGGAAATATGTGCTTGTTTTGACAACATATATACTAATATTAGATCAGTACAGAGAGAACCAGCATGAACCTTGGACTGCATAAAAATTATGAAGAGTTTCACGGTTTTCTTTTTAAGGGTTCATGCTTTCTCTTTAAGAGTATGATGAAGGCAAGTGTATTCTCTCTCATCACTTCTGTTCTACACTGTAGTAGAAGTTTAAGAAAGTGAACTAAGGCAGGGGAAGATTACAAGAAAGAATTAAAACTTAACATTAGCAAGTGATGTGATTGTGTAGCAAATAATAAAGAATAGATGAAACATCTATTAGACCTAACAGTGAATTTAGTAAGGTCACAGCACACAAAATTATTAATAATATACCTGAAGCGAAGATTTAGAAGGTCAAATTTTAAAAGCTCAATTTAAAATAACACTGAGGCATAAATGCTTAGGGATAAATGTAGGAATACATTAAAAGCCTCTACACTGAATCTGTAGAAGATGAGAAAACAAATCATTAGTAAAGCGTGAGGCATACTATGCGAATGGATAGGGAGCGTCAGTGTCATTAAGGCGTCAGTTCTCCCCGAGTCGTTGTACAGATTCAATGCAAGCCAAATCATAATCTTGGGAATTTTTTTTTTTTCTGTGTTAGAAGTTGATAAAATATTCTAAAATTCACATGGAAGAGAAAATAGCCTAGCAGAGTGAAAATAATCTTGAAAAAGGAAAGTAATACAGGAAGGCTTACATTTCTGACTTCAAGTCCTACTGTGTGTGTGTGTGTGTATGTGTGTGTGTGTATGTGTGTGTGTGTGTGTGTGCTAAGTCGCTTCAGTCGTGCCCAACTCTGTGCAACCCTATGGACTGCAGACCATCAGGCTCCTCTGTCCATGGGATTCTCCAGGCAAGAATACTGGAGTGAGTTGCCATGGCCTGCTCCAGGGATCTTCCCCCAAGGCTCACTATGAAGCTATGTTAATCAGACAGTGTGGTATTTATGAAAGGATAGTTAAGATAGAGTGGATAATTCAAAAACACATCCACACTCACAGAGTCAATTGATTTTTGACAACGCTACTGGAGAATTTCCATAAATGATGCTTGGACAAGTGAGAATACACATGGGAAAAATAAACTTTGGCTTCTACATCAGGCCATACATTAACTTATGATGGCTCATAGACCTAGTTTTAATTCTAAACTTATAAAACTTAGAAAACCTAAGAAAATAGCTTCATGACTGAGGATTTTGTGAGAAATTATTTTCAAAATATAATTGGAAACAAACAAACAAGCATAGAAGAACTTCAGTCCAATTCAGTCCAGTTCAGCCGCATCTGACTCTTGGCGACCCCATGAATCGCAGCACGCCAGGCCTCCCTGTCCATCACCAACTCCCGCAGTTCACTCAGACTCACGTCCATCGAGTCCGTGATGCCATCCAGCCATCTCATCCTCGGGCGTCCCCTTCTCCTCCTGCCCCCAACCCCTCCCAGCCTCAGAGTCTTTTCCAATGAGTCAACTCTTCTCATGAGGCGGTCAAAGTACTGGAGTTTCAGCTTTAGCATCATTCCTTCCATAGAAATCCCAGGGCTGATCTTCTTCAGAATGGACTGGTTGGATCTCCTTGCAGTCCAAGGGACTCTCAAGAGTCTTCTCCAACACCACTTGTGTCCTGCAATTAGATAAGACAATTCAATCAAGAAAGCCCTGCACAGACTTCACAAGGGAAGAAGTACATGTGAGTAATGAATGAATGAATAAAAGGTTCAGCATTATTAGTCAGAAGGAAAAGCAATTAAATCATGAAGAGTCATCACTCCAT
The DNA here is from genome assembly GCF_023091745.1 of Budorcas taxicolor. Classification (NCBI taxonomy): domain Eukaryota; kingdom Metazoa; phylum Chordata; class Mammalia; order Artiodactyla; family Bovidae; genus Budorcas; species Budorcas taxicolor. Next base: position 220,228,103 of record NC_068910.1, on the reverse strand, counting down.
ACCTAGTAGAATGGTTAAATTTAAAAGACCAGTCACTCTAAAAGTTGTCATGGATATGAGGCAAGCAAACTCCTCATACGCTGATGGTGGAGTGCAATGCAGTATAATCAATTTGGAAAACTGTTAGGTTTTTTTTTTTTCTTCTTCAAGTTGAGAATATATCCTCCTGCGATCTAATGATTTCACTCCTAGGAATTTACCCAAGAAAAATTAGAATATATTTTCACACAGACTATATTGGAAATGTTTGTAACCGATTTACTCATAATAGTTCCAAAGTAGAAACAACTCAGATGCTTATAAGAAAAGAATAGATAAATAATTCTGATATATTCATACAATTGAATAATAATAGACAAAAATGAAAAGCTATTGAGCTCATATAATAACATGAATTTTTCAAACAATATACTAAGAAAATGAGACCAGGAACAAAACACTGTTCACTGTATGATTTCGTGTGTATGAAGTATATTCGGCATGTCTACATGTCTAGAAAAGAAAACACTAATCTTCCGGAACTGGGTGTTTATCAGGAAAAGGAGAGAAGGGAATTTCTACAATCACAAAATCTTTCTCCATGTCTTAATAGAAATGTGAATTATATGGATGCAGGCATCTATCAAAATTCATTGAATTGTACACGTAAAATTTATATATTTTACTGTATATGAATTTTACCATAAAACCCCAAATAGTTCACATATGTGTTTCTGTTGTCTAGTCACATTGTTGATGTCTAGTTGCTAAGTAGTGTCTCACTCTTGTGAGCCTGTGGACTGTAGCCCTTCAGGCTCCTCCATCCACGGGATTTTCCAGACAAGAATACTGGAATGGGTTGCCATTTCCTTCTCCAGGAGATCTTTCCAACCCATGGGTCAAACCAACGTCTTCTGCTTGGCAGGCAAATTCTTTATTACTGAGGCACCAGGGAGCCCGATGAGCACATTTATTAATATGAACAGCTTTAAGAGCAACTTTTTCCATATGTATGCCTGTTAAACAATTCTACTGAAGATATTTCAGATTTCTTCTAAGGACTAAACATTTCACATTAAAAAGGTAAAAATCAACATTAAAGTCTCACCTACCCGTAACCCTCTAAGAAGCTGACTTCAGAGCTATCTGCTTTCCTAAAGATGCTCTTTGGATTCTGGTCCCAGTCAATATCACCTACTCCATATGGTTTATGGTTATACCTATTGGTATTTGATTAAAGTATGTGGATATGTCAGTTTAAAAGAAAGGCTAAATAGTATGTACTCTCTAAAACAGTAAACTTTCAAATCACTTGGTAATGTGCAATAGAATGGAAAGATAAAGGGAAAAGAATTTCTTAAAGCTATGCTATCTGGATGGGGAAGTAACTATTAGAAACTTACAGAATTACTATTAGAGACGAAAATTAAAACTAAAAAGGATAGAAAGCATTGACTGTTTCTCCTGTTCAGATGAATATGTTCCTCCAACACTTTTGTTCTTAAGAAAGGTTATAAGCATCCCTCCCCTGTTTTTATGCTATTCCAGCCTCTCAACTGTTTTAGAACTATATGAAGCAAGCAAACTCCTCATACACTTTCTTTCTAACATTTTAGAACTATAAAGGCACAATATCTCAAGACTAGTAAAATTATTTTGCATTATACAAAATGTTACTTGGTAAGAACAATTAAACCTATTAATTCTTTAGAAAGTCGTTCCTGAAATTTCTGTTCTTCAGTCTGGTGATGCAAGTTGGACATGAAATCTAAAGCAGTTTCATTTTGAAGGACTTCATGTCTGACGTCAGTGCAAAGCATGATGCTATTTCCATACAGAGAAACAGAAGTAGTGAAGCCAGGCCGAATCACCAACTTGTCAAACAGAATGAATGCTATGAAGTAACCCCTATGGATATCCTAGCATGTTTTATATGCATCAAGTTATGCTTTTTATCTTTATTAACTAGGTCAAAATTATAAGTCCTGGGGAAATTAGTTTTTATCTTTTATATTTTATCTTTTCCAGATAAAGACTGATCTTTTAAAGATCTCCAACAATGGGTATTATTTTATAATAGTATTATAACTTTTCAAGTTCCATTTTAAATTGATACAGTAACTTTATTAAACTTTATTATTTATATTGATTTAAGGCTTGAAAAATCTAATTGAAAGCACCTATAATTATTTTGATAAAGCTAAACCACATAAGCTACAATCCTGATACACTACAGTAATTTTTGAAGCAACTGTCATTAGTTGACAAATTTTGTTACCTGAGAGCAAATATAAGCTTTTTGCTGCACGACTCCATGCTTTTTCCCCATGACAGATAAATAGCATCTGACCTTTTAAGCTCCAAGTATTTTGGAATGTCTCCTTTATCGTTCAAGCCAAGTTAAATGTTCACTTAATGTGATGGGTACCATTAAGGTGATAGTAAATCTTATCATTTCACAGCAGAACGTCACTTTCAAAGTCTGTGACTAACCCTAAGAAATAAACATTTTCCACTTCATGCAAACCTATGATTTGGGATATCAATTGGGTCACTTGGGGTTATAGTAATTACTTCCAATTTGTTGCAAATTTATGGTCTTCAAAAGCCTCCTGAATAATAGTGTGTTTATATCCTGAATAATAGTGTGTTTATATCAATCGCAGTCTTCCAATTCTTTCCCTCACTCCCCCGCCCCCGCGCTCATAGGGGCTTACTGTACAGCGCAGGGAACTCCGCTCAGTACTCTGTAACGGCCTACAGGGGAAGAGAATCTAAAAAGGGGTGGATGTACGTATATCCAAAGAGAAGGAAGTGGCAGCCCGCTCCAGGATTGTTGCCTGGAAAATCCCATGGACAGAGGAGCCTGGTGGGCTACCGTCTGTGGGGTCACACAGAGTCGGACACTACTGAGCGCCTAACGCGCACGCAATGCACCTGCATAACTCACGCAATGCACCTGCATAACTGACGCACTTTTCTGTACACCGGAAACCAACACAACACTCTAAATCAACTACACTCCAAAAAAATTGTAAAACCCAGATATTAGACCATACTTGGCAGGGATGATTTTCACAGTGGTATGGACAACAACTCTGGAAGAACTCCGTGTCCTGGGATTGAGCAAATATGCGAGCGTATTGATGATAACGATGCGGGACTTGTCTCTGCTGGCACTGTGAGTGTGAAAAGATGGCAGCTAGGGTAAATAGAGGGAGGTTGCACTGGAATCGGAATCCTCAGGAAGATTCACTGTTTAGAATATATAAATAGATACAGAAATGAGTGAGCATGCGTGTGTGTGTGTGTGTGTGTGTGTATTTCTTGCTTTCCAAAAGAAAGAAAAAGTCCGATTTCCAAAATCAGGAACAATTTTCATGGAAGGAAATAAAAACGTGCAAGTCCAAAATATGTAGATCCAAACGGATATAAAGACAAACGGATGAATACACACGTCACGTGGCGGGACTGGGGCGGGACGGATGGGGAGGGGAAGCCGGCGTCTCCCGGGGTGGGGGCCGCCTGCTTTTCCACAGCCCTCCTGCTGCGCTCAGCCCCTTTCTGTCCCACTCGCCTGCTTGGAACAGGCTCCCTTGTCCTCATCAGCTTGGTGTCTGCTTGCCTCACTCCTTCCCGAAGCTCAACTACATTCCACCTCCTTTGGGAAGCTTTCTTGAATTCTTAGAAGCATCTCAGTGAAGTAATTATTGACAACTTGTCAATCTTGCTTTTTCTTTATCTCTTTCTCAGCACAGGCGGCACCAATTCTTTTCCTATTTTGTAGAGCTCTCTTTTCTCTTAGAATTATATTGTCTTCTATATGCCTATCTCCATCTCCCCTACCCCCACTGGTGGGCACTTAGGTTTTAACTAATTTTTTTCATGCTTTTCTATGAAGGATGCTCTAACATGAATTGCATTGTATTAAACTGTATTGCATCAATCGGTGGTGAGCTATGAAAATGAAAGTAATAGGGGTCAATTAAGTAAAAAAATTAGTTTATCTTGATGCCAGCTGTGAAAAACGGATAAGACTGGCTGGGAGCCAATCATGGAGGCCCTCCTTCCACCTGCTTGCAGATAAAACCTTATTTTCTTATTCAAGAGAAAAAATTTCAGCAGAGGACTACAGCTCTCTTGGCCTGTGATTTAGAGATGGGCATTATTTTGCTCCCTGACTGGGCAGTTCTGCACTGGGTTCCCTAACAACAAGTGGCTCTGTCACTAGTTGGGCCAAATGAGTCACAGTGACCCCCCCGATGATGGGCATCGAGCGGCCGTGGAGGGATCAGGATGTCTGCTCACCTCGGACCAGAAGGAAACCTCATGCTCAACTCTAGGACACCCTTCCTCTTTCCTTGGCTCTTGCTGAAAATAAACTTACAAAAGCCACACAACTCCTCGCCCAATCTACCATTCTTTAAGGAAATTTGAGGAATTGCCCAGTGTGGGTTAGACTTTACAGATCAGGCCATTTAAAACACCAGATAGATAATGTTGCAGGAGGTAGCCTCTCCACAGCTCACAGAGCTACAAGTCTTTTGCCAGTTTTGCCTTGATGGATACAGGCGTTGTAACCCTAAACACCTCAGCTGGTTGAGCCTGATCACATTACTATGAGAGCTGACTTGCACACTGAGTCCAGACAAGCGCCTGTTTAAGACAAAACCCCAGAATATACCATTTCTGAAGGTATGCACAGCCCTAGGGCATGAGAGGCCTTAGGGAATCATCATTCCCAGTGTCTTTCTTTGTGTTTTTAGATACCTCTTCAGACCTGCTTGCTAATATTTCATAATCATGAAAATTACGGTATATTCAGTTTCAGTCAGTGGCTCAGTCATGTCCGACTCTTTTACACCCTGTGGACTGCAGCATGCCAGGCCTCCCTGTGCATCACCAACTCCCGGAGCTTGCTCAAACATGTGCCCATGGAGACGGTGATGCCATCCAACCATTTCATCCTCTGTCATCCCCTTCTCCTCCTGCTTTCAATCTTTCCCAGCATCAGGGTCTTTTCCAAAGAGTCAGTTCTTCACATCAGGTGGCCAAAGTATTGAAGTTTCAGCTTCAACATCAGCCCTTGCAATGAAAATTCAGGACAGATTTCCTTTAGGATGGACTGGTTGGATCTCCTTGCAGTCCAAGGGACTCTCAAGAATCTTCTCCAACACCACACTTCAAAAGCATCAATTCTTTGGCCCCCAGTTTTCTTTATAGTCCAGCTCTCACATCCATACATGACTACTGGGAAAACTATAGCTTTGATTAGATGGACCTTTGTTGGCAAAGGTCCAAATGTCTCTGCTTTTTAATATGCTGTCTAGCTTGATCATAGCTTTTCTCCAAGGAGCAAACATCTTTTAATTTCATGGCTACAGTCACCATCTGCTGTGATTTTGGAACACAAGAAAATGAAGTCTCTCACTGTTTCCATTGTTTCCCCATCCATTTACCATGAAGTGATGGGACCAGATGTCATGATCTTAGTGTTCTGAATGTTGAGTTTTAAGCCAACTTTTTCACTCTCCTCTTTCACTCTCATCAAGAGGCTTTTTAGTTCCTCTTCACTTTCTGCCATAAGGGTGGTGTCATCTGCATATCTGAGGTTATTGATATTTTGCCCTGCAATCTTGATTCCAGCTTGTGCTTCTTCCAGCCCAGCATTTCCCATGATGTACTCTGCATATAAGTTAAATAAGCAGGGTGACAATATACAGCCTTGATGTACTCCTTTTCCTATTTGGAACCAGCCTGTTGTTCCATGTCCAGTTCTAACTGTTGCTTCCTGACCTGCATACAGACTTCTCAGGAGGCAGGTAATGTGGTCAGGTATCCCAGCTTTAAGAATTGTCCACAGTTTGTTGTGATCCACATAGTCAAAGACTTTGGCGTGTTCATTAAAGAGAAGTAAATGTCTTTCTAGAACTCTCTTGCTTTTACAATGATCCAGTGGATGTTGACAATTTGATCTCTGATTCTTCTGCCTTTTCTAAATCCAGCTTGAACATCTGGAAGTTCTTGGTTCATGAACTGTTGAAGCCTGGCTTGGAGAATTTTGAGCATTACTTTACTAGCGTGTGAGATGAGTGCAATTCTGTGGTAGTTTGACCATTTTCTGGCATTGCCTTTCTTTGGGACTGGAATGAAACCTGACCTTTTCCAGTCCTGTGGCCACTGCTGAGTTTTCCAAATTTGCTGGCATATTGATTTCAACACTTTCACAGCATCATCTTTTAGGATTTGAAATAGTTCAACTGGAATTCCATCACCTCCACTAGCTTTGTTTGTAGTGATGCTTCCTAAGGCCCACTTGACTTCACATTCCAGGATGTCTGGCTCTAGATGAGTGATCACATCATCATGATTATCTGGGTCATGAAGATCTTTTTGTATAGTTCTTCTGTGTATTCTTTCCCCCTCTTCTTAACATCTTCTGCTTCTGTTTGGTCCTTACCATTTCTGTATGGTGGAATAGAAGGACGTGCACCCATCTTCTCCTGCAAGAACTCTAAAATAACTTATATTATAAACTCCAAAATTACTGTATTTTATAAACATCTGTTTGTAATTGATATTGATATGGTAATTTCCAACTTACTCAATGTGATCAGATCTCCAGTCTAAGCATATTCTCATTATAAGGTCATAGGTATGACATTTATAAAGATGATACAATAACTTCCTTTTTATAGATGAAGAAATAGAGATTTGGAGAGGTAGAAACAATTTCTATTATAAAAGAAAGAGAACTATGTAATGGTGGATTGAAAAATAAGAAGTAACTAACAGAAAACTGAGTGGTTAATAAGCCACAGAAGAAGCATAAATGGGTACTATCTGGCCAAATGTGGCAAAGCGGGCTGGAATAGGGTAATTCCAGAGTCCATTACCTCTAGGACTTGAGCTTGAGACATTCAGGATGTTTCTGGCTCTGTCCAGGGAATGGAGCAGTGATTTTCTTGGTTCTTGTCATCTCAAGGGAAAGAATGCAGATGAGTGACACAAATAAGTTTCAGGCAGAAGGAGTTTTATTAAGCAAAGCAAGAGAACACTCTGGAGAAGGGGAATGAGCAGACTGCCTCTGCCTGGAAACAGCAGCAGTGACGGTTGGGTTCGGTGTTTTAGAGTCACGTCCCTCCCCACAGGCTACCTCATTGGACTGATAAGCTGATTGACAGCTTCAGATTTTATAACCTTCACTTAGTGTGCAGGCACTTACCCATAAGCACCCAAGCCAGACCCACTAGGCTGGGGGCATGGCAAAAATGCAATGCTAACTTATTATAATTAGGGCAAACTGAACCCCAGGTCACTTTGGATCACCTTTTAGGCCTTCGTGCATTTGCACCAACCTGTACAGGAGGTTTTATCTTGCTTGGTCCTGATAAGGCTAGAAACATAGCCTTAAATTAAGGCTTAACTAAACTTTAGCTTTGGGCTTCCCAAGTGGCTTAATGATAAAGAATCTGCCTGCCAAGCAGGAAACATGAGTTCGATCCCTGGGTCAAGAAGATCCCCTGGAGAAGGAAATAGCAACCCACTCCAGTACCCTTGCCTGGGAAATCCCATGGACAGAGAAGCCTGGTGGGCTACAGTCCAAGGGGTCACAAAGAACTGGATACAACTTAGCAACTAAACAGCAGCAAGCTTAGCCTTGAGTGGGAGAGGGAGAATCTCTGGGCATGTTCTGATTACCAGTGTCCAGGTTTAGGAAGGAAAGATGATCCCTTCCAGGATGGGTGGTATCCACGCATGTCTGATAGCTACCTAACAGAGATAGTCCTCCCCAGACTCATCCAGATCTCTTGCAGATTCTTGGAACCTGGGAGAACAGGGGAACTGATGAGAGTGTCTATGACTCAAGGCTCTTTCGTCATATTGACAGAATTATTTCCCCGCTAATAGCCATGTGCAGACTGCTATTCTGCTCTTTCCTCTGTAATTCCTGCCTCTCACTTCCTTACTCCACGTTCAAGCATTGATGACTTCTCATTTAGTACTGATTATGTCAAGGGAGGAAAATACAGGAAAACTGGAGAAAAAAGAAAAGTTTTGACTTTCTGAAGCCCTGTTTTAGGTTCAAAATAAAAAGAGGTAGAATAAGAGATCTGTTTCAGTTTTTCCTACCATTGAGGGTAGATAAAGACTTCATGAGATGGAAGAATGATGGAGATAATGGGGGTATACAAGAGAAGACTGGATGATGATGTATCCCAGCAAAGGCATCTTGGGTATTTCACTCTGCTTTCTCCAGGCTTCATCTCCCATCTATGTTTAATCCCAGATAGCATAATAGAATACCCAGAGAATTTGAGCACTTGAATATAAATTAGAACCATGTAAATTTTCATAACTAGCACCTAGGATAGAGGCAACCTTTAAGTTTCCCTGTGCCCAGATGGTTCAGGAACAGAGGAAATCTCTATGGTCAGAGAGTATTATACTTTAAGGTCGGCCTCTTTTCCTGCAGCCCTTGAAGCTGGGTTGTGTACTGGTTTAGGCAGAGGATGGGTTAAATTTCAGATAACTGGGGGAAGGAGAGAAATTAAATCAAAGTTTAGTTCACAAGCATTTTGCTCTGACTGATCAGTGAGGACAATACAGTTTATCTAATCATTTATGAGGCAAAGGATGAGAATTCGGAAGTTTAGTGTCTCTGCTGTCATAGGTAATCCGTGAGTCTTTTCCAAGTTATATACCAAAGGGAAACTCTTTATAATTAGTTTCCCAGAATACAAAAGGGTGGTGACATGTCTTTAATCTTTGCTATTTTCCAGGATCACAAGGCTCAAGTAAAGTTCAACATTTTCAAAGGACACCGAGTAAACGAGGAAGATGGATCCAGTATGGTCAACTCGAAGACTTACACTTGAACTTTAAAAGTGAAGAAAAAGGAGGAAGAAGAGGAGGGGGGAAAGGGAAAAATTTTAAAAATTCGTACTGGTCTTGCATTTCTTCTTATCAACATTCAGTACATAAAGGCAGTGAGCAACAAGATACCCAAGGAAAGAGTATGAGATGAAGACTGTTTAAGCAAGTAAGTGTTAGTAGCTCAGTCGTGCCCAACTCTTTGTGACCCCGACTCTTTGCAGCCCACAAGGCTCCACTGTCCATGAGATTTTCCGGACAAGGGTACTGGAGTGGATCGCCACTTCCTTCTCCAGGGGATCTTCCCAATCCAGGGATCGAACCTGGGTTTCCTGCACTGCAGGCCGATTATTTACTGACTGAGCTACAAGGGAAGTCCTACTGCTTAACTGCCAAAATTTTACTTAATTATTAAATCTATGAGCCTTTTTGGCCTTGCAAGAGCTCAGAGAATATTGTGCCATTGAACTTTTCTGCAGGGTTCACTGAATTTTAGCCAACTAAAAAGTAACTAGATAACCAGTGGCCAAAGCACTAGAAATAAATGTTGAATGTATTTACTTGTAGAACCTAGGCAAGAAAAGTATGGGAGCTAAGATGTCAGAATAAATATAAATATTGTGTGCCTTGACCATGTAGAAATTATATAATAAAAAATGGATAGGCAAGGGAGAAAGGGAGTCAGAAACCCCATAAACTAATTTTCTTACTTATTAAAAGTAAATATAATTAGTAACTAAAGTCAGCAGAGAGAAAAGAGGGAGTAGAAGGAAAAGGAAGAGGAAATATTTTAGTTTTTAATCATTATTCATAGCAGGGAATTTAGAAATATAAGACTAAGGGTCTCAAACAAATCTTTATTTTTTTTAATTTAAATTTATTTATTTTAATTGGAGGCTAATTACTTTACAATATGGTATTGGTTCTGCCACACATCAACATGAATCTGCCACAGGCATACACGTGTTCCCTATCCTGAACCCCCCTCCCACCTCCCTCCCCGTACCATCTTTATTATTATAAAGATCACAACTGAAGGAAAAGACACATAATTTGAATAACAGAAAAGCAAACACACAAAAAGCCAAGAGAAGAGACTTGAAAATGAAAGGCTTCAAAACCCCAGAGACGAAGCAGCACAAACGCCACCGGGGAGTAAAGACGAAATGGAAGCTTCATATCAATAACTCACCTATTAAAAGGCTTAGACTTCAAAAGAAGAAACTCTCCAGAAGGATCACACAACCCAATTCTATGGTGCGTGGTGTAGATTCCATTACATAATTATTCCAGAAAGGCTAAAAAAAAAAAAAAAATTAAAGCTATAAACCAGAAAATACAAACAAAAATAAGGTAGAGATATCAGCCAAACTACAACAAAAAAAGAAAGCCTAACAGTTCAGAAGTGTGCTATTGACAGTGGACATAATAAAGGCACAACTGTCTACGCACCAACATTTATAACATATAAATTACAGATGGCAGAAGTAGAAACAGACAGAAAGCACTAGTGAAAACCACTAGTTACCTCTCTTAGTCCATGTCAGATCAAGTGAATGGAAATACTCAAGTGTATCAGTTCAGTTCAGTTTCTCAGTCCTGTCCATCTCTTTTCCATCCCATGGACTGCAGCACACCAGGCCTCCCTGTCCATCACCAACTCCCAGAGTTTACTCAAACCCATGTCCATCAGGTTGGTGATGCCATCCAAACATCTCATCCTCTGTCGTCCCCGTCTCCTCCCACTCACAACCTTTCCCAGCATCAGGGTCTTTTCAAATGGGTCAGCCTTTTGAATCAGGTGGTCAAAGTATTGGAGTTTCAACTTCAGCATCAGTCCTTCCAATGAACACCCAGGACTGATCTCCTTTAGGATTGACTGGTAAGAATCTTCTCCAACACCACAGTTCAAAAGCATCAGTGCTTCACCGCTCAGCTTTTTTATAGTCTCACCTCTCACATTCATACATGACCACTGGAAAAACAATAGCCTTGGCTAGATGGACCTTTGCTGGCAAAGTAATGTCTCTGCTTCTTAATATGCTGTCTAGGTTGGTCATAACTTTCCTTCCAAGGAGTAAGCATCTTTTAATTTCATGGCTGCAATCACCATCTACAGTGATTTTGGAGCCCCCAAAAATAAAATCTGGCACTGTTTCCATTTTGTTCCCATCTCTTTGCCAAGAAGTGATGGGACCAGATGCCATGATCTTTGTTTCTTGAATTTTGAGTTTTAAGGCAGCTTTTTCACTCTCCTCTTTCACTTTCATCAAGAGGCTCTTTAGTTTCTCTTCACTTTCTGCCATAAGGGTGGTGTCATCTGCATATCTGAGCTTATTGAGATTTCTCCCTGCAATCTTGATTCCAGCTTGTGCTTCTTCCAGCCCAGCATTTCTCATGATGTACTCTGCATATAAGTTAAATAAGCAAGGTGACAATATACAGCCTTGAAGTACTCCTTTTCCTATTTGGGACCAGTCTGTTGTTCCATGTCCAGTTCTAACTGTTGCCTCTTGACATGCATACAGGTTTCTCAAGAGGCAGGTCAGGTGGTCAGGAATTCCCAGCTCTAAGAATTTTCCACAGTTTGTTGCAATCCACACAGTCAAAGGCTTTGGCATAGTCAATAAAGCAGAAATAGATGTTTTTCTGGAACTCTCTTACTTTTTTGATGATCCAGTGGATGTTGGCAACTTGATCTTTGGTTCCTCTGCCTTTTCTAAATCCAGTTTAAATATCTGGAAGTTCACGGTTCACGTACTACTGAAGCCTGGCTTGGAGAAGTTTGAGCATTACTTTGCTAGTGTGTGAGATGAGTGCAATTGTGTGGTAGTTTGAGCGTTCTTTGGCATTGCCTTTCTTTGGGATTGGAATGAAAACTGAACTTTTCCAGCCCTGTGGCCACTGCTGGGTTTCCAAATTTTCTGGCATATTGAGTGCAGCACTTTCACAGCATCATCTTTCAGGATTTGAAAGTGCTTAACTGGAATTCCATCACCTCCACTAATTTGTTGGTAGTGATGCTTCCCAAGGCCCACTTGACTTCACATTCCAGGATGCCTGACTGTAGTGAGTGATCACACCATCATGATTATCTGGGTCTTGAAGATCTTTTTTGTACAGTTCTTCTGTGTATTCTTGCCCCCTCTTCTTAATATCTTCTGCTTCTGTTAGGTCCATACCATTTCTTTTCTTTATTGTGTCCATCCTTGCATGAAATATTCCCTTGGTATATCTTTTTCTTGAAGAGATCTCTAGTCTTTCCTCTATTTCTTTGTACTGATCACTGAGGAAGGCTTTCTTATTTCTCCTTGCTTTTTTTTGGGAAAGATAGGACACTGAAAGATGAACTCCCCAGCTCAGTAGATTCCCAATATGCTGCTGGAGATCAGTGGAGAAATATCTCTAGAAAAAATGAAGAGATGGAGCCAAAGCGAAAACAACACCCAGTTGTGGATGTGACTGGTGATGCAAGCAGGTCCCATGATGTAAAGAGCCATATTGCATAAGAACCTGGAATATTAGGTCCACAAATCAAGGCAAATTGATCACCAAAGAAGGCTTTCTTATCTCTCCTTGCTATTCTTTGGAACTCTGCATTCAGATGGATATATCTTTTCTTTCCTCCTTTGCCTTTAGCTTCTCTTATTTTCACAGCTATTTGCAAGGCCTCCTTAGACAACCATTTGCTTTTTTGCATTTCTTTTTCTTGGGGATGGTCTTGATCCCTGCCTCCTGTACAATGTCATGTATCTCCATCCATAGTTCTTCAGGCACTCCATCTGTTAGATCTAATACCTTGAATCTATCTGTCACTTCCACTGTATAATCATAAGGAATTTGGTATAGGTCATACTTGAATGGTCTAGTGGTTTCCCCTACTTTTTCAATTTAAGTCTGAATTTTGAAATAAGGGGTTCATGATTGATTTTGGTATTGACCATCTGGTGATGTCCATGTGTAGAGTCATCTCTTGTATTGCTGGAGAAGGTGTTTTCTATAACCATTGCATTCTATTGGAAAAACTCTGTTAGGCTTTGCCCTGGTTTATTTTGTACTCCAAGGACAAACTTGCCTGTTACTCCAGGTATCTCTTGATTTCCTACTTTTGCATCCCAGTCCCCTATGATAAAAAGGACAACTTTTTTGGATGTTAGTTCTAGAACGTCGTGTAGGTCATCATAGACCCTTTCAACTCCAGCATCTTTGGCATTAGTGGTTGGGGCATAAACTTGGATTACTGTGATATTGAATGGTTTGTCTGGGAAACAGAGATCATTCTGTCATTTTTGAGATTGTACCCAAATACTGCATTTCAGACTCTTTTGTTGACTATGATGGCTACTCCATTTCTTCTAAGGGACTCTTGCCCTCAGTAGTAGTTATAATGGTCATCTGAGTTAAACTCCCCCATTCCAGTCCATTTTAGTTTGCTGATTCCTAGAATGTCGACGTTCACTCTTGCCATCTCCTGTTTAATCACTTCCAATTTACCTTGGTTCATGGACCTGACATTCCAGGTTCCTCTGCAGCACTGTTCCTTACAGCACTGAACTTTACTTCCATCACCAGTCACATCCATAACTTGATGCAGTTTTCTTTTTGGCTCTGTCTCTTCACTGTATCTGGAGCTATTTCTCCACTGATCTCCAGTAGCACATTGGGCACCTACCCACCTGGGGAGTCCATCTTTCAGTGTCCTATCTTTTTGCCTTTTCAGACTGTTTATGGGGTTCTCAAGGCATGAATACTGAGGTGGTTTGCCATTCCCTTCTCCAGTGGACCACGTTTTGTCAGAACTCTCCAGCATGACCTGTCATCTTGGGTGGCCCGACATGGCATGGCTCATAGTTTCACTGAGTTAGACAAGGCTGTGGTCCATGTGATCAGACTGGTTAGTTTTCTGTGATTGTGGTTTTCAGTCTCTCTGCCTTCTGATGCATACGGATAATGGGCTTATGGAATCTTCCTGATGGGAGGGACTGACTGTGGGGGAAACTTGGTCTTGTCCATTGGATGGGGCCATGCTCAGTAAATCTTTACTCCAGTTTTCTGTTGAAGGCTGGGGCTGTGTTCCCTCCCTGTTGTTTGGCCTGAGGTCAAACTATGGTGGGAGGAGTGAAGATAAAGGTCTGGTGCAAGCGCTGCAGTAATCAGTGCCCTGACCCTGCCGCAGGCTGCTGTCTACCTATGCCTTTTCCAGAGACACCTGGACACTCACAGGCAAGTCTGGGTCAGCCTCTGGTGGTGTGTCTGTTCCGTTCTCCTGGTCTCTGGTGGCACAGGGCTTTGTTTTCCAAGAGTCTGTTTTCCCAGTCCTGTGTAAGTTCTGTAATCAAATCCCATTGGCTACCGAAGTCAAATTCCCTTTGGGTTCTCAGTCCCTGAGCCAAATGCTCAGGTTGAGAAATCTGTTGTGGGTCCGAGAACTTTCTTAGCAGTGTGAGAATTTCTTTGGTATAATTGTTCTGCAGTTTCTGGGTCATCTGCTTGGCAGCTCTATGGTGGGGTTAATGGCACCCTCCTCCAAGAGGGCTATGCCATCCACTATATGACCCAGGTCTGCAGCACCCAGAGCCCCTCCCCTGCAGCAGGCCACTGCTGACCCGTGCCTCAGCAGGAGATATCCACACACTCAAAGGCAGGTCTGGCTCAGTCTCTGTGGGGCCTCTGGGTCCTGGTGTGCACAAGGCTTTGTTTGAGCCCTCTGAGCATCTCTGGTGCATATGGGGTTTGATTCTAAATGTGATTTCACCCCTCCTACCATCTTGCTGGGGCTTCCTCTTTGCCCTAGGACATGGGGTATATGTTTTTGGTGGGGTCCAGCATTCTTTTGTCGATGGTTGCTCAGCAGCTAGCTGCAATTTTGGAGTTCTCACAGGAGAAATGAGTGCATGTTCTACTTTGCCATCTTGCTCCTTTCGGCTTAAGTATGTGGAACATTGAAATAACAATAAGGCAGAGCTAATTGATAAGATAATCATGTACCTTATTAATTTTTAATTATCCTGGGAATATTTGGGAAAGTTTGCCAACAGAAAATTCTTAATCTATTCTGAATTGAAAATAAATAGGAATCTCAGACACAACCGTCTTTCACCCTCATGCAATAAACTAGACCACAAAGAGGTCCTTTTAACTGAAATTGGTAAGAATATTTTCTTAAAGTCTAAGTTGAATAATAATAAGAAAATGACATCTCATCATATATAAAAAATGTAATAAAAACAGAATTTATGGGATGTTGTTAATATAGGGTTTAGAAGGGTCAGTTCAGTTCAGTTCAGTCGCTCAGTCATGTCCGACTCTTTCCGACCCCATGAATTGCAGCACGCCAGACCTCCCTGTCCATCACCAACTCCTGGAGTTCACTCAGACTCACGTTCATCGAGTCCGTGATGCCATCCAGTCATCTCATCCTCGGGCGTCCCCTTCTCCTCCTGCCCCCAATCCCTCCCAGCATCAGAGTCTTTTCCAATGAGTCAACACTTCGCATGAGGTGGCCAAAGTACTGGAGCTTCAGCTTTAGCATCATTCCTTCCAAAGAAATCCCAGGGCTGATCTTCTTCAGAATGGACTGGTTGGATCTCCTTGCAGTCCAAGGGACTCTCAAGAGTCTTCTCCAACACCACACTTCAAAAGCAGCAATTCTTCAGTGCTCAGCTTTCTTCACAGTCCAACTCTCACATCCATACATGACCACAGGAAAAACCATAGCCTTGACTAGACAGACCTTAGTCAGGAAAGTAATGTCTCTGCTTTTGAATATACTATCTAGGTTGGTCATAACTTTTCTTCCAAGGAGTAAGCGTCTTTTAATTTCATGGCTGCAGTCACCATCTGCAGTGATTTTGGAGCCCCCAAAAATAAAGTCTGACACTGTTTCCATTGTTTCCCCATCTATTTCCCATGAAGTGATGGGACCAGATGCCATGATCTTCGTTTTCTGAATGTTGAGCTTTAAGACAACTTTTTCGCTCTCCTCTTTCACTTTCATCAAGAGGCTTTTTAGGTCCTCTTCACTTTCTGCCATAAGGGTGGTGTCATCTGCATATCTGAGCTTATTGATATTTCTCCCAGCGATCTTGATTCCAGCTTGTTCTTCTTCCAGTCCAGCGTTTCTCATGATGTACTCTGCATAGAAGTTAAATAAACAGGGTGACAATATACAGCTGTTATGTACTCCTTTTCCTATTTGGAACCAGTCCATTGTTCCATGTCCAGTTCTAACTGTTGCTTCCTGACCTGCATACAGATTTCTCAAGAGGCAGGTCAGGTGGTCTGATATTCCCATCTCTTTCAGAATTTTCCACAGTTTATTGTGATCACAATCTTAATATACTTAGTAAAAACTGGAGTCATGAAGAGGTATCGAACTCAACAAAGTCAGGAAAAGGAATATAAGTAAACTGAAGGGAAGCAGAGGAAGTCTGGCAGGTTGAATGTTGATCCTGCTTTCTCGGCTCTCCGTATGTGTCCTCTGCCTCTAGACTGAGTGCTCAGACATGTGGCTTTCTTTGGCAAATGAGAAGCCAGCAGATGGGATAAGTAGAGGCTTGCAGTTTGCTTGTGCAAGAGGGCAAGCCCTCTGTGCTTCTACCATTGCCACGAAACAACAGGTCTCAACTGACCCGCTGGTTCAGAGGAGTGTGAGATGTATATGGAGGGAAGCATCAGGTACTGACACGCAGGAGGGAAGAGAAGTGCTTCAGCCACCAGAGCCTGGAGAGGAATTACCCCGGAAAATACTGATTTCAGGAGGGAGCATCTGCCACAGAGGGCCTGTGATTGCTTGCTATGTGATAATTACAACGTGAATTAATTAACTAGGAAACAGGATATTGGTATGTTCTATTTATCTTGTAATTTTCAAAATTAATGAGAAAATAAACATAAATTGCTTTAAAACACACAAGAAGATGCTCAGTCTTAAAATGTGCACTAAAACTACACTAGAATAGCTTTTGTTAACTATTAAATTGAAAAATGGAGCAGTTTAACGGCACCTTTCATTTGCAAAAGTAGTGGACTAGGTATAGTGAGAACAGATATTGACCCAACTAGTATTTCTTTGGGATTGGAATGAAAACTGACCTTTTCCAGTCCTGTGGCCAAATCTGCTGGCATATTGAGTGCAGCACTTTCACAGCATCATCTTTCAGGATTTGAAATAGCTCAACTGGAATTCCATCACCTCCACTAGCTTTGTTTGTAGTGATGCTTTCTAAGGCCCACTTGATTTCACATTCCAGGATGTCTGGCTCTAGATGAGTGATCACATCATCATGATTATCTGGGTTGAAGATCTTTTTGGTTCCGGTTCTTCCGTGTATTCTTGCTACCTCTTCTTAATATCTTCTGCTTCTGTTAGGTCCATACCATTTTTGTCCTTTATCAAGCCCATCTTTGCATGAAATGTTCCCTTGGTATCTCTAATTTTCTTGAAGAGATCTCTAGTCTTTCTCATTCTGTTGTTTTCCTCTATTTCTTTGCATTGATCACTGAAGAAGGCTTTCTTATCTCTTCTTGCTATTCTTTGGAACTCTGCATTCAGATGCTTATATCTTTCCTTTTCTCCTTTGCTTTTCTCCTCTCTTCTTTTCGCAGCTATTTGTAAGGCCTCCCCAGACAGCCATTTTGCTTTTTGCATTTCTTTTCCATGGGGATGGTCTTGATCCCTGTCTCCTGTACAATGTCACAAACCTCAGTCCATAGTTCATCAGGCACTCTGTCTATCAGATCTAGACCCTTAAATCTATGTCTCACTTCCACTGTATAATCGTAAGGGATTTGACTTAGGTCATACCTGAATGGTCTAGCGGTTTTCCCTACTTTCTTCAATTTGAATCTGAATCTGGTAATAAGGAGTTCATGATCTGAGCCACAGTCAACTCCTGGTCTCGTTTTTGTTGACTGTATAAAGCTTCTCCATCTTTGGCTGCAAAGAACATAATCAATCTGATTTTTAGGTTGACCATCTGGTGATGTCCATGTGTAGAATCTTCTCTTGTGTTGTTGGAAGAGGGTGTTGCTATGACCAGTGCATTTTCTTGGCAAAACTCTATTAGTCTTTGCTCTGCTTCATTCCACATTCCAAGGCCAAATTTGCCTGTTACTCCAGGTGTTTCTTGACTTCCTACTTTTGCATTCCATTCCCCTAGAATGAAAAGGACATCTTTTTTGGGTGTTAGTTCTAAAAGGTCTTGTAGGTCTTCATAAAACCATTCAACTTCAGCTTCTTCAGCGTTACTGGTTGGTGCATAGACTTGGATAACTGTGATATTGAGTGGTTTGCCTTGGGGACGAACAGAGATCATTCTGTCGTTTTTGAGATTGCATCCAAGTACTGCATTTCAGACTCTTTTGTTGACCATGATGGCTACTCCATTTCTTCTGAGGGATTCCTGCCCGCAGTAGTAGATATAATGGTTATCTGAGTTAAATTCACCCATTCCAGTCTATTTTAGTTCGCTGATTCCTAAAATGTTGACGTTCACCATTGCCATCTCTTGTTTAACCACTTCCAATTTGCCTTGAGTCATGGACCTGACATTCCAGGTTCCTATGCAATAGTGCTCTTTACAGCATCGGAAGCATTGCTTCTATCACCAGTCACACCCACAACTGGGTATCGTTTTTGCTTTGGCTCCATCCCTTCATTCTTTCTGGAGTTATTTCTCCACTGATCTCCAGTAGCATATTGGGCACCTAATGACCTGGGGAGTTCGTCTTTCGGTATCCTATCATTTTGCCTTTTCCTACTGTTCATGGGGTTCTCAAGGCAAGAATACTGAAGTGGCTTGCCATTCCCTTCTCGAGTGGACCACATTCTGTCACAATTGCACTCATCTCACATGCTAGTAAAGTAATGCTCAAAATTCTCCAAGCCAGGCTTAAGCAATACATGAGCCGTGAACTCCCTTATGTTCAAGCTGGTTTCAGAAAAGGCAGAGGAACCAGAGATCAAATTGCCAACATTCATTGGACCACAGCAAAGCAAAATAATTCGAGAAAATCAACTATTTCTGCTTTATTGACTATGCCAAAGCCTTTGAATGTGTGGATCACAACAAACTGTGGAAAATTGTTAAAGAGATGGGAATACCATACCACCTTATCTGCCTCTTGAGAAATTTCAAGAAGCAATAGTTAGAACTAGACAAGGAACAACAGACTGGTTCAAAATTGGGAAAGGAGGGCATCAAGGCTGTATATTGTCACCATGCCTATTCAACTTATATGCACAGTACATCATGTGAAATACTAGGCTGGATGAAGCAAATGCTGGGCTGGATGAAACACAAGCTGGAATCAAGACTGCAGGAGAAATCTCAATAACCTCAGATATGCAGGTGACACCTATGGCAGAAAAAGAAGAACTAAAGAGCCTCTTGATGAAGGTGAAGAGGAGAATGAAAAAGCTCACTTAAAACTCAACATTCAAGGAATGAAATCATAGCATCATGTCCCATCACCTCATGGCAAATAGGTGGGGAAACAATGGAAGCAGTGACAGACTTCATTTTCTTGGGCTTCGAAATCACTGCAGATGGTGACTGCAGCCATGAAACTAAGACGCTTGTTCCTAGGAAAAAACTATGACCAAAATAGACAGAACATTAAAAAGCAGAGGCCTTATTTTGCCAACAAAGGTCCATCTAGTAAGAATTATGGTTTTTCCAGTAGTCGTGTATGGATGTGAGAGCTGGACTATAAAGAAAGCTGAGTGCCAAAGAACTGATGCTTTTGAACTGTGGTGTTGGAGAAGACTCTTGAGTCCCTTGGACAGCAAGGAGATCAAACCAGTTAATCCTAAAGGAAATCGGTCCTGAATATTCACTGCAAAGGTTGATGCTGAAGCTGAAACTGCAATTCTTTGGCCACCTGATGCATAGAGCTGATTCACTGGAAATGATCCTGATGCTGGGAAAGATGGTTGGGAGGAGGAGAAGGGGACGACAGAGGATGAGATGATTGGATGGCATCATTGACTCGACGGACATGAGTCTGAGCAAGCTCTGGAGATGGTGAAGGACAGGGAGGCCTGGTGTGCTGTAGTCCATGGGGTCGAAAAGTGTTGGACACAACTGAGTGACTGAACAGCCACAACTGACTGAATTCAGCACACGTATGACCAGCACAACATTGTTTTAAAGTGCAAGTCTTAGTGTCTGTGTGAGCCTGCAGTCTCCAGTTAGTTGTGGTCACTATCCCTCTATTATTTATACCAGACACTGAAAAGCTATAATCTCTGAGGCAGAGTCACTTGTGATCAGATAGTCTCATCACTGACTGTAGAAACCGCTGTCTTCTCTATCAGTCTCTTAGAACCTTTTCACTATAGGAAAAATACCAGCTTCTAAAACTCAAAGTGTTAGATTATCCTCTAACCACGGTTAGAGATGACCTTTTCAACCCCACTTGCTCAGGAGTTAGGGGACCCAGGCAGGTTAGAGAGGAAAGTCTATGTTTCCACCACCTGTAACATATTTGACCTGTTTGTGAAAAGCTTTTCATAAGAGAACCAAATGTTCCCCTTAACATTTACTTAAAAAATTAGAAAATGCGTTAGTAACAGCCTTATCTTCCAGATTTGCACAGGAAAGGACAACATGACCTTTTAAATATTCTTTTTTAGTTAATTCTTAGGATCAAGATTGAGAAAAGAAATTGAGAATAAATATTGGAAAAATATGACTGTTAAGCAGCCAAACCTGGAAGAGTGGGGCCCACAATAGGGAAAGTAATTGATAGATGAATAATACAATGTGTAAAGATGTATTAGCGTTTTCATTATTTTGTACTATTTCTATTCAGTTGGAGCTGATTTCCATAGTAATATAGTTAGCTAAAAATCTGCCTTTCTATATAAGGTCTCCACAGAAAAAGCAAATATGAAAATGGCAATTTTTAAAACAATATTCTTTTTTCGTTTAATAAAACTAATGTTTTCAAAATCTGCTTTTATTAAAACACAATAAATACCATCAATTTTTGACATGAAATCTCATTATATACTGTAAATATTTATCACTTTCTAGGGGGAAGATTATGCAGTAGATGACTTCCGTTGATTCACTCATAAAGCCGAGTAGGAAGTGAAGCTTCTTTTTATTTTCATAAAAATAAAAGGGACTCAGAATTTGACAACCATTCCATTTGGACCAGATAATCAGACAAAGCACAGATGGTGCACTTTTCAAGAGCATTTATTTTAGCGTTAGAAAAATTATAAAAATAATGTTAATATAAAAACCTTCAGTGTAAAATAAATGGAAAACAGACAATAACACTAGCATAGAGATCACATCCTCTCCTGTTCTAGAATGCATCCCCCTACTAGATCTAAAGTTTGGGCATCAAGTATTCCATTTCAAGGTGGGTAGAGCAGTATAATTTATATTGTTTCATGGTTGTAGATTTGACAAGAAAACCATTAGAATCAAATAACGGCTTAAGGCAGAAAACGAGACACAGGTCTAAAAGGTCTTGATGTCAACAGGCCCAGGTATTCCTGGGGACCTACGTAGCTCAGTCATCGGTCAGACTTCTACAAACTTATAGGCCCTTGGCCACTAATCACTGAGGACACAGATCACATAGTTTGGGGGTCTGCCGTGGCTTTTGAGAGCCCAGTGAAAGACAGATATGCTTGTGCAGCTACAAAGTCTTGGATTTAGATTCAAGTGAGTCACAGACTCTGAGGATCCAGGGACCGCTGGTTAAGGGTCCCTGAAATAAATGATCTCTAACACATTCCAAGCATTTTTATCCATTCATTATTTGGTCCCTTCTTTTTCAGAAGCGCATGGTCATCACCCACCTGCAAGTATTCTGAATTGCTGGCGTTCAGTCGCTCAGTTGTGTCCGACTCTGCAGCCCCATGGCCTGCAGCACGCCAGGCTTCCCTGTCCTTCACTGTCTCCCGGAGTTTGCTGATACGAAAGATCTAAAGTTGATCCCACCGTTAACAGTCTTCCACATGCAACATTGCCTTTCAGTTTCGGTCATAAACCTGTAGTGTCAATCCCGCTTCTGAAGACAAAAGAGGGTTAGGCTTTAGTAACTGTATCTCTTCTTTCTGAGCTAATACTGATTGGAGAGCGGTGAGAGGTGAGAGTCTATCATATTGACCAAGCAAATAAAACTCAACTCGTTCAAGTCCTTGGCAGGGCACGTTGACTTTTGGACATTCACTCTTTTACCCAAGTGCGCTAAGTTATCTTCCCAGGCAGTGCCACATAATAGTATGGTGTTTCTCTACTGTACTTGGAAAACATTTTCTAAAATTAAATAGTCTACTATAAAACATCAAAAGACCAAATCAGTTAGCCTTAGATACTATTGTCTTGACTATTAAATGCTTACTTCATTTTACAAAGTTATCAATTGGGAAAAGAAAAGCTATCACCTCAGAGTTCTCAAAATTATTCTGATTCTTCTACAATCCACTTTGAAGTTCAGACGTGTTTTTAATTTTTGTGGATGCAGCTTGCAGATGAAACTACGCATGTGCAATTAAACGATTTCTCCTTTAAATGTAATGGCTTTTCAATACTCAGATGATGTGTTTTTAAAAGGGATTAACTATCCACTTTATGAAAGTGATCATTTAATTATTCTGGACAAAAAAATAAAAACAGAAAAAGTAATAGCAATTATAATGTCCCAGACTCAGCCAAAGTCCATTTCAAATCCTGACCTGTTCTGTTCTCAGCCATCATGCTCGTATTGTTCCAGTCCGACTTCAGGGCTGTAAAAATAATGAACGGTACTGGGCATGAACTTGGTACTAAGAATATCCTTCTTAGAAACAGAATATTTGAATGTGTTCCAGGGAAACTGGATTAAGACAGTAAAATGAGAGCACATAGCTCACTCAACATTTGATTTTTAAAAGAATTAAATCATTACTATGCTAAAATAAAATAAAAAAGTCGGTGAAGCAGAAATTTCAAGAAATTCTTTAGAAATATATAAAGCAGATAGAATTGGGTCCATAGCAACTCTGAAAGCTGTGGCAGATGCTGTTGTTCCACAGACATTCAAACCTAAGAGCCAAACATTCTGTGACAGGAGGGCACACAAGGACATCAGTGAACCCGGTCAATCAGGAAATAGGTCCTGCACACCTGAGTAGATTACCTTTTCCCTTGTGACCTGGTTCAGTGGGACAGGTTAAAATAGCAAGTGACTGGGAGAAGCTGATGCGTACTCAGGTATAGGGCAACTTTCAACAGGACTTAAAAACTTCTGCAGTCAGAATTTTAGCAAAGAGTATATCTTATTCCACTCATATCACTATTGGAGAAATATCTATGAATTAGGATAAGTAAACAGGATAATACTCCTAACATTTTTTTCAAAAGAATAAGCTTTTACACCCAGAAATGAAATATAAAAATATCAAGAGAAATTCCATCTAAATTTTGAAATTGTAGTAGAGGAGAAGAAATGGAGCAGAGAAAATTATTAACACAAAAGGTATAAGATAATTTCAAAGCTAATGAAATAAATTATTATTTAGTTTTTGAAGTGAACTCAATATCAAGCAGACTTTATGCAATAATTTCAGTTTTCAGGAGAAATTTTAAAGACATTGAGAATAATGAGAAAATTTAGTTTCCAGAAAGATAAAAATAGATTTTCTACAAAGCAATGACAATCAAATTGATATCATGCTTCTCATCAAAACCCATTTATATTAGAAAACCCTGGAGTAAAATGTTGACATTTTCTGAAGGAAATGATTTTGAACCTAAAATTTTATATTCAATGAAAATGGCATGAAACTTGAAAGGCCCACAGAGAGGTTTAGGATTAAAATCTCCAAAACCATTTGTCACACATAAACTCTGAAAAAATCATTAGAAAAATAACTGAAAAATAAATACACATAGGTGCACACATATGTGTGCACAGTAAAATCATGATATAAACAAGCAAATAAGCAAACAAAATTTCAGTCCAAAGAAATGCATAAAACATTTAGCTAATTCTAAAAAATTGTTTATGCACAATCTATGAAGATAATAACCTAGCCATCTGGATCTCAAATCCCAGATGATCTCAGCATGTAATATGGGAGAGGTTGGGAGAAGGCTATCATAGAACAAATGTGTCCAAAAAGGTGCGGGGAAAAGTCAAAGTGAAAAATGTGAGAGGACGTATAAGACACATAAAAGCTTATCCTAGAGACTCAACATGAAAATGATAGAAGTCTCAGGATGAGAAAGCCAAGAAGACATAAGAAAAAATTATTGCAGAATACTAAAGGAGAATTTTTTCAGTGTTGAAGAATGACATGAGAGAGACTCACAGATATTCCAGACATTTTCCATTAAAATTTGCAAGTAAACCAAGAGAGAAGACAACATGGACCTGAAAAAGAGCTGGGAGTTGTCTAAAAGCCCAGTGATGATAAAAATGATAGTATCTGTTTAGCCATGTGAGAGTTGAACCATAAAGAAGGCTGAGCGCCGAAGAATTGATGCTTTTGAACTTGGTGTTGGAGAAGACTCTTGAGAGTCCCTTGGGCTGCAAGGAGGTCCAACCAGTCCATCCTAAACGATACCAGTCCTGGGTGTTCATTGGAAGGACCGAGGCTGAAGCTGAAACTCCAGTACTTTGGCCAGCTGATGAGAAGAGCTGACTCATTGGAAAAGACCCTGATGCTGGGGAAGACTGAAGGCGGGAGAAGGGGACGACAGAGAATGAGATGGTTGGATGGCATCACCGACTTGATGGACATGCGTTTGAACAAACTGAGGGAGATGGTGATGGACAGGGAGGCCTGGTGTGCTGAAGTCCATGGGGTTGCAAAGAGTTGGAAACAACTTAGCCACTGAACAACAACAAAGAAATCTACAATACTTATAATGCTCTTCCAAAAATCTAATATGTATTATAAAGTAATTAAGGGAATATTTAAATGAGAAATTTCTAAACTTCATGTAAATTAAGAGAGAAATAGAGATTAAAAATATAATAACTATCAGCATTGTGGCATTTTTGTTAGAAAAAAACTAAAACCAAATTTTAGATCATCTGGAGAATGGGGCCTATGAGGTTTCAAGAGTTCTTTCCTTTTTTTCTCATAAGCCTTGCTGCAGTTACTGATGCATGTATTAATTTAATAAAGAGAAAAATATTTGTAAAAGAATAAAAGCTAAACCATTCACCAAAAATGGATTGTCCTATAGTAACTCATTATATATGGAACTTAGAAAAATGGTACTAATAAACCTATTTTTAGGGCGAGAACAGAGAAGGCAATAGCACCCCACTCCAATACTCTTGCCTGGAAAACCCCATGGGTGGAGAAACCTGATGGGCTGCAGTCCATGGGGTCGCTAAGAGTTGGACACGACTGAGCGACTTCACTCTCACTTTTCACTTTCCTGCATTGGAGAAGGAAATGGCAACCCACTCCAGTGTTCTTGCCTGGAGAATCCCAGGGACGGGGGAGCCTGGTGGGCTGCTGTCTATGGGGTCACACAGAGTCGGACACGACTGAAGCGACTTAGCAGCAGCAGCAGCAGAGATGCAGATGTAAGAACTGACTCGTGGACTCAATGCAGAAAGGAGAGGGTGGGATGAATCAAGAGAGTAGCAATACCATTTGTACGCTGCATATGTGTGAAACAGACAGCTAGTGGGAAGCTGCTGCCCAGCAGCGAGCTCAGCCCAGCACTCTGAGATGCCTTAGAGGGGTGAGATGGAGGGCGAGGTGGGAGGGAGGCATAAGAGGGAGGGGATACATGTGCACTTAGGGCTGACTCACACTGTGGTACAGCAGAAACCATCACAACGTTGTAAAGCAACTATCCTACAATTAAAAGTTAAAGTAATAAAGATAAATTAAAATTCTCAGGAATTTCCATGGTGGTCCCGTAGTTAAGGATCCACCTTCAAATGCAAAGGATTTGGGTTTGATCTCTGGTCCTGCAGGATCCCACATGCCGCGCAGCCACAAAGCCCCTGAGACGCAACTACTGGAGCCCAGGCCCTAGAGGCTGGGCTCTGCAAAAGGGGAGTCACCATGAGAAGCCCACGGGCAGCAAAACAGAGTCCCCTGCTCACTGTAACTAGAGAAAGCCCATGCTCAGCAAAAATGAACCGGCACAGCCATATATATATATATATATATATATATATATATATATATAAAACGGAGAAGGCAATGGCACCCCACTCAAGTACTCTTGCCTGGGAAATCCCATGGATGGAGGAGCCTGGTGGGCTGCAGTCCATGGGGTTGCTAAGAGTCGGACATGACTGAGCAACTTCACTTTCACTTTTCACTTTCATGCATTGGGGAAGGAAATGGCAACCCACTCCAGTGTTCTTGCCTGGAGAATCCCAGGGACGGGGGAGCCTGGTGGGCTGCCATCTATGGGGTCATACAGAGTCAGACATGACTGAAGCAACTCAGCAGCAGCAGCAGCATATATATATATAATTAAAAAGCAAAAAAGGGGGAAAAGTGTTTGAAAATATTAAGTGTAGTTACAGGAATAATCTCAATATCACAATAAATGTGAATGTGCTAATTTTCTCAATTTGGGTCATGCTGTCTGCTTAAAAAGAATCCAACTATTACCATTTGAAAATGACATACCAAGGTAGACACTCATCTTTCTGTGAAACACTCATCTTTTTTAGACAGCTTTCCTCTTTGGAAACTCTCTCTATTGTAAGTCTCTCATTTACAGGGTAGATATTCCCAATGTCTTCTGAGATTATCGCAGATGTGTGTGACAAACTGGGGAGGGGCAAAATAGCTCTCAGTCTTTGAGTAAGAGTCACTGGCTTTTGCAGAGGTTAGCTACAGTCTGGCATTTAGCCTCCAGAGGGATTTGAGACTTGGGTATCCATGCTGAAAAGAAGCAGCTTTGCTACTCTTCACTAGTAGAGCCATTGCACTGTGGTTTAGCTTTTCCTGTTAAGTAAGCCTTGAGTCTGAAAGTGAAGTGAAAGTGTTAGTTGCTCAGTCATGTCTGACTCTTTGCAACCCCATGGACTGTAGCCCACCAAGCTCCTCAGTCCATGGAGTTCTCCAGGCAAGAACATTGGAGTGATTTGCCATTCCCTTCTCCATGGATCTTTCCAACCCAGGTCTGGAAACTGGGTCTCCTGCAATGCAGGCAGATTCTGCAGGCATGAGAGTGAAAAGTGAAAGTGAAGTTGCTCAGTCGTGTTCGACTTTTAGCGACCCCATGGACTGCAGCCTACCAGGCTTCTCCGCCCATGGGATTTTCCAGGCAAGAGTATTGGAGCGGGGCAGTATCTGAGCCACTGAGGAATCTCCTTGAGTCTGAGTATCTGGTCATTCTCTGTGAACAAACTCTGTGAGTTATTTAATATTCTATAAATTTCTATTCTGCTTAACTAATCTTGCAACTACTGTTCTTTTGACCTAAAAACCCTGAGATACACATATCTAAAAGTAAGTGATAAGGAAAGATTGTGTACAGAGTGCTAAAATGATTCGGGGTGGATCACTGAAACCATGAATAATATAGGGTGCTGGATCAGAATGAGACTTTCAAGGGAGGTGACTAGAATCCAGTTATACAACCCTTCCATCTTTTGCCCACCAGCAAGTTAGAAAAGGGTTAGATTTAGGGATAAGTAGAGAAGGAAATGGCACCCCACTCCAATACTCTTGCTTGGAGAATCCCACGGACAGAGGAGCCTGCTGGACTGCAGTCCATGGGGTCGCTAAGGGTCGGATAAGACTGAGTGTCTTCACTTTCACTTTTCACTTTCATGCATTGGAGAAGGAAATGGCACCCCACTCCAGTGTTCTTGCCTGGAGAATCCCAGGGATGGGGGAGCCTGGTGGGCTGCCGTCTATGGGGTCGCACAGAGTCGGACACGACTGAAGTGACTTAGCAGCAGCAGCAGCAGCAGAGAACTTTTGGAGAGTTCCACTCCAAAATGAAAGAAATTCCTCAAGAAGACCACTTGAAGAACTTACTATGTGAATCCCAAGAATTTGGGGTATCCGGTCTATCCAATTCCATCTTTTGAAACTTAAATGGCAAGAGATGGCTTTGTTAGGTATTTTGATGATGGGGTAAATGAGCAGGCTTTGTAGTATGGCCTCTTCTGAAATTAATTTAAACATAAGATTAATAAAGCATGTTCTGTGGGCCTTGGAAAGGAGGGCCCTGGTGTGCAGGCATTTTTGGTCCCGTCCAAGAAGGCCCTGACGACTGGCAGCCCATGTGCAGGCAGGTGTCACAGGATGCTCGCAGATCCAAGAAGGGGGAAGCCACCATCACACAGAGACAGAGGTGCCCTCGAAGAAAAAGCGTCTGAGAGAGCCTCGGGATGGGTCCGTAACTGTGCTTCAGAGAGGAAGAATAATCAGATTTAAAGATTTCCCAGGTAAACAGAGTTCTGCTGGTAGATCACTACAATGGTATCTATAAGTCAGAAACTTCTTGCTCCCTGGTCTCTGCCCATTCCCTCCACTTCAAGACAGAGATTATCACTATTGAGACAAAGGGACATTAAGTAGGAGGGTTCGGTTCAGTTCAGTCGCTCAGTCGTGTCTGACTCTTTGCGACCGCATGAATTGCAGCACACCAGGCCTCCCTGTCTATCACCATCTCCCGGAGTTAACTCAAACTCATGTCCATCGAGTCGGTGATGCCAGCCAGCCATCTCATCCTCGGTCATCCCCTTCTCCTCATGCCCCCAATCCCTCCCAGCATCAGAGTCTTTTCCAATGAGTCAACTCTTCACATGAAGTGGCGAAAGTATTGGAGTTTCAGCTTCAGCATCAGTCCTTCCAACGAACACCCAAGACTGATCTCCTTCAGAATGGACTGGTTGGATCCCCTTGCAGTCCAAGAGACTCTCAAGAGTCTTCTCCAACACCACAGTTCAAAAGCATCAATTCTTCGGCACTCAGCCTTCTTCACAGTCCAACTCTCAGATCCATACATGACCACAGGAAAAACCATAGTCTTGACTTAGACGGACCTTTGTTGGCAGAGTAATGTCTTTGCTTTTCAATATGCTATCTAAGTTGGTCATAACTTTTCTTCCAAGGAGTAAGTGTCTTTTAATTTCATGGCTGCAATCACCATCTTCATTGATTTTGGAGCCCCCCAGAATAAAATCTGACACTGTTTCCACTGTTTCCTGATCTATTTGCCATGAAGTGATGGGACCAGATGCTATGATGTTAGTTTTCTGAATGTTGAGTTTTAAGCCAACTTTTCCACTCTCTTCTTTCACTTTCATCAAGAGGCTCTTTAGTTCTTCTTCATTTTCTGCCATAGGGTGGTGTCATCTGCATATCTGAGGTGATTGATATTTCTCCCGGCAATCTTGATTCCAGCTTGTGCTTCATCCAGTCCAGCGTTTCTCATGATGTACTCTGCATAGAAGTTAAATAAGCAGGGTGACAATGTACAGCCTTGACGCACTCCTTTTCCTATTTGGAACCAGTCTGTTGTTCCATGTCCAGTTCTAACTGTTGCTTCCTGACCTGCATACAGATTTCTCAAGAGGCAGGTCAGGTGGTCTGGTAGTCCCATCTCTTTCAGAATTTTCCACAGTTTATTGTGATCCACACAGTCAAAGGCTTTGGCATAGTCAATAAAGCAGAAATAGATGTTTTTCTGGAACTCTCTTGCTTTTTCCATGATCCAGCAGATGTTGGCAATTTGATCTTTGGTTCCTCTCCCTTTTCTAAAACCATCTTGAACATCTGGAAGTTCATGGTTCACGTATTGCTGAAGCCTGGCTTGGAGAATTTTGAGCATTATTTTACTACTGTGTGAGATGAGTGCAATTGTGCGGTAGTTTGAGCATTCTTTGCCATTGCCTTTCTTTGGGATTGGAATGAAAACTGACATTTGAAGGAGCAAAAGCAAAGAAAGCCCCATTTTCTGACGAATGGCTTCCCCCGAACCCGGGACCTTAACCCAATGAGAATTAACAACTGTAAGGAGATTGAAAGTTGTTTCCTACCTGGAAATGGAGATTTGAATGACTGAGATCATTCAGTGCAGGATCAAAGATTTTATTACTAAAGAAAATATTTTAAATATATGATATGTCTGAGTTTTCATCCAGGAGCAGGGGATACCTTAAATTATACTTAAAGGGATATATAGAAAGAAAAGTTGTTTTGTAATTACATCTCAAAAGCACATTTATTTCTTATATTTCTATTACAGTTTTCAAAGGGAACAAGGAAAAATGTATTTGACAACTATTAAAAATTGGTATGTGCCAATTTTAGTTCCAGAGAAAATAGCACTTAAGGCATTAAGTGAGATAAAGTCATATTGGTAAAAGCAAATTTAATCAGGAAAATATGAGTTACAAACATCAAATCACCTAACAGCATAACATATATATATGTCAAACTAAAATTCATACAAATTCAAGAAGTAACTGAAATAGATGTTTAAGACTTTATGCGTGCAAAATAATTTCTGTTCCATTAAAAATTTAATGAAACATGAACTAAAATCTGACCTTCTATTACATCTTAAAGAATATGTCAACAAATTTACCAAATCAGAAGTCAGTGCAAGCCATATTTTCTGGAAACAATGCCATTGTACTCTTCTAAATATCTATGGCCATAGAGGAAATCTGAGTGTAAATTACAAATATTTATAAATAAATAATGGCAGCAGTATGTGTTTGTCTGTCTGCATGTTCGTATCTTATAAAGTGGTACTCAGGTGAAACTTTCTAATATTAAATATATTTGTTAGGAAACCATAAAGAAATATACTGTGGATTCATTTAAAGAAGGTAGAAAACAGAAAATATACAGAAATATAAAAAGAAGAAATTAAGAAGAAAAAGAATTTAACTATATTAAAAAGTATAAACTAAATGCTAATTCTTGGTAAAAACTAATAAATACAAAGTCTTTGATAAGCCTGATCAAAGGAATAAGCATAAGTTTCACAGCTTTTGACAAATACACAATCTCACGCATCCATCCTTACAATACCACATAGAACAGATTCGCCACCATAAACGTCTCCTGGGTTCCACCTGTGCGTTTCTCCACCCCCTGGGCTCCTGGCATCGCTGACCATCATTGCAATTTCATGTAGAGTGCTTTTACTGCCCTAAAGGTCTTCTGCACCCCATATATTCATATCTCCCCACCTCACACCCTGGTAAATGAGAACCTATTCATTGTGTCCATAGTTTTGCCCTTTCCAAAATATCATTTGATTGTGATCACACAGTTTATCGCCTTTTTGGAAAGACGGTCTTTTTTCACTCAGCGATATGCATTTAAGTTTCCTACATATATTTTGTGGCTTGAGAGCTCATTCGTTTTATGCTGTATACTATTCCATTGTTCGGGAATAACATATCTTATTGAGCCAGTCACCTTTTAAAGAAGGTGGTTGCTTCCAATTTGGGCAATTATGAATCAAGCTGTTGTAAAAATTTGTGTAAATTAGTGCAAACATGTTTTCATGTCACTCACGTGACCCTTTAAGATTGGAATTGCTGGGTTGTACGGTAAACTCAGGTTTGCATGTGTATGTGCTAAATTGTTTCACTCGTGTCTAACCCTTGCAAACCCTCCATAGCCTGCCAGGCTCCTCTGTCCATGGAGTTCTCCAGACAAAAATACTGGACGGGTTGCCACGCCCTCCTCCAGGGGGTCTTCCTGACCCAGGGATGGAACCTGAGGCTCCTACGTCTCCCGTATTGGCAGGTGAGTTCCCACTAGCGCCACCTGGGAAGCCTGTGCTTAGCTTTGTAAGAAAGTCCTGTGTTATTTCACATTCACGTGAGAGGCTCTGTTGTCCTGCCTCCTAGCCACCGTTTGGTGTTGTCAGTGTTTGGGTATTAACCGTTCAGATAGTTGTGTAATGGTATCTTATTGCTTTGATGCGCAGTTTCCTGGTGATATACGATGTTGAACACCTTTTCATGGGCTCATTTGACACGTGTGTATGTTCTTGGTGAGGTGTCTATTCATATCTTTTGCCCAGGTTTTAATTGGGTTGTTTGTTTTCTCATTGTTAAGTGTTAAGAGTTCTTTGTACATTTTATATATAAGGTTGTTGTTTTTGTTTTTTTTTAAATCAGAT
The DNA here is from genome assembly GCF_023091745.1 of Budorcas taxicolor. Classification (NCBI taxonomy): domain Eukaryota; kingdom Metazoa; phylum Chordata; class Mammalia; order Artiodactyla; family Bovidae; genus Budorcas; species Budorcas taxicolor. Next base: position 220,196,151 of record NC_068910.1, on the reverse strand, counting down.
ATAGGCTCTAAATTTTTTTTTTCCTACTTTATGGCATGTACTTATATTATTTTAACAGTGACTTTCAAAGAGCAGAATTTTTTCTTTTAAAAGAAGTCTGACATCAAATTCATTTATTTCATGGATTGTGATTTTGGTGTTGTTTCTAAAAATGCATCTTTAAACTCAAGGTCGATCTTCTCCTATGTTATTTTCTATGAGTTTTATGGCTTTGCATTTTACATTTGGGTCTATGACTCATTTTGAGTTCATTTTTAGAAAGGTGTTAGGTCTGTGTCAAATTTTTTCCATGTACGTGTCTCATTTTTCCAGTAGCATTTTTAAAAAGATCATTCTTTTTTCCATTAAATTTATTTTATTCTTTGTCGAGGATCTGTTAGCTATGTTTGTGTGGGTCTATTTCTGTGCTCTTTCTTTTCTGTTACACTGATCTGTTATTTTGCCAATATTACAGTTTTACTTACCGTAGCTATATGGTAAGTCTTGAAGTCAGATAGTGTCATTCTACAGATTAGTTCTTCTTCAATATTGTTTTGGCTATTCCAGATCTTTTTCTTTTTGATATACTAAAAACTGGAAAATCAGTTTATCAACATGTACAAAATAACTTACTGGGATTTTTCTCCAAGATTCCATTGCATCTCTGGATAATATTGGGAAGAACTGATATCTTAACTGGTATCTGAGTTTTCCTTTGCCTCCAAGACCTGTCTGGTACCGACAGAGGAGTTTTAAAATATCCAACTATTTTCCTGCATTTGTTGATTTCTCCTTGAAATTCTATCAGTTTTTGCCTCATATATTTTGATGCTCGATGGTTAATGAACAAGCGCATTAAGCACTGTTATGTTTTTCTGGTGAACCGACCCCTTTATCACTATGTGATGACTCTCTCTATCCCTGAAAGTCATCTTCTGAAGTCAGCTTCATCTACCACTAGTATAGGCACTTCTACTTCTTTTGATTCATTTTGGGATTGCATATCTTTCATTCCTTAACTTTTAAAATTTTTCATAGCACAACAAGTTTTAATCTCCCACCTTCAGGGGAGGAAAAGTCGTGAAGCCCACATTTGAAAGTGAAAGTGAAGTCACTCAGTTGTGTCCCACTCTTTGTGACCCCATGGACTGTAGTCTACCAGGGTCCTCCATCCGTGGGATTTTCCAGGCAAGTGTACTGGAGTGGGGTGCCATTGCGTTCTCCAGGGGATCTTCCTGACCCAGGGTTTGAACCCAGGTCTCCCACATTGCAGGCAGATGCTTTACCTCTGAGCCACCAGGGAAGCAGCAGCCCACTTTCAGAAACACCCAAAATATCGCCTGGCACTTTGGTACAGAAAGGATTTGGCCAATTTCCTTCTTACTTAGGGTCCTGAAACATGAATTTGATAGCTCAAAACCGCTCTGGACTGGGATGAGGTTGAAGGTGGACAGGGAAGTGTTCTGGGGTAGATGGGCCAAGCGTGGCTGTGAGCTCAGGCTCTCTCCGATGGAGGTGCTGGTCCTGGGTGGGTGCTGGAGAGTCACAGCGGCCTAAGAGCTCAGGTCGAGCACATGCTGCTGTGGTCACTTCCCTCTGCCCAGGCTACCAGCTCACGCTCCTGAACCACAGGTGACCCTCCCGCTGGGCCCCTGAACACGGCACTGGCCTGGATAACATTCCCACAAACTCCTGGATCAGCCCAGCCCAGTTCTCACCCCAACCCTCATGTGTTACCACCTCTGGGTGTCTTCTAATGAGGGGCTGAGGTCTCCCTGGGGTCCCCACCAATGCCAGGGGCAGCTTCAGCAGCGTTAGTGTTTCCTTTCATGGCCCTCCAGCATAGACTGCCTGGGGGCTTGCCAAACCGCAGCCACCGGGGGGCCAGACTTCAGGTCGCTGATGAGGGCTGGTAAAAGGGCTTCCTCTGTGGGTCCTGGCAGGGCTCAGTGAAGACACTGCCTGGTGCCTGAAGCATCTTCATCCCCTCCAGCCTGGGGATGAAGATGCTTCACCCTCCTCAAGGTGCTGGATCACGCCCCCAAGGAGCCACGGCTGCAGGCCATCCCCTGGCCCAGAGTCGCTCCCAGACCCCTCCAGAGATGAGACACAGCAGTCACGGCCAGAGGCTGGCTGGCCGGACGTGTCCCCACGGCCCAGCGCTTCCAAAGAGGGCTGCCCAAGGCGCCTGCAGCCAGGCTGCTGACCGAGGGTTACAGGAGGCTCACCCCAGCTGCCAGGGTGCCGACCGAGTGTTACGGGAGGCTCACACCAGCTGCCGGAGATGGCCTTGTCCCTTCACTTTTACTCTCTCTTTTCTCTGTAAAATGAACGTGAGTTCCTTGCTGAGCAGCCGTGTGTTTCCTGACCCACTCTCCCTTTCTGTTTTTTGCTTGGTGTATTTAGACCATTCACGTTTACATGGTTGTTGATATTGCTGCATTAATTTCTACCATATTTGCCACGCTTTTTTTTTTTTAACTCATCACACTTTTCTTTTGTTACTTTGTTCTATTCATACCGTTTTCTACCTTTTCTAATTGCTTATTGGTACATGATTCTATATCCTCTCTCCTCTTAGCATATCCATTATACTTTATAAATTATTTCAGTGGTTGCTCTAAAGACTGCTACATACATTTACAATTAATCTAAGCTTACTCTTGAATACACTATGCCACTTCACAAGTACAGCAGGGACTTTCTAACAGATGAGGTCCAATTGCTCTCTGTCATCCTTTCTAACACTGCTGTCCTTCATCTCATTTATTTATAAGCTATAAGCATAGTTATCTTTTAGAACAGCTAAGAATAAGAGAAATACGTTTATTGTTTGCTCCGCCGCTCAGTCCTACCACCTCTTTGCCACCCCATGGACCGCAGCACTTCCAGGCTTCCCGGTCCTCCACTGCCTCCCAGAGTTTGGTCAGACTCGTGTCCATTGAGTCAGTGATGCCATCCAACCATCTCATCCTCTGCTGTGCCTTCTCTTGCCTTCAATTTTTTTCAGCATCAGGGTCTTTTCCAGTAAGTCAGCTCCTTGCATCAAGTGGCCAAAGTACTGGAGTTTCACCTTCAACGTCAGTCTTACCAGTGACTATTTAGAGCTGATTTCCTTTAAGATTGACTGGTTGGATCTCCTTGTCCAAGGGACTCTCAAGAGTCTCTTCCAGGACTGCAATTCAAAAGCATTAGTTCTTTAGTGCTCAGCCTTCTTTATGCTCCATGATTACTGGAAAACCATAGCTTTGACTATATGAAGTTTTGTTGGCAAAGTGATGTCTCTGCTTTTTAATATGCTGTCTAGGTTGGTCATAGCTTTTCTTCCAAGGAGCAAGCGTCTTTTAATTTCAGAACTGCAGTCACCATCTGCATGTGATCTTGGAGCCCAGAAAATAAGGTCATCCACTGTTTCCCCTGTTTCCCCGTCTATTTACCATGAGTTGATGGGACCAGATGCCATGATCTTAGTTTTCTGAATGTTGAGTTTTGACCTGGCTTTTCACGCTCCTCTTTCACCCTCATCAAGAGGCTCCTTAGTTCCTCTTCACTTTCTGCCCGTACAGTGGTATTTGCATATCTGAGGCTGTTGATATGTCTCCTGACAATCTCGATTCCAGCTTGCGCTTCCTCCAGCCCAGCACTTCGCATGATGTTCTCTGCGTAGAAGTTTCACAAGCAGAGTGACAATATACAGCCCTGAGGTACTCCTTCCCCAATTTTGAACCAGTTCATTGTTCCACGTGATCTTGAAGCCCAAGAAAAATAAAACCTGCCGTTTCCGTCTTGGATACCTGTTGCTTTTCTTAGGTCTGTTTTTGCTTTGTGTTAAGCTTGGGAAGTTTCTGTTCACGTGTCTTCATGTCGTATATCACTGATCCTTTCCTCAGCTATTCTGACTGATGAGCCGTCAGAGGCATTCTCAGCTCTGTTACTGGTTTTTTTTTGGTTGTTTTGTTTGTTTCTAACATGTAGTTTCGATAGTTTCTTAGAGTTTCCATCTCTCTCTTACGTTGCCCATCTGCTCTTGTGCGTTTTCACTTTTCCTTCAGAGCTCTTGGTATACTAATTACAGGTATTTTAATTTCCTGTCGTTTCTGAGTCTAGCTCTGGTTCTTGCTCTGTCTCTTGAGGCTATGGGGTTTTTACTGTCTGTCTTTTTTATCTTTTATCATATCTTGTAATTTTTACTGAAAGCTGGACATGAAGTATTGAGTAAAAACACTGAGATGAACAAACCTTTACTGTAAAATTTTATATTTCTCTGGCAAAGAGTTAGTCTGCATTTACTGTTTGCTGTATCTGTGTCGGAGGCTAAAATTTCCGCTGGTGTTCTCGTGTTTGTGTCCTGTGTTGACCTTTTGTTTTTCCTGGAGGCTCTTTCTTAAACAGAACTTGAGCATTGCAGTTCTTTCTGCTATAATCCCGTGTCATTATGAAGAAGTCCCGTTGGTGGAGTGGTAGGTGTGAAGGGGAAGTAGCCTAAGATCCCATCACTAGGCCTCAGTCTTCTTTTGGTCTGTGCCCTGGTCTGTGAGCCGTGCAAGTAATTGCTAGCTCTTCTCCCCTTCAGTGAGTCAAGGAGGCCCTGAAGTTGTGCATTTCCGTTCTTCTGTATGAAAAGCTTGAAGAAACTGGTTTTGGACATTTCACTTGCCTCCTATCAGCTGGGGTCTGATGAAATCATTTCCCTGGAAGGAAAGCCTTTGTTAAGGAGAACAGAATGCCCTGGGCGTATTTCAAAATAGTCATTTTTCCCCTTCCTCTGCCAGAAGCAGCAGGGTAGAGGTGAGTGGGGTGGTTCTCTCATCTTCACAATGAGAAGCTGGTGAGGTTCATGAGGATAAAACTCACAACTGTGGGGATCTACCTAATGCTGGGTCTCCAGAAGCCTTTTTAGGAACTCTTAAGCTGGTCCAGGCTCTGTCTCCAGCAACTGGTTAACTACCGCTTAAGCATTCTTACCAGGTCCTGGGCCCTGTGGCTTCTGTTCCCAAAGAGGAGTGATTCTCTGTATTTATCTGTTGCTCCAGTTTAAGGGCCTGAGGCCTCAGTCTCTGGTGGGTCTAAGAAGAGTCATTGATTTTCAGTCTGTTCAGTTCTGTTTTGATGACAAAAAGGGAGGTCTTCAACATTTCACGTTAGACCCTGGCGATCTTCTCGATGAACTACTAAATTTAAAAGAACAGGTTACAGAGTTGTAAAAACTATTAAAGATCATTAAAAATGCAGTGTTTCAACATTAGATACAAACCTTTTATAACCCTTATATGAATACTAAAGTTAGTACAAAAATTGAAAATTGTAGGTCCACCTCTGTTTTGAACGTAGAGGCAACTGTTGTAAATAAAATGTTTAAAAGTGATCCAGCAGAATTTGCTCCCCACTGAGGGATCAAACCCATGCCCCTTGGAGAGGAAGCTTGTAATCTTAACCATTGGACCACCAGGGAAGTCTCTGACAGGTTTTCTTAATAACTTCTTTTCCTTTAGAAAACATTTTTGGAAAAGCATCTCAGTTTTTCAGATAGCTTCATTAGCACAATTGAGAGACCTTTTATTTTCAATTCACAGAACCATTTATTGAGGACTGTACGCTGGGCCTCAAGCAGATATTCTGTATGTATTTTCAGTGAATGGATGGGTATCACACACTCAAGTCTCTCCAAGGGGAGCTGTGAGACACACAGTGCAAAGGGCAAGGTCACTGACCTTCAGGAGCTCCGGTCTCTCCTGGGGAAGTCAGCTGTAAACATAACAGACGGATCCAAATCAGGTTGTGATAACTGGCCCTAGAGAGAAATGATCACAATTCTTCACATTTGTGTGGGAAAGACAGGCTAATTGCAAGAGGCAGTGTTTATTTAGATCATGGTTTGAGAGAAGAGAAACTTTCTGAGGAAATCTCACGATTGCCCAGAATCACAGCATTCGCTGTGTGCTGTGGCCTAGCAGAGGCTCAGTTGCTGAAAATTGCGTCATAAGGTTGTTTCAGAACACTCTTCTGGATTCCAAAAAAAATGGATTGCAGAGCCTGAGTGTTTCAAAACTCGATCAGTCTAACAGGTAGTATCCTGTCACTTTAATGGCAGATACAAAATATCCTTGGTATCTTGTCTCAATAAACTTCAGCCCCTCGGTGTCTCTGGAGATCCTGAGGAAAATTTCTGATGAGCACTCGAATGGCCCTGTCCAGATATTTTGCCCTGCCCTGCTTTTCACGATGTGGTCCAAGCTCCAGAAGCCTCTTACACAAGTGCCTGATTTTGTCACACTTATGCCTCGGTGGCCCTCTGGGCCCCCAGTGGGACTGCCTTTCACTTCTGTCCAGCTGTGAAGTTGTTGTATTCATAGAAAAGGAAAAAGGTCTGTCCCCACACTGTGCAGCTCTTTGTAAAATGGGCCCCGGTGTGGCCTGTGCTGACCTGTCCCTGAATCTCTCTCTGTCTAACACACACACAAACACACAAACACACACACACAGAGATACACACACAAACAGGCACACAGACATACACACATACAGAGACACACACACACACACCGACATACAGACACACACACAGACACACACACACAGACACACACACAGACATATACAGACACAGACACACACACAGACACACACACAGACATATACAGACATAGACACACACACAGACACACACACACAGAAACACAGACACACACACACAGACACACAGACATACACACACAGACACAGACTCACAGACACACAGACACACACACACAGACACACACAGACATACACACACAGACACACACAGACATACAGACACACACACACACAGACACACAGACACACAGACACACGCAGACATACAGGCATACACACACAGACAGACACACACAGACACAGACACACGCAGACATACAGGCATACACACACAGACAGACACACACAGACACAGACACACGCAGACATACAGGCATACACAGACAGACACACACACACAGAAACACAGACAGACATACACACAGACATACACACACACAGACACACATACAGACATACAGACACACACAGACACACATACACACAAACACACACACACACAGATGCACACAGACACAGACGCACACACACAAACTCACAGACACACAGACACAATCTTCCTTTCTCTTTAGCATCCACATGAACCTATGTAATTTGGAAAGTGGACCATCTTCTAAGAGGTACTCTGTTTTCTTTTCCTATTTTCCATGAATTTTCCCATTACTCTTTTTCAGGCAGACACTCTCTGCTCTCAAGTCAGGCAAAAAAAAAAAAAAAAAAAAATCACTTCCAAATTGTGGAAGCTCAATTCATCAGTTTCTGAGCTCTGTCTGATCATGTCTAACTCCCAATATAGGATATGAATCACCCTTCACAGACTTAGGAAGACCAAAAATCCTTCCACTTTTTTCCCTTAGATTTTCAGGTCCTTTTTTTTTGCTGAGTAACTCTCTGGGGCTTTGTGCCATGTTCAGACACAGGGGTCTCTCTGGAGGGCTCCCGGAAGCCCGCTGTGCAGACTCACTGCCCTTCTCCGGAGACCTCCTGCCTTCCTCAGCTGCTGCCAGGCAGTGCACACAGCTCCCTCTGCTTGCAAGACCTTCAGATCCTTTCTCTCTCTCCATCCCAACCTCATTCCAGAGGACCCCTCTAGTCATGCTTCCGTGTGTGTGTGTAGAGGGCTGTCCCTCTCCAGCTTTTATGCGTTTTCCTAAGCTCCTCTGCTTCTAGAGAGAGTCTACTTAGCTTTTCTTCTTCTGCCTCTTCAAGAGGCGTGTGATTTCCTAAAGGTTTGGGCAACAGAGAGTCTATGCGTTGTGCACTTTCCGTCCAGCTATATTGCTTCCCTGATGCAACGCTGGACAGAGGAGCCCTTTTCCATTATAGATTATTGCGAGATGATGAGTGTGGTTACCTCTGCTACACAGTAGGTCCTTGCTGGTTATCTATTTTATATATAGTGATATGCAGGTATATTTATCCTTCTCCCCCTTCCCCTTGGAGAAGGAAATGGCAATCCACTCCAGTGTTCTCGCCTGCAGAATCCCGTGGACAGAGGAGCCTGGTGGGAGTCACAGAGTTGGACACGGCTGAAGCGACTTAGCAGCAGCAGCAGCTTTTCCCCTTTGCTAACTGTGAGTTTGTTTTCTATGTCTGAGTCTATTTCTGTTTTAAGAAAAGTTCATTTCTGCCATTTCTTTTTAGATTCCACATGTAAGTGATATCACTCTCTAACACCTCATGTCATATCTAACCTCTGGCATCTAGCCTATTAATATGCTTTGAATACGTGCGATGGTTAATTCTATGTGTCAACTTCACACATAGGTTGCAAGGTGCCCAGATATTTGCTTGACCACATGTCTGTAAGGTGACTCCGGAAGAGCTTAGCATCATCCTGGGTGAAGAAGGTACTCTCAGTGTGAGTGGCCGTCATCCAATCTGTTGAGGGTCTGAAGAGGACAGAAAGGCAGAGGGAGGGAGAATTTGGTTTCCCTGGTTTCGGAATGGAATATACCCCATTGGTTTGCAAGGGTCTCAGGCCTTCACACCCAGCCTGGAATGATACCACTAGCTTTCCTGGGTCTCTAGGCTGCAGATGGTGGATTTAGGACTTGGCCTCCACGATCCAGGAGCCAACTCCTTATAATATTTCTGTCTTGTCTCTGTCTCAGCCTCTCTCTCTCTGTTTCTCTGGAGAACCCCGACTAATATATTTTTCTGATTGGAAATTTTCTCTTCACTCTTGAAGCCAAATATTTCCTTGGCTCCTCTGTCACTTCAAATATGAAGTTCAGCCAACTCTTCTCATTTTTTCTTGCCTTTTTCACTTTCTTGTCATTTTCTCCAGCTCTCACTAGGCCTATACTTTAGAGTTTAAATTATTTTCCAGACTCTTAGAAGATCATTCATTCATTTTAGATTAACTTTTAGATTATAATGTTTCACACTATTATACAAAATGATTTCTGTAGTTTGAATAAGGCATGGTAATTATCCGGGGACAACGGAGGGTCTGACCTAGGAGAGTCAGACTTTCTGATAAGATTCTAAGCTCCATCTTCCTGGCGTGGAAAGGAGATGGTGCAGACCACAGCGGGTATGGGAAGGAGACGGCTGCACAGCAGCAGCACCACCACTAGAAGTGAAAAGCGAGAGGCTTAGGACAGGGCTGGCAGATGGCCAGAGAAGTGTCGCAGCCTCACACTGAACACAGATGGTCAGTCTTAGTCTTGCACCTGGAAACAGCCTCAATCCAGTGCCCTATGAGGTATAACAAATACATGTATCCAAATTGGCATATAAGATTAAGATTTTTTACCCCCTTGGATTCATAGTTTAGAAAGAAAGAGATGAAATCAAGCTAATGTTAAGAAGACTGTGGGTGTGGATTTTGCTTCCAAAAGTTGCTAATGACAGACAGAAGACATATTTTACTAACATGTAATGTTGGTTTTCTGACCAGCATGCGTCAGTCCCACCAAAGGGTCCATCCAAGAGGATAATAGTCAATAACCACTGGTACTGACTGTGATATGTGACTCCTTCAAATTATTGTGTCCTCAGCTTCCAAGAGATTAATCACCTTGGGTACACATGGGGACATAGCCTTCTGTTGTTCATTGGCTTCAGTTCAGTTCAGTCACTCAGTCGTGTCCGACTCTTTGCGACCCCATGGACTGCAGCACACCAAGATTCCCTGTCCATCACCAACTCCCGGAGTTTACTCAAACTCATGTCCATCGAGTCGGTGATGGCATCCAATCATCTCATCCTCTGTCGTCCCCTTTCTCTTCCCGCCTTCAATCTTTCTCAGCATCAGGGTCGTTTCTATTGAGTCAGTTCTTTGCAACAGGTGGCCACAGTATTGGAGCTTCAGCTTCAGCACCCATCCTTCCAATGAACATTCAGGGCTGATTTCCTTTAGTTGGATCTCGAACTATTGGTTGGACCTCCTTGCAGTCCCAGAGACTCTCAAGAGTCTTCTCCAACATCACAGTGCAAAAGCATCAATTCTCTGGCACTCAGCTTTCTTTATAGTCCAACTCTCACATCCATGCATGACTACTGGAAAAACCATAGCCTTGACTAGACAGAACTTTGCTGGCAAAGTAATGTCTCTGCTTTTTAATATGTTGTATAGGTTGGCCATAGCTTTCTTCCAAGGATTGGTTTACTGAAGCCTATACAACTTGCCATCATAAATGACACACAGGTCTTCTAGCAAATAAGTTGATGTTACTGTGGTAAATATGATTCTGTCCTCAAGGCACTTCCTCTCCAGACTCCCTCGACATCCCAGACTTCTGTCACTTCCCCATGTCCATACCTCTGGGTAGACTTTAGCACACTGAAGAGGTAAAAATCAATGATGAAAATGTGACACAATGATTTTTATTTTCATGCTCTTCAATATGCTGCAGAAAATTCAAAAGAGAAATTCAAAAATATTTTAGAAGGCATGCCGCATATGTCACTCTGGGTACATGTATAGTATCCTGATGCTGCAGACAACTGCTTAGCTGTTCATTTTATTAAGGAAAAAACCCAGAGTCTCTTAAAAGCTAAAACTGAACCACATTTTAATTTTAATATTTAGAAAATCAAAAAGAACATTTTGGCAAGCTTGTGATTATTTCTAATTGCCTTAGAGAACTAGTGTTCTGGGGAGGGGTTTGATAAGAAACAAAGCATAGAGAATCGATTCTGTGTGCTGGCTAATTGGATGCCAATGCCACGCTCAGTACAGCACCACTCTGAGGCATGCCAGTTCCTGCTGCAGAGGGCACAGCAGAAGAGAAGCAATGCCTGGGCAACTCTGTAGGCCAGTCCCTGGGGAAGGGCTCAGGGTCACGTGCTGTCCGGGCGTGCACATTCATCCGATGCTTTGCACATTCTTTTTCCTAACCTATATTGCAGACAAGACACAATTACTAGATTTACTAATTCCTTGTTGCAGGGACTAGAGATTTCCCCGTGTGATGGACTAAGGCATATTGCATCAGCTCTGACATCTGGGGCTCTGCACCCACCAACTTCAAGAGATTAACTGCAACAACAGTGCAACTTTCCTTTCGCCTCGATATGAGTCTCCCCTCTCGCTCCCACCCTCCCTCCCTCCCCACATCCTCCCCTTTCTCCTGCTCTCTTAAGCACTCAACAGGCTTTTCTCAGCAATGAAAGCGAGAACATGTTTGATTTACAACCTCATTTTGTCTCCACTTGTACTTCACCTTCCATCTTCACATTTCTTATTGAAAACCAGGATGAGTGGGGGAAGACGTATGGACTATCTATTTTCCTCTCAATCTTTCAAGTCTTTGGAGAAGCACCAATCACCATTCAAGTTGTCAAGAATTCTATCAAGATCTAGAAGCAGGGCTCGAAGGAGCACAACAGCATATGGTTCTCACATTAGACCTGGGGTCTGGGGGCCACTTCATCTTTGGTGGGGCTAAGAGAGCTGGCAGAGAGTGAGGTGGTCACACGCCTGCTGGGATGGTTGTCCTCTCCTCGCACCTGCTCAGATAAATGCCTCCCGCCGGCCCGAGTTTGTGCCTGCATCCCTCTGCGGGCGGCGCTGCTCTGCCACTGCTCTCCCACATTCTTTTGTTCCTCCCGTCTTCTTTTCTTCCCACTGTTCAAGCCTCGCACCCTGCATTTTGCCCCTTAGGCTAACGTCAAAGGCGGGTGTTGCAATGTTCCAGGTGAAGCTCTCAATCTCAGTTATTTGTAAAGTTGCCTGTGGAAGCAGGCCAAGTTTTTAAAACACAAGGAAACAAGCACCGTCATATAGATGTTAACTGACGCACAGCCTCAACTTCAGAGAGACAATGTCCTAGTCATCATGACCTGGTTACTCGTGTTCTGCCTAGAAGGGCAACCACAGTCCTAGCCAATATGTCACCATATAGGAATATGTGCCCTTATTTGCCAATCTTTTTTTTCCCCCCGAAAAGAAGCCAGAAATATTGATTTCCATGTAAAATTTTCCTGCTTATAAACCTTGGCAACTAATTCATATTTTTAAAGAAAGTGCAGTGCAAGGCAAACAGAACTTGTTCATAGGTGTGATTAGCTCCATGCATTGATAGTTCTGGTTTAGGACTCTATCCCAAGAAGATATGTCGGGAAATGCCAGGAATGTTTGTCCGGAAGTTCAGACTTCTTGGATAGTTTTTATCTTCAGAGAACTGCCTCTCAATCCACTTTCGTCAGAAACACTTTTACACTCTTACATGTCTCCTCATCTCTTAATATCAATTCACCAAATGCTTATTTGAGTATCTCTGATAACTATGATACCATCCAGGACACGGTGAGAAATGCAAAGATATTGGGAATGGATTAGACTGCTACAAAACTGACCCGAATTAGTGTTGGCTTAAACGAGGTGGATATTTGTGTCTCACATCACGCTCAGCAGTAAATAATTCAGAGGTGGTATAATGTCTCCACAGCGTCGGGGACCTATAATCCATCTAAACCATGGCTCCGTTATCCCTGAGGTGAGGACCTTAACGTCATGGCCCAAGATGGTTCAGTATCTACTCCTGTCGAGTAACTCCAATGTCACTGTGGCAAAATGAACAGCAATGAAGAGGAAACATTGGGTTTTACTTTTTCAAGTTTTTATTTTATATTGGTGTGTAGTTGGTCAACAATGTGAAAGTTTCAGGTGGACAGCATAGGGACTCAGCCATACACGGACATGTATCCACTCTCCCCCAAACACCCCTCCCATCCAGGCTGCCACTTTCCACTGAACAGAGTTCCCTGCACTTACAGTAGGTCCTTGTTGGTTCTCCATTTAAAATACAGCAGTGTGTACACGTCCAGCCCAGACTCCCTACCTGTCCCTTCCCCTCCTTCTTCCCACCCTGTAACCATAAGTTCGTTCTTTAAAGGTGTGAATCTCTTCCTGGTTCGTAAATAAGTTTGGTTGTATCATTTCTCTTTAGACTCCACATGTAAGGGATGTCGTATGATGTTTCTCCTTCTCTCTCTGACTTCACTCAGTGAGACAGCCTCTAGGTCCACTGGGCTTTAATTGACTCTCTCTGGAAATCACATAACTCATGGTTCGGTCACGTTATGTTCGTGACAGTCACTTGGTGCCAGCTTACTGGCATGGGAGGAAGGTAAGTGCAGAGGGCCACACAATTAGTGACCAATATTCTTTGCTAAACCACCGTATTCATATGCCATCTGCCAGGAACATGAATTGTCAAAGGTAGGGAATGCCCAGAAGGTTTTAATACATAGCCTGTACTCTCACTCCATGTATAAATCTTTATCACATGATTTTTCTTAGCTTCAGAGGCCACTGGTTGAGGTATATAGTTTTAATTCTGGGTGACAATGTGCTTAACTAGATAGAAAAAAGAGAAAATACAGGGTTGGCCAAAAATTTCCTTTGGGTTTTTCCATAACGTTTTATGAAAAAAATCTGAATGAACTTTTTGGCCAACCCAATAGATGCTGGGAGACAAGTAGAACATTTTGCTATAATGAGCTGCATGTAGTCTTTGCCCCAAAGGAACTTATTATTTAGTGGGAAAGATAGATGTGTACATAACAGATTGTATTGAGATTAATTAATTGTGTTCTACCTTAAAAGACGAAAGTGTTATGGGAAGCACAAACCGTGAAGGGAGACGTAATCCATTGCTGATAACTTAGAGAATCAAACACGCGTAATGGGTTAGAGAAAAACGCATACTTCAGAACATGCCAGGGTCCTGGGAAAAGCCCACCAATCATCAGGACTACCTTCAAAGCTGAGTAAACAGAACCATGTTTCCCACAGGATGGAAGTTAAAAGGGTCAAATGTTGGTCGGAAGACCTGTGTCTTGCTTTCTTCCACATGGTCCAAATTTAAACTTATCACTTGAGCCTATTACTCATAGCATGTTCTTTCCATTTCAAAATGTCCCGTGGGCAATAAGAAATCATTTGGTCACTCTAACGTTTAGGGACTGGGTTTTAGGAGACTAGGAGAGAATGTAGGGAGGGGAGCTAGGAAACGGTAGATATTTGGGTGGTGCCCAAGGTGAGTTTTCCCAAGGCCTTGTAAGTGTTTGCTGAAGCTACTGACTTCAGGAGAGCAGGAGCATAACTGGGTTTCTCAAGGGAAAGAGTGAATGGGGTGAAGTCAGTCTACTAGATGGAGTGGAATTATTCCAAGACAGCAGGGGATAGAGTATTTTCATTATAGTTTTTAAAAATACATTTATTTTATAGCTAACTATTTTGTGTTATTTTAAATTTAATATATTATTAATATTCCAATACTATAAATTATTCTTTTGCATATCAATTATTCTTTTACATATCTCAACATGTTTTTAAATGTTGCATGATATTTTATTTTAAGGGGATTATTAAATTTGAATATTCCTCAGATGTTCACAGATGATTTTGGTCTTATAGAATGTATCGTAATGAAAATTCTAATCAATCAATGTCTGCACCAATTTATAATTCTTTGTTACAGATAGACTTCTACAAGTGGAAATTTTTGATCAAAGTTGCTCAAATGTTAATAGCTTTGATACTTTAAATTGCTCTACAGAAAGGCTGTATCAGTTTACACACCCAAGGGCAGTTCATGCGCTTGCTTACTTCCTTAGACCAGATTTCTCAAACTTTTTGGTCTCAGACTCCTTTTTTCTCTGAAAAATTATTGAGATTCACCAATGTTCTTTGACTTAAGTGGGCATTATGTACATATATAATATTTAGCACATGTGAAATTTAAACTGAAAAGACTGTAAATGTCTATATATAATTTATTTTAAAACAACAATAAGCTAATATATTATTAAAAGTAATACTATGAAAAGTAATTATATCTTTCAAACTAAAAACGTCTCATCTGGCTTAATGGAATGTTGTTGGATTCTCATACTTGCTTCTATATATATATTTAATCTGCCATTGGTTGAAATATATACAAAGAAAGTCCTGATTCACACATAAATGTGGCTGAAAGAGGAAAAGTATTTTAATGGCCTTTTCAGATAATTGTAGTTATATTTCTTTGAAACTACCTGAAATCCAACAAGTGGAAGCTTCTTGAAGGCTGGTTGCAATTTGGAATCAGAAGTCAACGTTTTGTACTCTGCTGAGTTAAAATTCAATGGCCTGTCTTAACTTCAATGGATCTTTTGCTCAGTCGTGATTATGTAAAATCACGTGTTAAAACCTCTTGGTTTCCAAAGTTATGCAGGTCTTCCAGTCTCCGACACACTTCATGATAGAATATGTATCAAAAAATCACATTTATTAACTTCATCGTTGATCCCATCAGAAAAGTCTTTAAGTCTAAGGCAGCTGCTAGATGGTGTTTCTTAAAAGCTTGAATTTTGTGATTGGCCTAAATACTATCAGTTGTTTTCCTTGAAGCCACAGACTCCATTTATTTTCAAGACAATATCCTCCAAAGTATAACTCTGAATACCCACAGTTTGTCTGTCCATCATTCTTTTGGGTAAGAATGTGGTCCTCAAATAGAAATGGCTAGTGCAGTTCACATCTCAAAGTGATTTTTTTTTCACAACAATTGTTACAAGCAATAGAAGGGCTTTAATGTTCTTCCCATATCATCGCAGAATATTAAAAAGACCCATACTCAGGGGTTGAGATGCAATGAAATTAACATTTTTACTACTTCAGCAAGGACTTTCTTAAATGAAACTATTTAATAGCTTTATTTTTTCTGCAACTTAAAGTTGGTGAATACCACAGTCACCATCGGTACAGTTTTTTTCCCCCTCCATGGTCTTAATTTGTTTTAAGTCACCATCGCTTTTGCACAATTCATGCAAGTATCAGCACAGTGATGAGGCGGATGGTATCTTAATATTTACTATAAAAATAATTTTGGCCTTATAGCCAAAAGGAAAGAGGGGTTCTGCTATCGTACTTTTATTGCAATTATTAAAACTATTCTTCCTATTCCATCTTCCATGAATGGGGATAGGAATGGATTAAAAGAATTATTTTTCACCCCCAAGCAATATTTAATTTTCCTTACTAATATTCAAGAAACAAAAACAAACTTCTCAACTGACGGCACAAAGACACCATAAAGACAAAGGCTCTCCCATTCAAAGAGAAGCAGGAGAGAGAGTAAACATACATTTACCTAAAAATTATTATTTATGTGTTTAAAGTACAAATTAGTTTGGTACAGAACATCTCATGTCTGTTTTATTTCCATATCCCTCAGACTGACAATGGGATGCCTATCAATTAATTCATTTAGAGAGCCATACACCACAAGAAATAAATTATTTGTCCTCTGGAGCTTGTCACAAGGGGATTTTTAAAAAACCATTAAACAGAAAGACAACTGTTCATCTTACAAAGATGAAAGGCCAGTTCCTCCTTCTCAGCCGGCAGTTTCTTAGCAAAAATGACAACTCCTCTGCACAGTGTTTTACATGTAATAAAACATGCTTGTTACTTAAATTCTTTGAACTTCACTTTTCTTATGTATGAAACTGGATTAGTTGCAACACTTAGTGAGTATTTAATGAAATAATGCATATGATATATTTAGCGCTTGGACAGGGAGGGCTGGCGTGCTGCGATTCATGGGGTTGCGAAGAGTCGGACACGACTGAGCAACTGAACTGAACTGAACTGGCGTCTACTAAGTTCTCAGGCACTGATCATGGTGGTCATAATGGTAGGATCAGCAGAAAAAGTAGCAAATGCAGGAGCTGGTGTGTTAGGAATTAGTAACTGAGGTTGGCAGGGTGAAGGGAGTCTCACAGTCGCCCAGCAAGGCAGAGATGGAATTGGTCTTCACAGGCTCTTTTCCCTCCATGACCTAAAGTCTTCCTTCTGTGCCATAGCTGTATTTCCAGGGCTCTCAGAAAGTGTTCTTAGCTCTCCTGTGGGTTTGATATCCTAACACCAGATGGTGGGCCTCGCAATCTATAGTGCATATACAGTCATCCTTCCATACTGGGGTATTCCAGGACCACCCTCAGATACCAAAACGCTGAGGCTCAAGTCCCATCTATTAAATGGCACTTGAATACCATCCACAGTTGGATGAACCCATGGACACACAACCTGCAGATTCAAAGGCCCAGAGTGTGACTCTGTCTCTAAATTGGGCCCCTCTTCCCCAAACATTAGTTTCATATTTCCATAACCCTAACAGAAATGGATGGGGAAACAATGGAAACAGTGACAGACTTTATTTTCTTGGGCTCCAAATCACAGCAGATTGTGACTGCAGCCATGAAATTAAAACATGCTTGGCCTTCAGAAGAAAAGCTATGATAAACCTAGACAGCGTAATAAAAAGCAGAGACATTATTCGGCTGACAAAAGTCTGTCTAGTCAAAGCTATGGTTTCCCCAGTAGTCATGTATGGATGTGAGAGTTGGACCATAAAGAAGAATTCTGAGCACTGAAGAACTGATGCTTTTGAAGACTCCTGAGAGCCGCTTGGACTACAAGGAGATCAAACCAGTCAATCCTAAAGCAAATCAATCCTGAATATTCATTGGAGGGACTAATGCTGAAGCTGAAGCTCCAATACTTTGGCCACCTGGTGTGCAGAACTGACTCATTGGTAAATACCCTGATGCTGGGAAAGACTGAAGGCAGGAGGAGAAGGGGATGACAGAGGATGAGATGGTTGGATGGCATCACCGACTTGATGGACATGAGTTTGAGCAAGATCTGGGTGAAGGTCAAGGAAGCCTGGTGTGCTGCTGTCCATGGGGTTGCAAACAGCTGGACACAACAGAGCGACTGAATAAAAACAGAAATGGTGCATTACTCATAAACCTGAAGCAGCGAAGTGTTAACAGCATGAACTTTGGAGAAAGCAACCCCAAGTCAGAATCCAGCTTTCTACTTCTTATAAACATAATTTTGGAATCATCCCTTTCTTATCAGTAAAAAAATAAAAAGTGAGTTACAAGTACTTGTCTGATGGAACAGCAGTGAAGACTGTTAAATGAGTTAGCATCTAAGACTGCAGAGGCACACAGGGCCAGGAACAGGGTGGATGGCAAGTAAACGGCTATTTGATGATTAACTCTTACCGAAAACATTTGCTCTTCTGGGTCCCGATTTTCGGTCTCTTAGACTAAATAGCTTCATTATTTCCCTCCCTCTTCAGTTCCCAGACACATCACAGACTTACAAGAATATTAAAAACTCAGGACTATAGCTACACAGAATTTCCCATAATCCTCTTTCTGCTTTGCGCTCCTAAAGCTATTTCATAGAAAAGTGACCTTATTTTTAAATAGAGGGGGCAATTGAAAATCAGTGAACGGACCTACCCCCTAATGATTTTTTTCTCAGACATAATTATAATAATTAGCATTATAAAGTGCTAATTATCTTTGGACACAGAGGACCCGCACACCAGAGACAGAGGCCCGCATTAAGTAAAGTGGATTTCACTTTCTTCAGTTAAGAGATTTCTCCATTTTCCTCTTCGTAATGATGCAAGAGATGCTTAGTCCACCAAGCCTCATTTTAGAACTTTTTCCAGATAAAGAAACTCTCTGCTGGCCATCCGCGGCCAGTCTACATGTTGAGCCTACGTATATACAAAGAAATCGCTCCATAAGCGTCACTCTTGGCTCAGTGATTTTCCTGTGATTGTGGGCCAGTGCCCAGGACCTGGAAAGAGTCCAAAGTGGTAAAGATCATGAGTTTCTTGCTTAGATGGCAGATTATTCTGGTTAGCATATAGATCGGCACCTTCCTACTCCATCAGAGTCTTAGAAGCTGGTGGGGTTGTTGTTGAATATGTCAGGTGTATGGGAGAGAAACTCAGTATGTAGTAAGACGTTCAAGCTCAACAGGACTTAAGGAATCATCTATTTCAACCATTTAATTTTGCAGAGAAGAAACTGAGGTACAGGACCACGTGATGGGAGAACCAGAAGGGAAAACTCGCGCTGCTGATGTTTTCAGGTAAATCATTATCACTTTGTGTTGGGCTTTAGGTCAGAGGACTTTTACTAAGAAAAGTCAGGGTCATGTGTTAGAGTGCAGAATTGAGTCAGACTCAAGAATGAGGCGTTGCTGTAAGGTGATGAGCAAAATGACTCTGGGCTTCCGTTTAGCAATGGGATAATTGTTAATATTACCTAGTCCTCGCCACACTAACTTGAGACACTAGGTACTGAGGCAGAGTTTAAAACAGAGTAGTAGCAATGCAAAGCTGTAAAGAGACATGCACATTTTCCAAGGGCCCCAGACACTTACCTCCTTAGGTCAAGTAGTAGCAGTGTTAGTAGCTCAGTCGTGTCCAATTCTTCGTGACCCCGTGCCCTGTGGTCCTCCAGGCTCTTCTATTCATGTATTTCTCCAGGCAAGAATGCTGGAGTGAGTAGCCATGCCCTCCTCCAGGGGGTCTTCCTGACCTAGGGATTGAACCCAGGTCTCCTGCAGTGCACACGGATTCTTTACCATATGAGCCACCAGCGAAATCCCTTAGGTCAAACCTGCTCCCTATTCAACATAGCCACACGTCTCCAGCTTCAGTCTAGAGACACCCTGTGGTCCTCAAGTGAGGTCAGTTTCATGCCCAGACAGCCTCATTCAATTGGAAGTGCTTACCTGGGTGAGGTAAAAATCTACCTTCTCAAAATGCCCACTCACTGAACCTGTTCTGAACATTGAAACACAAACAAATAAATGTTTTACTTAAAAGAAAAACTTTCAATTATTTTAAAACAGGAACACAATTCCCTTAATTTTCCCTAAGCCTGTGTTTCTCACACTCAGCTGTATCAGAATCTTCTGGAGTATTGCTAAAACGCCATTGCTGACTCCCAACCCCAGAGCATCTGCTTCGATAGGCCTGGAGTGTTATCCGAGGATCACTTTCCCAACAAGTTCTCGGGTGATACTGGTCTGAGGACTGCATTTGAGATTCCCAGCTCCAAGCGAATCAGTTATCTCCATTGTATATTTGAGGCATAATTTCCTAACTGATGCCACTTCATTTGTCCTTTTTTGAATGCTTTAGAAATTTCCCTGTTAACTTTTTTACACTTTTTATATTTGCTCAGGTTTTCCTTAGTGGGCATGCACGGCTTTTTCCACTTGAGGGGGGAAAAAGGTACACATAAAAAATAAAGTTAAATAAAAGTTTAATTATCAATATAAAGCAAGATGACTAGAATAATTTATCTCATTATCATGTTTTCATAGCCTTTATGAAATGTTTTATTTGAACTGGAAATAGTAAATTATTTCTATTTCCATCAGTGTACCCTGTGGTGATTGGGGAAAAACATTCCTTTTTGGAATTAACTTTATATTGCCTCTTTGGAGTTTATGGCAGTATGAGAAAGACTAAATTTATAAACTAAAGACCTGATTTTGAAACCCAAACTCATGGATTTCACGGACACTGCAATGTGTTTTGACAGTGTGTCTTTAGATAAGAGTTTGGTTTCCTCGGTTTTGAATGGCACTAAGGTAGCAATGTGTGTGTCCATTACTGGCTCAGTCGTGTCCGACTCTTCACCATCCCATGGATGGTAGCCCGCCAGGCTCTTCTGTCCGTGGATTTCTCCAGGCAAGAACACTGGAGTGGGTTGCCATGCCCTCCTCCAGGGGATCTTCCTGACTCAAGGATAGAACCTGGGCCTCCCGCATTGCAGGCTGATTCTTTACCATCGGAAACACAAGAGAAGTCCCCAAATAGTAATAGCTACACTTTACACTCTGTATGGAAGTGAGGGGAAACACACTGGCTCTGGTGTATCTATAAAGGCCTTGCACATTTGTTATTATCCCCAGTGTCTATTCACATGGACATTGCTTTCACTTTCTCATCTGGAATTCCATTTTGTGAGAAGAAAAATAATATAAGTTCATTGGCTTTAGAAGTATCTTCAGGCAGGAGCCCTTCACTGGCCAAGCACACTGCCTACACATGTCAGCTCACTCAGCTTAACCTTCCGTTTTGCCAAGTTAAAGATTGTGCTCTGTCTCCAGGGAAGGCCAAGTCTACAGGCCATGAGCCTGCGGTCTGTGCCTCTCAGCTCCCCAGATTAGATGCGGTGGCAATGAGACTTCAGGTTCTCCTTGGAGACCACATTGATCAGTTGCTCAGTCATGTCTGTCTCATTGCGCCACTTTGGACTGTAGCCCGCCAGGTTCTATGGGATTTCCAAGACAAGGATATTGGTGTGGATTGCCATTTTCTCCTCCAGGGTGGAGGCCACAGACAAAGCCTGTAACTCTACCCGTTTCTTCTTCTTGTTGTTGTTTTAGTATCACAGAGTGTGGGGTTTTTCCCTTTGCATTTTATTTTATATTGGAGCACAGTTGATGAACAATGTTGTGTTAGCTTCAAGTGTACAACAAAGCAGTTCACTTATGCATATGCGTGTATCTAATATTTCTAAATTATTTTCCCAGTTAGATTGTTATAGAATATTGAAGTGTACACCCTCGAATAAGAAAGAATGGAGGTGATTTGAATATAATTCCTTCTCCATGGCTGATGAGAGAAAGAACCCCAAAGTTTAGGAACATGACCTGGTGAAGCGCAAACTGAATAAACCATAGGATGAGTTTTGATGGGCATGTTTTGGATGTCAGGACTGGGGTAATTTTTGAAGTACTGTACAGACTTCTACTAACTCTTGGAGAAAAAAAACCTGGGGGGAAAATTAGTTGAGTCAACTGAGTGTGCCACAGATGCTTCTCACACTTTCTCACATAACTCTCCTTGTAATCGTTCTGGAAATGTTCACAACTTATTTTCAGATGGCTCCTCTTTATTCCATAGAACTACTTTTCCACCAGAATGAATTAAGCAGGCTATCAGAAATGATATTTTCACACTACTGTTTTAGGTAAAGATGTACTCACCAATTATCTCCACCAGTTTCTAATCAGAAAAAAAGTCACCTGGATTTTTTTGAATTGCCTCTGTGTTTGGCTGAGCCCAAGATAATTTGCCATGCATATAAGTACAGGGTGATGCAGAAAGAAAAATGCATTTTCAATAAAAAAAATAGCTCCTTGGTAATTCCTCTCTACCATGTACAGCTCCCACCAGTTCGCATTGAGTCTTTTCCTCCCCTGTACTGACTGCCACGAACTTTCAGTTCATTGCATTTTAAGTACAGGCTCCTCATTAACCTTCAAGTTACTTTTTGTTACTTACACAGACTTGCCTTCACTGTCCAATTAGTGTATTTTTCAACAGATTATTTTCAATTGGTATATTTGAAATATACTGATAATTGATGATTACATATATATTGATACTTGATAATTATATATATATAATTGATATATTGGGGGTATAATGGGTTGGGATGGAACATGCCATCATTTTTCTATTTAAAATTTTAAAAATTATTTTTTTAGTTTAACAACTTTTCCCTTAGGGATAAAGTTTTCAGAAATAAGTAAAAGTCAATGTGGGGGTAAGTGTATATTTAAAACACACAGTGAAAAGTTGTGACAACTCACCCAGGCAGAGGGATAGAACTATGGACCTCCTTTGCCTGATTTCCGGGATGAAGCAGTTCTTTATTCCATTATATTTCACTGGATTTCCTTGTTCCCTCCCAGTCTGCAGGTCAAATATTTACACCTGAATGATGCTCAGCTCTGTGAAAGACAGGCCGGCTGGCTCGGCTGCTGTCTCAGACAGTCTTTAAATGTGTTTTCAGCATGTCTTCAGACAGTTATTTTTCCCTCTGTTCAGTTTTGCTCATCTTAACTTTTGAAATGCTACTATCTCCTTTTTAAATGTGGTATTGAGAAGTGCAAACATTATTGAAAGAGAGACTCTTACTAGCATAATTGTGCATTATCTTCCTTTTATACTGCAGATGGAAAACATTAAACCTAGAGGGAATAGAAATCTGCTCAATCAGATATTGATAGTACAATTTCCTTTAAAAATACTTACCTGTGGAGAAGAAAAATACCATGTTTTTTTTTTTTTAAAGGAAGTAACTTTCCATCATTTTTAAAATATCCAAATGACATAGGGAATTAAAATTCTATCTTCTGGGAGCCAGACTTTCTTGAGGATGCTATCCTTTCCCTTTTGCAATTTGGTATTTTAGTGGGGAATTGGGGTGGGAGAGGGGGACTCTTGTAAGTGGTATATCATAATTTGGGGATCAGAGGAGAACTTGGAAAAAACCTCTGTCCGATGGCTTAGATTAAGTTCTATTCACAATAATTACTTACCAAAAATTTAACAGTTTTATCTCAGCATAATTGACAAAGGGTAAACTACACAGATTTAAAGTGCTCAATTCGATAGCTTTGATTGATGTGTAAAACCATGAAACCACTGCCAAAATCAAGAGAGTGGATACATTGGCCCTAACAGCGTCCTCACCTCTGACCCTGGTCTCAGGCAGTCTGCTCTCTGTGCCTGTGGATTCACGCATGCTTCATGCTCCACAGAGACGGGAGAAGCCAGACCTGCACAACTATTTTCAGATGCGTCCAACCTGTTGTGTGAATCAAGGGTCCATTGCTTTTTATTACTGATAAGTCTTTGTGTGAACATATGCTTTCATGCAATTTGGGTAAATAAATAAAGATGGAATTTCTAAATAAGTGGAGATAGATGCCCATCTATTTTTAAATAAATTGCAAAATTGTGTTCTAAAGTGGTTGTACCTGAAAAAAAAAAAACAAACAAAAACACCTGGACAAAATATTTTTGTTTTTAAGCTAGTAGACAAGGTGTGCAGGTAATTTGGCCCCTGTTACTCCAGTTTTGCCAGAAACGGAAAAATGATAATTACTTTTAATTAAAAAAGAACATTCAAGGAGGACATGAGGTTTCAATATCGTTTTCAAATACGGATGTGAGAAAAGATTTACATGGAGAGGCGTTAACCAAACGACTGTCACGTTATCAGTGGTTCATATGGAGATCTGAAATTTCTTGTAACTGAACACTTTTGAAGTTTGACAATGATATCTTCACTCTAATGATAATTCTGAGTAACAATAACCTCCAAAATATAAACTTTGCCTGTTACAAAGGGAAGTTTTTCTTTTGTGTAATTTCCATTGTGAAAGTTTTTTCAATAGAGTAGTGCTTTAATTTCCTGAGTCTGTCTTACAAACTGGAATGCTTGTAGAAGACTTTGAAAAATACAAATATTTAACATTTTCCTTTCTCTCTGCAAACATGGTTCTTACAGAATGAATATAAGACATGAAAATAAGTGAGCATAATTTGAGTTTAGAAGTTAAAAGGGGATGACTCTAGGGAGCTCTGCTCATCAGACTTTTAAGGAGAACTGTCTAGCTTAAAACCTCTGACAAGAAATGACTAGACACTGGCAAGAGGAACGGCTCGGTACTTTGCTCACCTTGGCGGCAGCTCCACACATGTGGAATGTAAGCACTAAGAATCTTCATAAGACGCATTTTTGTTGCATCTTCATGATCCTGACTCCTCACTTTCTCTTCTAACCCTTCCTGCTGCCAGTCCCATCCCCAAATTTCAAGGTATCTCTATCCTTTCAGAAAAGATTGCTCCTTGGCTGACTACTCCTAGAGTTATTTATCCAGTCTAACTACCCTCTTCCCCACCACACACATGCACCTTTCTGCTTCAATCTTATCTCTGTAAAGGGGATCATCAGTAATTCAGACTGTAACCACCAATGACAAAACCAACTCCCTAAAATAGCTGTCTCAGAAATCCCTAAAATCATCATGGTTCAAGGCTTGACATTTTGTCTTCATTAGCCCAGCTATGTATCCATCATAAATTCCATCAAAGAGCTGACCATTTTCTCCTCACTGTTTTGAAAGTCTAATTTGAATATTAACTAACCCAGCAGTACTACAATTTGGGTTGTCAACAGCAAACTCCAAACTCAGAGACAGTTCAAATGACCATTATCTGGAAAAAAATGAGACAGAATGAAAAGCCATTTCTTATTAAGATGCTTAATTTACAAATTAAAATCTCCTCAAACCCTCATTTCAGAGTTGGCCCTATTTGGGGCATTGGTGATGGGTAATAAATATTCTAAATTTATTTAAAATTTAGGATGATGAAATAATTATACATAAGTTGATATCTTTTCAAAATTTCTTAGCACTTTTACAATAGTGATAATGTTATGGGAAGGGAGGTGGGAGGGGGGGTTCATGTTTGGGAACACATGTAAGAATTAAAGATTTTAAAATTAAAAAAAATAATAAAAAATAGTAAAAATTAAAAAAAATAAAAATTAAAAAAAAATCTATAAAAAAAAGATCAAAGCTGGTGGGTCAATATAGGCTTATAAATAAACATATAGGTTTGCATAAAATTTATTTTTAAGTTTTTCTTTAACTATAACTGCATAGGATTTTTATCCAGTCCCTCTATCTAGATTGTAAGAAAACTCTTGCTTTTAAACATGTAGAGAAGTAGATGTGGTTGAGATTGGTGTGATTAATTCTTTTGAAATATATGTATGAACTAAGATCATAGAGAGTGTTAAGGATTATGAAAGACAGTTCTTGTCTTCCTGGTCTACGGAGGCTCAGAGTTATTATCAGAGGAGAGCATCCATGTTGCAACAGTATTTTTGCAAATTTCAGAGACTGATATGTTAACTTTTGTGGCAAATAATTTTGGACAATTAATGTTTCAGTCAGTCAGTCAGTGCAGTCACTCAGTCATGTCCGACTCTTCGTGACCCCATGGACCGCAGCATGCCGGGCCTCCCTGTCCATCACCAACTCCCAGAGCTGGCCCAAACTCATGTCCATTGAGTTGGTGGTGCCATCCAACCATCCCATCCTCTGTTGTCCCCTTCTCCTCCCGCCTGCAATCTTTCCCAGCAACAGGGTCTTTTCCAATGAGTCAGTTCTTGCATCACATGGCCAAAGTATTGGAGTTTCAGCTTCAGCATCAGTCCTTCCAATGAATATTCAGGACTGATCTCCTTTAGGATGGACTGGATGGATCTCCTTGCAGTCCAAGGGACTCTCAAGAGTCTTCTCCAACACCACGGTTCAAAAGGATCAATTCTTCGGTGCTCAGCTTTCTTTATAGTCCAACTCTCACATCCATCCATGACCACAGGAAAAACCATAGCCTTGACTAGATGAACTTTTATTGGAGATGTTCTCTCTCTGCTTTTTAATATGCTGTCTAGGCTGGTCATAACTTTTCTTCCAAGGAGCAAGCGTCTTTTAATTTCATGGCTGCAGTCACCATCTGCAGTGATTTTGGAGCCCAAGAAAATAAAGTCTCTCACTGGTTCCATTGTTTCCCCATCTATTTGCCATGAAGTGATGGGACTGGATGACATGATCTTAGTTTTTTGAATGTTGAATTTTAAGTCAACTTTTTCACTCTCCTCTTTCAATTTCATTAAGAAGCTCTTTAGTTCTTCTTCACTTTCTGCCATAAGGGTGGTGTCATCTGCGTATCTGAGGTTATTTATATTTCTCCCAGCAATCTTGATTCCAGCTTGTGCTTCAACCAGCCTGGCATTTTGCATGATATACTCTGTATAGAAGTTAAATAATCAGGGTGACAGTATGCAGCCTTGACATACCACTTTCCCAATTTGGAACCAGTCTGTCATTCTATGTCTGGTTCTAACTGTTGCTTCTTGACCAGCATACAGGTTTCTCAGGAGCCAGGTAATGTGGACTGGTAGTCCCATCTCTTGAAGAATTTTCCACAGTTTGTTGTGATCCACACAGTCAAAGGCTTTGGTGTAGTCAATGAAGCAGAAGTAGGTGTTTTTCTGGAACTCTCTTGCTTTTCTGATCATCCAGAAGATGTTGGCAGTTTGATCTCTGGTTCCTCTGCCTTTTCTAAATCCAGCTTGAACGTCTGGAAGTTTATAGTTCATCTACTGGTGAAGGCTGGCTTGGAGACTTTTGAGCATTACTTTGCTACTTGGACTGCAAGGAGATCCAACCAGTCCGTCCTAAAGGAAATTAGTCCTTTAATTGGAAGGACCGATGCTGAAGCTGAAACTCCAATACTTTGGCCATCTGATGCAAAGAAGTGAGTCATTGGAAAAGACCCTGTTGTTGGGAAAGATTGCAGGAGGAGAAGGGGATGACAGAGGATGAGATGGTTGAACGGCATCACCGACTCAATGGACATTAGTTTGAGTAAACTCCAGGAGTTGGTGATGGACAGGCAGGCCTGGTGTGCTGCAGTCCATGGTGTCACGAAGAGTCAGAAGACTGAGCGACTGAACTGAACTGAACCTGCTGACACGTGACATGAGTGCAGTCGTGCGGTAGTTTGAGCGATCTCTGGCACTGCCTTTTTTTGGGGATTGGAATGAAAACTGGCCTTTTTCAGTCCTGTGGTCACTGCTGAGTTTTCCAAATCTGCTGGCATATTGAGTATAGCACTTTCACAACATCATCTTTTAGGATTTGAAATAAGTCATCTGGAATTCCATCACCTCCATTATCTTTGTTCATTGTGATGCTTCCTAAGGTCCACTTGACTTCACATTTCAGGATGTCTGGCTCTAGGTCTAAGTAATGTATAATTAGCACATTAGTTTTGTGGCTATCTAACAAGATGGGCCCCAGAGTTCCGTTGTCCTGGTACTAACCCCTCACAAAGTTGATTCCATCTCAGTGTGTATAGGAGCTGTGATGTGCTTCTGACCTGCAGAACATGGTAAGGGTAACAAGGCATATGTGATTTCATGTATGTGACCACCTTATATAAGATTGTAGTACTTGTTTTGCAAGTAGATTCATTTTCTTGTGGTTAAAGAACAAACTGTCATGTTGGAAGCATGGGTCACATGGCAAGAAACTTAGGGCAACCTCCAGGCAATAGCCAGCAAGAAAATGGGCCCTTATTCCTGCAGCCTGCAGGAACCAGGTGAGTGAGGAAGAGAATTTTCCCCTAGTTGAATCTCAGATCAAATCATAGCCCTGGTAGATAAGGTGTATGTGGATCCCAGAACTACAGAAGCTATGAGAAATAAAATCGTGTTCTTTAAGCTGATAAATTTGTGGCCATATTGTTACATAGCAACGGATAATATAATATGTTATAAATTATTTGGCAAGTGCCAATTTGCAACTTAAAAAATGAAATATAATAAATGAATAGAATAGGAGGGAGGATAAGCATATTTCATTAAAATTTCACTTTAATTGTATCTATATAGTATAAACACGTGTGTCTCTATTGTGTCATAATGTAATTGCACTTCATAATGTGAATTGTGCTTAAAAAATTGATTGAAAAACAGAAAAGGCCCCTTGAAGTGTTAAACGAGCATGCTCTCGTGTGTCCAGGTCCACCTCACTGCCTGCGAATCCTGCAGCAGTGCAGGACCAGCTCTGAGAATGTTGGATGCGCAGGGGTCTTATCACTTACAGACTTTTAGATCTTGAAGGTGCAATAGCAAGATGATGCCTGGAATAAATTACACAATTACCCAGAATTCAGTAGTCAATTTATAAACCTACAGAGAGAGAACTAGGCAAGATTTTAAATTCTGTATTAGATCTCCGCCCCCCCCCCCCCCCCCCAACCCAAGTGTACTACAGATATCACAGACGGTAGTGTTTGACTTCGGATTTTACGTAGACAACTTAATTTTTTAATATTTATTTGCTCGTCTTACTGGGTATTCAAAAGAAACGCCAGCGCTACTGCTGCAGTTGGGATCAATGGTAAGTAGTGCTCGTTTTCAGCAGAGCACTACGCCGCCATGATGGCACACGAATAAGGCAAACAGGAGGAGGGTGATTTGAAAACGCCCGAAACTTGGGCAACTCTTTTGCAAGCCAAACTTAGGTTTAGCAGAAAATGGAAGCTCAGAGAGGTTAGGAAGACTTGCCTTACTCACTGTTGCTCCTGAGATAAAGCATTGGAGACAAGGAATGTGCCATTGCCCACATTTATATCAATGGTAGACTCTCTTGAATTAGATTATTTTACTGTAGGGAATGTGTGTGTGCTTGTAATGTGGGTAGAATACGGGGAGGGGGGGGAATGTGTGTTCTCTGGGAATTTCTATATCAGACACTGTGTTAGACATAGCCAGAAAGACAGCTATGGGATGTTTCTGGCCCTTTCAGTTTACAAATTAAGAGGTGATGATATCAGTAATTAATCATGCACCCCAATGATCAATAAATGATGAAATCATTATCAGAAGCCTGTATTGAGGATTGTGTAGAAGATACAAAAGAATGTTGGCTTTTACATTGGAAGATGTGGGTTCAGAATCTAACACCACAATTTGCTGGTTTTATGACCCTGGGCAATTAAACCTCTGTGAGCGTCATCTTTCTCATGTACATAGTAGAGACCTCAGTCTCTTTTTCACAAATTATGTGTTATTTAGGGTTCTCTAGACAAATAGAATCAATAGGATTTGTATATATAAAGAGATTTAGGGATGTGGCTCATATGATTATGGAGATTGGTAAGTCCAACATCTGCAGGGTGGGCTGGCAGACTGAAGACCCCAGGTTGCAGTTCAAGCTCAAGGCCACGTGCTCCACAGGCCTTCTTGCTTGGGGAAGTCAATGTTTTGTTCTAGTCAGCCTTCAGCTGATTGAACAAGGCCCACTCACATTATAGAGAGGAACGAGCTTTATTGTAAGTCTACAGATTGAAAGATTAATCTCATTCAAAAACACCCTCACAGAAAAATCCAGAAGGAGGTTTGACCACAAATCTGAGCATTGAGGCCCAGCCAAGTTGACACATTAAAAGCTTCCATCCCAAGTCCAGCCCCATGAATTTGGTACCCATACACAGATCCTTACCTGTCCTTAATCTCCAAGTAAAGACAATAGCAAGGTCGTATTTTCACCTAACATGGTGTAACTATCCTATGTACATGTGAAAACATACTAATCCTTTCCTCAGGAGAGGACGCAAAGCCCTTTGATGATTTTTACTCATTTCTTTGATATCTCAGAATTTAAACACTACAATGTAAAATTGACTCTTAAATACTGTGTTATATTTTCAATACATCTTATGTTATACGATAAGAGGATAAGAAAGAAGAAATAGAGATATTAGATATAAAATAATATATTGCAAAATAAAATGATACATTTATATCTTGCATTGCAGGCAGACTCTTCACTGCCTGAGTCACGAGGGAAGCCCAGATTTGTATGTAGTATGTGCTTATACATTTTGGTACATGATAGATCATGTGTGCTGAAGTCAGGAGCTCCTTTATTTTTATATAAATATCATTCTACTGAATTGCTTATATTTTAGGCCATGCAAGCACAATTGTAAAATTATTGGCAGAGGAAGTCAGAGCTTTTATATTTTTAAGAACCTGAAACTAATACCTTAAAATTCTCCAAGCAGGTAATGAAATAGACCTAAAGGTAGTGAAATAGACCCTAATTCCATGGGAATTAGGCAGATATCTGTACATACACATGTATATATATCTGAATTATTTGCCCTGCTGCTGCTGCTGCTAAATCACTTCAGTCGTGTCCGACTCTGTGTGACCCCATAGACAGCAGCCCACCAGGCTCCCTTGTCCCTGGGATTCTCCAGGCAAGAACACTGGAGTGGGTTGCCATTTCCTTCTCCAATGCATGAAAGTGAAAAGTGAAAGTGAAGTCGCCCTAAAACGGTGATAATGACGATTGTGTGTGTGTGGTGGGGGCGGTGTACACACAGTCAGCTTTCTGTGTCCATGGTTCCACATCCTCAGATGGTAAATATTCAGAAAAAAAGTCCCAGAAAGTTTCAAAAAGCAAAATTTGAATTTGTTACATGCTGGCAACTATTTATATTTCATTTACAAATACTTACATGACATATACAGTGTATTAGGTAACCTATACTATTGAGAGATGATTTAAAGTATTTGGTAGTATGTACACAGTATCTACACAGGAGATCAGTCCTGGGTGTTCATTGGAAGGACTGATGCTGAAGCTGAAACTCCAATTTTTGGCCACCTCATGCAAAGAGTTGACTCATTGAAAAAGATCCTGATGCTGGGAGGGATTGGGAGCAGGAGGAGAAGGGGATGACAGAGGATGACTCAATGGACATGAGTTTGGGTGAACTCTGGGAGTTGGTGATGGACAGGGAGGCCTGGCGTGCTGCGATTCATGGGGTCGCAAAGAGTCAGACACGACTGAGTGACTGAACTGAACTGAACTGAACTGAACACAGGTTACATGCAAATACTACATCCTTTTATATAGGGAGTTCACCATCTGAGGACTTCGGTATGGGAGGGAGTGTCCTGGAACCAACCGCCCGTGGATACTGAGGACTGACTGAACATGCACGTGTGCATAAGCTGACTTTTAAACCTACTGCATCTATTACCTGGAACTTAATGTAATTCTTTCAAATGTTCAATCTAACTATATATCCACAGTTAATTGAAAACCCTATTAACACTATATATGTTATCCCCATTCTATCCTAGCTAATCTGAAAAATAAAAATAAAATTGGACTTTAAGCATTTAATCCAGATATAAGATAAATTATTCTACTCCGACATACCTTGCATTTATATTCTCTTTTCCACCTATGGCTTTCCTGATGGCTCAGACCATAAGGAATCTGCTTTCAATGCAGGAGATCTAGGTTTGATCCTTGAGTTGGGAAGATCCCCTGGAGAAGGGCATGGCAACCCACTCCAGTATTCCCGCCCGGAGAATTCTATGGACAGAGGAGCCTGGTGGGCTACAGTCCATGGGGTTGCAGAGTCAGACATGACTGAGTGATTGTCACTTTTTTCCACTTATAAACTGTCCTTTCCCTAACATGGCAAGAAACAAATGACTATGCTAAAATTCTATTTCTTCCTGCATAACACCCTTCCTAGTTCCACAGTATGAGTCTATTATGTAGGAAATATTTTTTTCCCATTAATTAAATTCCTTCACTTTTAGAATGATTTTTTTTATTTTAAAAAGCTCTCTAAACCTCATGATCTTCAGAAAATATCTCCTCACATAGAAATGCTTAGGCCGTTTGCTGGCACCACAGACATCAGAAAGCACGTATTCAGACAGGTCTATGTTACATTCTTTCTCTTGTGCCCACATCTCGTCTGCCACACAGGCTCAGGCAAGCATAGTGAGCATGAGAAGAGTGTCACTCACGCACCTGCATGGAGTCTATGGAACTCTTGCACACCAAGAAGGCTAGCTCATATTATATCTTTCCTCCCAGCCCAAATCACAATAATCAGGATGGTTAATGATTGGGAATTTAAATTCTGCTTTTTTATTTCCAATCATTATGCTAAGATCAGAGGACTAAATAAACCTTTAGTGGTGTGCAGGGAAAGAAACCCTTTTCAAATTCACCCTGTCAAGGTATTCTGAATCTAATCTTTCTATGTCTTGCAAAATCAGTTATATCTGGTTGTTTTCACAATTTCCTGATTAAATCTGTCAATAGATTTTCTACTGCTCATTCTGTTATTTATCTAGAGCATTAATGAACTTCTCTACCTCCTGTGGATCCATAAATATTTCTATTTTATTATAAAAAACAACCCTTAATTGGACTAAAAATAGACTTGTAGCTCTATCTGCTCCACCTAAGTAGTGAATTAACTTTTCTGGCTCTGAAGCCACCATTTATTTATTCATAATTCACTGATATTTCTTGCCTGCCTACCACATGACAGACACCATTCCTGGGCGTCAGGATTAAGTGGTGAAAAGAGCATGCAGGCTACTCTCTCATGGATCTCAGATTTGGTAAGAAAGAGAGTTAGTAAGCATGTTACCAATAAAGCAGAAACTTCTAAGCATGACAACACCTGCAGGAATGTAGAACAGGAAACCTGGAATGCAGCGACTCGATGGAGAAAGCGGGCAAGGTGAGCCAAAGAGGTGGGACCTAGAAAGTCCTCTTAGAAATGCTTACATCTGAACTGGGGCCAGAGAAAGGAGAAGGAGACACCCAGGCAAAGATTAGGGAGAGATTTTGCAGATAGCGTGAAGGTGTTCTGCAGAGCTCAGGGTCAGGAATTTGGTATATGTGAGGGCGATAGAAAAGAGATCTGACTGGGACAAGTAAACAAGTAACCACAACTAAGAAAGGGTGGATCATTTTTCAACTTTTCATGGCAAATAGACGGGAAGAAATGGAAACAGTGACAGACTTTATTTTTTTGGGCTCCAAAATCACTGCAGATGGTGACTGCAGCCATGAAATTAAGAGACACTTGCTCCTTGGAAGAAAAGCTATGACGAAACTGGACAGCATATTAAAAACCAGAGACATCACTTTGCTGACAAAGGTGCAGATAATCAAAGCTATGGCTTTTCCAGTAGTCATGTGCAGATAAGAGATTTAAATCACAAAGAAGGCTGGGCGCCGAAGAACTGATGCTTTTGAATTGCGGTGCTAGAGAAGACTTGAGAGTCCATTAGACAGCAAGGAGATCAGACTGGTCAATCCTAAAGGAAATCAACCCTGAATATTCCTTGGAAGGACTGATGCTGAAGCTGAGGCTCCAATACTTGGGCCACCTGATGCAAAGAACAGACTCAGTGGAAAAGACCCTGATGCTGGGAAAGATTGAGGGCAGGAGGAGAAGGGGGTGACAGAAGATGAGGTGGTTGGATGGCATCAGCGACTCAATGGGCATGAGTTTGAGCAAGCTCTGGGAGATGGTGAGAGGGAAGCCTGGTGTGCTGCGTGCCGTCCCTGAGGTCGCAAAGAGTCGGCATGACTTAGCAACTGAGCAGCAGTGAACTGTCTTTTCAACCACTTGTCTCTAATAATATTGGCTAAGAGACTTCCCTGGTGGCCCAGTGGTTAAGAATCTGCCTTCCAACGCCCGGAAAGTGGGCGATTCCTGATCGGGGAATGAAACTCCCACACGCCATGGAGCAACTAAGCCTCGGGTGCAGCCTCCGTGCCCACAGGTTCCAGAGCTCTTGCACCAATTAGAGAAGCCCCTCACGTGGTGATGAAGACCCAGCACAGCCAAAAACAAATGAATTAAAAAATAATTCGGTTAAAATGAATTGGTCTCTGAGTATGAGCCCTAGTACCCTCATTCATTTCTTATTTCAATAGATTTCAAATAACCGTGTAAGGAGGCTAGCTTTTATTATTCTCAGTTTACAGTGGACTGAGCTGAGGTTCAAAGAAGTGAGTTGCTGAAGGATATTTAACTACATTTAATTGTAAGAAGACCAACCCAAACTGAACCAGGCTGAGGTCCTTAACCAGTAAGTTACACTGCCAATCTGACATCTTTTCTACTATTAATTTTAACTGTCATTAGCTTGTTTTATATATTACTTTGTCATACTTTGATGGAAAGGCTACCACTAAGGCTATCCAGGTGGCTGAGTGGTCAAGAATCCACCTAACATTGCAGGAGATAGATGCGAATTGGATCCCTGGGGTCGGGAAGATTCCCTGGAGGAGGAAATCGCAACCCTCCAGGATTCTTGCTGGAAAATCCCCTGGACAGAGAATCCTGGCCGGCTCCAGTCCATGGCGCTGCAGAAGAATCGGATATGACTGAGTGACGCAGCACTCGAGGCTGTCGCGCGCAGTACCTGCCCATCTGTAGTACCTCACCTGCGGCGCAGGAGGCAGGGAGATGCTGGTAACTGTTGGCAACTAACACCCATCTCCCCCCGGAAAGCCCTGATTTGTGGCATTGGTTGATTCTCCTGGTATAACTATTCTCACAATGGTTTATTTCGACTTAGCGATGAGTCATCTGCTCAATGCCCAGATGAGTGGGGATGTGCCCACTCAGCTCCTAGGAGCCAGTATGAACAGCTTTCAATGTAGGAAAGGCCCAATGGTCTTGGAAGAAAACGACCCTTGGGAAAACAGTTTGGATCTCCTTGCTGAAAGTCAGACTCACAAAGACCTTTCAACAAAATGGGCTGTGTTACTCTCTAGCCTCTAAACTTAGTATTTGGGAAAAGGGGGAAAGCAGTGCATCAAAACGCAAGAGACCCTGACTGGTGCCAGTGAGGTCTTTATCGCTGCCTCCTGAAATGTGTTGCGTGAGGTGTGCTTGTTGTTCAGGGAGCTGTCTTCTCACATGGAGCACACATAAATGTGATTTCGAAATGAAGAGGCACAGCACCTTAGGTACCTATGTAAGTTCAGGATGGTTTCGCTAATTGAGAATTTAGGAGACCAAGCCCCCGGATATGGTACCTAAGGAATCATTTTACAACATGGAAGACATTAGACAATATGGACCTCCTATGAATAAGCAGGAATCTTTGTAGTGGGGGTGGAGAAACTGCCTTCCAAGTGCAAATTCCAACGTGGAATCGCCAAATAATAATTCACGGCAGAGCTGCAGCATATGTTCTCACGGTAGAGTGGGAGTCACAGGACACAGAGAGCAAGGAAGCTGCAGAACCTCTGTGAGTTATGGCACCTCATTGCCGTTATAAAACTTCTTTATTGGGAGGGAAAATGCAATATTTTGGTAGAAGGAGATGAAGTGGGTAGTCTGGATTGCTCACTTATGGTAGAATGTGCAATTTTACAGCTGGGCTATGCCCGTCTGCTTCGTGTCTTACCCGACTCACAGCCTATCCTGAGCAGACATTGAATATACACAGTTTAATCCATAAA